>NC_081542.1:17127092-17211623 GCF_901000735.1 Corylus avellana
CAAGGTTGTAATTAAGACCAAAATCTGAGGGCCAGACTAACAGCTAGCTTAATGACTACAAATTTGTAATAAGATTTTATTTTCGTTATATTGATTAAGAATGAGAAAAAAGTTACCGTTCTTCAACTGCAGCCATATAATATGAGAATAAAAATGTGTATAATATTTATCTTCTTAGGAATGGACGATAAGTTAAAAAAAAAAATCAACTGTCTGACATATTAAAAATCTTTTCCAATGTTCATATCATAGTATACATATTCAATTAATTTTCTTAGCAAATAATAATGAAAAACATTATCGAAATCAAAACATGCTCATGATACATATTCATAATTTCAAATATATTCCTTATACATTACTAGTTTAATTTATAGTTTTATTAAGCGTACTCTCCCACTTAATATTGAGTCGTTAGGCGTACTCCTCACCTAACAAGGTTGTTAACCGTACGTGCTTCACCACTTAACACTAGGCCTTCAAGCGTATTCTCTCACTTAACTCAAGTGGTGGAAGCCTTGGTCTTGAGGTCTACTCCCTTCAAGGTCCAAAGTTCAACACTTTATAATGAGTGCAAATAATTTCTTGGGGACACACTTGTGACAATCCTAAGTTCCTTTAAGGTATTTTTAGTTGACTCATAAATTTTTTAAAAGGGGTTAACTTAAGTTAATAATGAAAATAGACGAATTAATAATAATAATAAAATAGTAAAGTATAAATAATAGTAATAATAAAAGCACAAGTGGGTCAAAATTTCAGTATTTTTGCGTTGGTGGCCGTTATGTCTTGTAGTGGGAAAGAGAGAATTGCTTCTTTTTACTCCTCACGTGCAGCCATATATATATATATATATATATATATATGCATGCATGCATGCATGGCACTTGATAATAGTTTGTTCCCACAAAAGTCAAAGTAGGTGTGATATATATATATATATATATTGGGAAAGAGAGAATTGCTTCTTTTTACTCCTCACGTGCAACCATTTATATATCACACCTACTTTGACTCTTGTGGGAACAAACTATTATCAAGTGCCATGCATACATATTGCACCCTCTATATATATATATATATATATATATATATTACTTTAAAATATATCAACACATATAAAGTTGCAGGTTTTTCGTATATACATATATTTGTACACATATAATTATATATAGTATCCCACGTGTATATTTATATATGGATGGTAGAGTTTAAGGTATATATATATATACGGAAGAACTTAAGGTACGTATATAAAGGAGTACTATTAAATAAAATAAGTTCTGAAAATTTTATGGGAAAACATACCTAAATACCTAAGTAAGTTCATTATCAATTGATTAGCAAGCCAATTCATAATAATAATATAATGTTTTACTGTGACATGTATGAGGGTAGTAACGTGTCTGTATTTCTTTCGAGAGATTATTTAGCAGTTAGAGAAAATTTTTACTGTAGTCAAAAGGTAAGTGAATTTACTATCCCTTCCAGAAAAATTATCATGTCATGTTATTTATGCAATTTTGTTTCAAACTGTAAATGATTATTTTGTTTATATTATGGAATTATGCTGCATGCATGACAAGTTTAAGAAAAAAAGAAACATTGCGAAAATAGTGATGTTTATCAAGAGAATTTTGAGAAAATGATAATAAATCATCCTACATGTTGCCCTAAGATATACCTAGAGAAGTACAAGAGATGAGAAAAAAGTGTTATAAAATGAGGGCACATGTAGGGATGAGTGTATTTTTTGCCCTAAAATAAACAAGAGAGAAACTTGGTACCGATGCTAAGGATGGAGGCGCAACCGCTGAAAGAGGCTTTGCCAGAAGGTGGTTCCATCATAGTTTTTTTGCCATGCTGAGTGCACCCAAAGTTAATCGGCTGGCCAGAGGACGAGGTTGCGGCCACAATTTCTCATCCCAAGTCACAAGGACCGCACAACCCTAGTATACAAGGGTAACAGTATACATGGGCCCTAGTATGAGATAAAGTTTATCAACAATTTTATTGATAATAATATATTTTATGTGCTTTCTGTTTTCTTAAAAATATACTGGGAAATTTCATGTGATTTCATATTAATCAAGTTAATAAGTGCATTGGCACAATTTTCTTTCAGAGATTGATGAATTTATTTTAACAAGGAACATTATTATCGTTTGTGAGACATATCATTGTTAAGCATATATATTTCAGTTTATTTTACAGACGTGATATTCTAGAGTTTCATGCATTCATTTTATACTAGCATTGTTAAATTGACAAAGGATAATAGTGGTCCTTATTAAAATAGATTCGTCAATCTCTCAAAGAAAACTGTGCCAACACACTTATTAACTTGACTAATATGAAATCACAAGGAATCCTAAATATGCCCGCCCCCATTCCGACCTCCTAATGCAACTTGATTACCACCTGAAACAAGAAATAAAACTGATGAGCCCAAATGGGGCCCAGTAAGTGAAATCCACAACCATAAGCAGTTTTACTTCTTGTCCCGTTTTGAAAATTGGAACTCATAACTACACATGTTCCTAGTATATTTTTAAGAAAAAACATAAAGCACATAAAATATATTTTCATCAATAAAATTACTGCTTGTCTTTATCTCATACTAGGGCCCATGTATACTGTTACCCGCGTATACTAGGGTTGCGCGGTCCTTGCGACCTGGGATGGGATACTGTGGCCGCAGCCCCGTCCCCTTGGCCAGTCGATTAACTCTAGGTGCACTCAGTATGGCAAAAGTATGATGAAAACAACTTCTGGCAGATTCTCCTTCAGCGGTTGCACCTCCATCCTTAACATCGGTACCGAGCTTCGCTCTTTTTTCTCTTGGGGCCAAAAATACACTCTTCCCTACATGTGCCCTTGCTTTATAACATTCTTTCCTCATCACTTGTACTCTATTTGTACTTCTTTTGATACATCGTAGAGCATCATGTAAGAGGGTTTATCATAATTTTCTCAAAATTTCTTATAAGCATCATTATTTTAATAACATTTTTTTTTCTCAAACTTATCATGCATGCAGCATAATTTCATAGTATAAACAAAATGATCATTTGTAATTTGAAACAGAATATCATAAATAGCATGGCATGATAATTTTTTCTGGAAGGGATAGTAAATTCACTTACCTCTTGACAACAGTTAAGAAATTCCTCTGACTGTTAACTAATCTCCTAAAGGAAAAATAGACACGTTACTACCCTCATACATGTCACAGAAGAGCACTCTATTACTATTTTGAGTTGGCTTACTAATCAATTAAGAATGAACTTATTTAGGTCTTTAAGTATGCTTTCCAATACAATTTTAGAAATGATTCTATTTCCTAGTACTCCCTTATATATATATATATATATATATATATATAGATGATAGTATATTTGTACGGAAGAACTTAAAGTATATATATATATATGAAAAACCTGAAACTTTATGTGTTGATATATTTTAAAGTACCCCATATGTATATGTTTATCAATACCTCAAATTAATATATTTATATCTTTATACTTTAAAGTATTCCTCATGTAAATATATTTATAAATCCTCCAAATCATTTTATATATATATATAGATGGCCGTGATTATTAGCAGGTCAATGACTTGAGTGTAGGCAGAAACTAAGCATATATAACAGAGAGGGCTTGGGCTTTGTTCACAATATAAGCATGCATGGGCCGCATGGCATAGAATCTTAATCCCAATTCCACAAGAAATAAGGCAGGTGCGAGGCAGCAGCATCGTGAAGGGAATACAAAAAAAAAAAAAAAAAAAAAACTAAAACTAAAATTTTGACTCACTCTTGTGCTCTGAAATGAATATATGTATATAGAGAGAGAGAGTCATGAGTCATCAGATTAAGATATATTCTCCCACCGAATTCTGGGCTATTTAAAATTTTTCATTTATCATCAAACTTTTATTCTTTATAAAACTAGTCCTTTCATTTCATCTCTGACACTTAATTTTCTTTAAAACCTTTCATTTTCTTGTAAAACATGTAAATCATAGTGACATACATATTGGCGTACATCAAATACTTAAATTGCAGGGCTAATAATCATAATTAAAACCATACACAAATACGGTTAAATCTGCACCGTGTGTTCGTCTGCATTATGTTATATATGTTCACTAGTTATAACATTTCTCAAAACCCTAAACAATTTTTTCCCCTAAAAAGTCCTAATTTTTCAAATCTAGATAGTCTCGTTCAAACGAACTGCGAATGTAGTTTTGGATGAGGCTTTTTCGACTTGGCTTGTTTGAATGTTTGTTTGAACACAACTTTGATCGATGCTCTCGAGTACTGTCTCGTTCAAACGCAACTAGTACCATTTGAACGGCAACATGTAAGAATTGCACCCTAACGCAAAAAATGACTCAAACATGATCTTTCATACTCCAAAACCTTCTTTTACACCATATAATATTATATAGGAAAAAGTCTCACATACCCCCCTCAAACTACTATCTAATTGACAATGTCTCTTTCAAACTTTCAATTGTGACAATGTTTCATCTAAACTACCAAAATATTGTCAATATCCCTCAAGGCTAGTAAAAAGATTAAAAAAAAAAAAAAAAAAAAAAAAGTCCCTATAGATTTCTCAATAAGACAAAAATACCCCTATAAATTAAAATATATATATAATTATTTTTAAAAAATAAAAATTTCAATTAAAAAACGATTTATTTATTTTAAATGATTTTTTTTTTTTAAAAAAAAAAACTGAAATATTTATTTATTTTTTGGGAAATTATATATAAAATCCTTAGGTAAACGCGCTTTTTTAAAAAACTCCCTGGGTATTTTTTTTTGGAAATTTAGTCCCTGGGTAACTCGAAATTGCAAGAAAACTCCCTACCGTCAATTTTTGTTAACTTCCGTTAGTCTACTCAAAACTCACCGTTTTATCTGATTAAAATATTATTTTTTTTATTAATTTAATTTAAAAAATTCAATCTAAAAAAAAAAAAAAAAAAAATTTGAGGGGTGGCTTGGGGTGGCTCGCGGCCACCCCTTTCCACCACTCGTATCCTGTGGGGGTACCTGTTGTTCTGGGATGGCCATTACTACTTGAGCATTTTGAGGAGAACGTTGGTGGACCTGTTGTTGATAATGATGATGTTGTTGTGACGGTGGCGGTGGTGGTGGCGGCGTTGGAGCCGCTGGCACAGTCGGTGGTGGGGCAGCAGGAATATTGGTTACAGTAGTAGGGGTAGGTAATTGGACGGTTTGGCCAGTAATTTTTTGTAGAAAAGCAACTATAGCGGCATCCCTAGAAGCAGAGATGGCCCGGTCCTGAGCCATGAGCTCGTGCTCGCGGGCCAGCCTAGCCATCTCTTGCCTCTTCCAAGCTTCTTCTCTTATCATCCTGTCTTGGTCTCTCTTCTCTATTACCTCTAGAAATCTTTGCTGCATCACTTCTTGTTTGTACATTACCTGTTTCATTAGATTCTCGAAAAACTCCATCATCCTACGGGTGCCAGAACCGCTGCCGGCTCTTGATGACCCCCGTTTACGCTTGCGGCTGCTACCTACGTTAGATGGCTCCCCTTCTAGGCTCTCCTCCTCATCATCGGAGCCCGGAGAAGACGAGGAGCTATTCGATGAGAAGCTGATACCTGTTGGCGGGGGCGCTGCTGCTGCAGGAGTTGTGACGGATCCAGACACGGCAGCTGGTGCAATAACTGCCGCACTCGGATCAGGAGGAAACATTCCGACACCAGGAGGGGCTTGGGGAATTCTGATAGAGGAGATTGGCATGGCGTTGCTGATAAAGCTGCCGATGCCGATCCCAGTGGAAACAGGAGAAATCACTGGGTTGATGATAGTAGTTGTCGCGGGCGGCACTAGGAAGGACGCTGAAGCGTTATTGCCGGTGGCGCTGCTACTGGCAGCTGAGCTATGGAGAGCCTCAAGCTCGCTGAAGAATTTGTAGCTTTTCCCATCTTGACGACCAGCTCGGCCTTCCTTTGTTCGCTTGTAATACTTGTGGACGTTCTCAAATTTTTCCTTGCATTTCTTGGCACTCCGTTTGTACCCCAACTCCGCTAGCTTCCTGCCACCACCCCGAATTTTGCTTTGTATAAATAGATTCACTCAACACTTATCACAATTTCAGGTGGTAAAAAATCATATATCTCGACGAGTTCAGGAAATTAACCAAAAAAGTGCTAGCTAGCTACATAAAGAAAGCAAGAGAGAGAGAGAGAGAGAGAAAAGTACTTGTGTTTCTCTTTTTTCTTTTCTTTTCTAATAGGGTCCGATTTTTAAGACTAAAATTATATAAAAGCAAGAAGAATTCTTCTCGGGATTGAATATAGTAATATAAATTGATTTTTCTTTCTCTCTAGGGGGGGGGGGGGATAAAAGGAAAGTTCACTGTTTCTGTGTATAAGGGGATTGGCTGGAAGACATGCAGCGGATCTGGGGCGTTTTGAAAATTACATAAAAAGAAGAAAAGAGACAAGGATGCCCAGCTAGCTCGTGAATCGTGAGGGCAAAGTGATAAGAAGCCATGTGCGTTTTTGTGCGGGGAATGAGAGTGCGTGCGTGAGAGAGATCTTGAGTGGAATACCTGCTTGCTCACCAAATTAAAGCTTTGTATGTAAGCTTTGGTTTTGGAGGAGGACAATGCGTTCTAATAAAGAAAAAGGAGTTTTTTTTTTCTTTTCTTTTTTTCTTTTTTCCTTTGTTTAATTATTGTAGAATTCTTTTGGAAATGAAAGGAAGGAAGGAAGGAAGGAAGGGGTTGAATTATAATTATTACCTAGAAACATCTTCCCAGAGGGGACCTTTGAGGGTAGCGTCACGGAAGACAGCGTCCATCTCGGACCTAATTCTGAGAAGAGCTAGAGTCTCTTGACGAGGCCACCGATTCCCGCCGCCAATAGCTCCTCCCTCCCCCGCAGCGGCGGCAAGTGCATCCTCATCTGCAGTCCCGCCCTGTAGAGGCATCAGTTCATCCAAATTCACAGCGGCCGAGGCAGGAGGCCGGCTGCTGATGGGCGAGGCCGCTTCTACTAGCTGGGCTTGTCCACTTTCCGTACCCATCGGCTGACCGGTTGCAGCAGCAGCAGCCAAGGCAGGAGCACTCAAATTTTTTTTTTTTTTTTTTTTTTTTTTAGATTGAATTTTTTAAATTAAATTAATAAAAAAAATAATATTTTAATCAGATAAAACGGTGAGTTTTGAGTAGACTAACAGAAGTTAACAAAAATTGACGGTAGGGAGTTTTCTTGCAATTTCGAGTTACCCAGGGACTAAATTTCCAAAAAAAAATACCCAGGGAGTTTTTTAAAAAAGCGCGTTTACCTAAGGATTTTATATATAATTTCCCTTATTTTTTTAAACAGAAATTTTATTTAAAAAAATGATTTTTTTTTTAAAAACGATTTTTTTTTAAAAACGAAAATTTTTAATTTTTTTAAAACCGAAATTTCTATTTAAACAAACTTAAAAAAAATATATTATATTTTTATAATTTTTTTTTTTAATTTTCACCCCTTGGATTTTATATTTTCTTTATATTTTTAGGTTTTTTTTTTAGAAGTTTTAATATTTTTTGTTTTTATTTTATTAAGGGTAGTTTCGTCATTGGAGAACATTGACAATGTTATGATAGTTTGGGGGGACATTGTTACAATTGAAAGTTTGGAGAGAACATTGTCAATTGAGTGGTAATTTGAGAGGAATATGTGAACTTTTACCCTATTATATAATACACATGCATCTCAAAAACCCAATTTTTTACCGTAAAAATTATTCATTTTTATGAAAACCCTAGCTATTTTTCTATACTTTTCTCTTACCATATTTCAACAACGCAACAACCACCACAATACTTCCATTCAATCAACACAATCACTTCATTCACAAATCCAAGGAAATTGAAATGGGAGTAAAAAGAAATTAATTATACCTCTAATTAAGCTTTTCTTTGAGCTTCTCATTTCCTTTCTTCTGTCACTACTACTCTCTTACCTCTCTCTCTCTCTCTCTCTCTCTCTCCCTCGTTCAATCGGAGCTGGGTCATACATATTAAATACCCACTGGGCAACTGAAGGATGCGGCCCAGTGGGTTGGACAACACAAACTTTTGAACTTTTTTAGGATTTCAAACATCGATGGTAAGAGAATCTACTAATATGCCAGACTAATACTAATTATTGTGGAACACGTCTCATATGTCACCTCCTTTCGCCAAATTGGGGGTAGGCAAACCACCCCAAGGCTTTGGGGTGGTTCGGTCACCCCTCCAACAATTGAAGGTGGCTAAATCACCCCAATGACTAGAGGTGGGTCAAACCACTACAAAGTCTCTAATGTTAGTGAAGAGGGGTGGCTAATATAATATTAGGGCTATCAAATCTTTTACGAAGAGATGAGTATTAAGATAATGTGAAACTTATTCATTGAAAATAATCAAAATAATTAATAAAGAAAAATGCTACAAGTATCAATGAATAAGCTCTATATTATCTTGGCATCGATTAAAGACTTGATACCCCTAAAATTTCTCAGCTAATATCAGACCAAAAAAAAAAAAAAAAAAAAAAAAGAAAGAAAGAAAGGAAAAGGAAAAGAGAGCCTTGTAGAAAGAAAGGAAAAGGAAAAGGAAAGGAAGGAAAAGAGAGCCTTGTAGAAAGAAAGGAAAAGGAAAGGAAAAGGAAAAGAGAGCCTTGTAGATCTTTCTTTAGTATATTCTTTTTCTCAAATCATATATGCATTTCTAGCAGCCTTAACAAATTTTACTCACCAAAATAATTAAAAGTACACTTTACTTTATTTTAACTACCAACTTTTTTAAAGCATACTTAGTAGTCTCTCTATTTTAATTATAAACTTTCATTATTCTATTTAAATATTCTTTTTCAAATGCTTCTTTATATTTGTTTTTTACTTTTTCAACGAATATGGAAGGAGAGAGAAAATTTATATTATTTTTTATTTGTTTTTTACTTTTTCAACGAATATGGAAGGAGAGAGAAAATTTATATTATTTTTTATTCATTTGGTGAGTGAATAGTACTCACTAAATTATTTTTCAAAGATAGCGAGTACTATTCACTCACAATTTATTCTGAGTTAAAATGGTGAAGGGCCGTGAGACTGAAAATTGAGAATTTTAGTCACTTTTACTAATGGCTCGTTTGGGAGTGTGATTTCAATAAATGTGATTTTAAAAATTAAGTCTTTAAAATCGCATAGGCGTTTGGTAAAATATGTTAATAAGTACATTTTTTTTATCAATTAAGTGTTTGGATAACATTAGCATATAATTACGGTTTCATGGCCAAATAAGTAAATATTGCGCTAAACATTGTTTTAAGGGAAATCGTGATTTTGGTTTAAATTCGCACATTTTCAAATAAGTATCATCTAGTCAGCTTATAGAAATCGCGAATTTTTCCACGATTTTAAATTTTCACAATCCCAAACCCTAAAAAATTGCAATTTAATTTAAAAACACAAATTAATTTTTAAAAAACACGCTCCCAAACCAACCCTAAATTGCATCACCAAAGTGGTTTTGGTAATCCTCTATTCAAAAACCCTTTAGAGCATCATCAAAATCAATGCACAATCCTCAAACTTGTTTGGACCTATCTCTGCCAATCAAATCCCTTGGCGGAACCTATAAATATATCGTAAATTAAGAAAAGTCAAAAAAAATTTTTGGCCTTTTTTCCTTTACCTTAAGCGTACTATATTAACAACAATTTATTGGCATCCCCTCTTCGCCTTTTCAGAACCGTCGATAGATCTTCCTCTTCATCTCCGCTTTCTCCCTTTCTCCCTTCTCCTAGGGTTTTCTTTCTCATTCTCAGTCTCAATCAACAAACAGAGACAGAGAAATACACAGGAAGCCATGGACGATAGCTGTGCTGTGTGTGCCGAGTCTCTTGAATGGGTGGCCTACGGCCCCTGCGGCCACCGGGAGGTCTGCTCCACCTGCGTCGCTCGCCTCCGCTTCATCTGCGAAGATCGCAGTTGCTGCATATGCAAGACCCAGTCCGACGTCGTTTTCGTCACCAAGGTTTCAACTTCCGCTCTTCCTTTATATTCTAATCTCATAATTTCTGCCATTTTTCGATTTTCTTATGCTAGGTGCTGATTTTGGTTTCGATTGAGGGTATTTAACGTTTTTTTTTTTCAATTGGTTTGTGCTTCAATTTTGATATAGGTTAGTATCCCTTAGGTATGTGGCTGAATTAGAATTTGGGTGTGTGCTGCGGCTAGATGGAAAATACTGTGTAGAATTTAGTTCGCTGTCTTTTTGGTTGCCGTCAATTAGCTGTTTTGATTCAATTGTTTGGAATTGAACTCTTCAGCTTTCTGGGACAATTTTCTTCTTATTTGCTTGTCAAATATACAACCAGGCATATATATATATGTGTGTGTGTGTGTGTGTGTGTGTGTGTGTTACTGCCAAGGCAGGATGGTTAGGATGGTTAGTTGCATTGCGCATGCGTTGTGTGTTAACTATAGTGACTCAGTTATGAAGTTATTGCTCAATGAAAAAGTTTGCAGCCTTTTTAAGCATAGCTTTCGTACTTTTTTCTGCACTTCTGTGCAATGTGTTCAGTTTGGTTTCTTATGAGTTCGGTTCATTTCATGATGCAAGAGGCTTCCTGAAGTTCATTGGTCTTGCTTTCTATAGTTAATCATTAAAGGGTCATAGTTTTGGGATTCTGAAAGCTTTATGCATGTTTAGATATGTGCTAATCGGCGAAGTTCTAAAGATTGCACTATTGAAAGTATTATGGGGGTTGGGAGGTTTTCATTAGTATTTATGATTTTACATTGATGTTTAATAATTATTGGAAGTGTTAAAATATTTCTAGACATCTAGACTGAGCTTGAATTGGTACTCTTTGCCCCTTTTGATTATTATTATTCCCCTGTTTATACCGTTGATCGATTAATTTTAAATCCATATGCTTCTGCGTTGTTGCAGGCCTTAGGAGATTATACAAGAATGATTAATGACTTTTCAGTCTTGCCATCGAAAGTAAGGGAGGGTAAAGTGGGATCATACTGGTACCATGAGGATACACAAGCATTTTTTGATGACATGGACCACTACAAGATGATCAAGGCAATGTGCAAGCTTTCATGCAGTGTATGTGATAAAATGGAGGGGCAACCACAGGATGGCTCAAAGCGTCGAGCAAATATTAGGAACATTGAACAGTTGAAGGGTCATTTATTCCATCAACATAAGTTGGTTATGTGCAGTCTTTGTTTGGAGGGAAGGAAGGTGAAATGCATATGCCTGACTTCTTGTATGATTCTTGGTGACAAAAGTTCTCTTCTTTTATGATTTGCATGAGGACCTCACTAGCTTTGTTTGTGTGATGCAGGTATTTATTTGTGAACAAAAGCTATATACTAGGGCACAATTGAATCAGCATATAAGCACAGGGGACACCGAGGTGGATGGAAGTGAGAGTGAAAGAGGTGGTTTTGCAGGGCATCCTATGTGTGAATTTTGCAAAACTCCATTCTATGGGGAGAATGAACTGTACTCACATATGTCTACTGAACATTACACCTGTCATATATGCCAAAGGTAAAGAAGCAATCTGCTATATAGAAGCACAACCCTCTGCTTTGATTGCAATAAAGACTAGTAGTGTTCATGATTTTTCACTCTGCTGAACACAGGCGGCATCCAGGACACTATGAGTATTATAAGAATTATGATGACCTAGAGGCAAGATACTTGTACTTTCTTTCCCTTCTTTTAGTAACAAAATTACAAAGATCTACAATAACTTTTTGAAGTCCACATTTCATCTTTTTTTAGCTGAGAGTATTTGTCAAACAACTCTCTGTTTTCTGTTTCAGATCCACTTCCGTCAAGAGCATTTCTTGTGTGAAGATGAGGCCTGCCTTGCCAAAAAGTTTATCGTATTTCTATCTGAAGCAGACTTGAAGGTGATAGTATATAGCATATGAATGTAGTGTGCATGTGTTCCTGTTCTTTATTTTGAATTTTCATGACTCATGGTTTAACTGTATTACTGTAGGTTATTAATTGTAGTATTCTGGAGTTATGCCATGTATTGACTGTTTGCTTCTTTTTTTTTTTGTTTGTGTTCCAGAGACACAATGCTCTTGAACATGGAGGACGAATGTCACGTTCGCAGCGTAATGCTGCTCTGCAGGCATGTAAAATCTTGTTAGCCTGCCTTCATTTTATCTAATTTCTTCTTTCCGATCTTGGATCATGAAATCATGTATTGCTGCTTTTTGTTTAAACTAATATTTTTTTAACAGTTCTATTTCTCGGGCTATTTTCTTTGTTGATTTTTTTTTTCCCTCACAGATACCAACTAGCTTTCGATATCGACGAAATAATGAACAAGATCGTCGTCGTGGAAGAGGACGGACATTTCAACTTGATTCTTCTGAAAATCAACTTGCTATGGCCATTGAAGCAAGTTTGGAGACAGCGAATGCAGATCGTACATTTCATGATCCATCTTCATCATCCAGTCTGCAATTTACTCCTGATCCTGGGGATGCAAGTGATATTGATCCAATCATTCAGCCATTTGAATCATTAGCTGCAACAGATTCTGAATCATCTTCGAGGTACCGTCAAGCCTTGGGAAGGGCAAGCAATGCTCCTTTGGAAGAGTCTTCCTTTCCACCCCTCCCCATGGCACCCAAAAAGAATCAACGAAAACCAAAACAAGACTCAGAAGGTTTTCCCGCCAACTCTATGGCAGCACATCTCCGCCGCCAAAGAAATGTGACTGTTGTTAATTCAGCTCAGGCTTGGCCAGCAGCAAGTCGGGGACCACTGCTGCCGTCAAGTGCTTCAAACCAATCTAGACCTACAACAAATTCAGCACCTGTAATGTCACGTAGTTCTGGGCAACCTAAAATGGCCACTGGTAAGGGACCAGCAGCATCTAGTTTTGCGAGTATGGCTCAGGCTCGGCCAACTCATGCACTTCTATCTGTTGGCTCTTCAAGGGACTTGGGCAACACTGGTCGGATCAGCCACTCTGCATCAGCCCCAGATCTTGTGGAGAGTGGGTCAGTGGAACCTTCAATTTCTGATTTCCCTCCAGTTTCTGCAGCACAAATGCACAAAATGCCCTCAAGTAGCCAGGCTCTGTTAAATGTGGAAGATGTTCAGACTGCAAACAGGTCTTTGGTGGAAAGGATCCGTGCTGGTCTTGAATTTGACGAAGACAAATTCACTGCTTTTAAAGACATATCTGGACAATTTCGCCAGGGTTTAATTGACACTGGAAGATATCTGGATTATGTGCGGCGATTTGGCTTGTCACATCTCATTCTTGAGATGGCTCGGCTCTGTCCTGATCCGCGGAAACAGAAAGATCTTGTTGAGACCTATAATGCTAGTTTGAGGAGCAATGTTTCACAAGCTAATGGTTGGGGCACTGGCAATGCCCGCCTGAAAGACAGCAAAGGCCCTAGAAAAGGTAAAGGGAAGTCTGTAGCTGCTGAAGACAGTAATTCAAAGGATAGATTAGCAAATAACTTTTTAAGCACCGTACAACAACTGCAGTCGAGCTACAAGCCCTCTGAAGAACAGGAGTTGTTATCTAGGGAAGGGTACCGTGCTTCCAAAGGCCAATCGAGCATATTGATGGATGAGCAGCAGCGTGTGGATCTAAATAATACTGGTAGTCAGCCCTTAATTAAGCCGAGGGGTCAGAACGATTCCCTATCAGCTGGTAGTGTATCTGATCAAAATATAGGGGATGGTGGTGGAGGGAGTAAGCAACGAAAGAAGACTCCAAAGTTCCTCAGAGCTCGATTGGGTGATGGATCCGTGGCATCACTTTTAGATTCCAAAAATACAAATCATGATTCAGATCCGGAAGCAACTGATGAGAGGTTCGATGGTAACCAGAACCCCAATGGAGGGTTGCCTATGCGAGGTGTTTGGCGAAGTGGTGGAGGCCATAAACTCTTCTCCTAAGCAGTTTTTCCAGGAGAGCCTAAAAACTCTGAATTCCAGTAGTAGTTTCTGTGAAGTACAAGAATCACAAGTATCAGAATTACAATTGATCTGGCAAACAAAAGAAAAGGATTCTATTTCTTGCCTTGATTGTCATGTCTTTTTCAAGTTGAGTTGGATTGTCTAGTTTAGCCATTTAAGGCTATATGATTTTGTGGCATGGTATTTTTGAAAGACAAGAATGTTGCCTGAAAGGGGGAGTTTTGATTTTTGATCTTGATTACCACAAATGTTCATATACGACACTTTTTTGAATATATATACTGCAAAGGTTGAAGTCTACAATATGCCTCGACATTCCTGTCTTTTAACTTGAACATATTTTGATGTATAGTCAACTTCTATTTAATTTCTAAAATTATAATAAAATGAATGCAATTGCGATCCTTGCTCTCGACTGGAATAAGTGCAATTTTTTGAATGGAAATCTGAAAGATCACGAGCATAAAGCTCTTGACTGGAATAAGTGCAATTAGTTTCAAACTAACGGCATGGAAAATTGGATTGCATTTTTTCATCAATCTATATTGTTGAATTTTAATTTTTGGCCAGAGGTTCTTTGTCATGTATCCGGCGGGCGTCAATGGAAGTTCCCCGAACTTTGCACAATTAGCTTAAACAGGTCACCGAAAAGTGTGTATTTACTAAACTTCTTTCCTGGGTATACCTTGTCAGCACAATACCACACCACAGTGTTGTGATAGAGCGAACAAAGGCCAAGACGAGAGGAGCTCCGGTGGAGTCTTTTCCTACATTTCCAAAGCCAGATTTTGGCAATGACAAAATTCGCTTAGTTATAAATGAGATCACTATTGAAAACACACGCTGCTTGTGTCATATTACTACTCAACTGTCTAAATGAGATCACTATGGCCGGTCAAATTGCTTACTGAGAAACACACTTCTTTCTCAATAACATACTTTTCGCACATAAGAAGGCTTAAATCATATTTATTATGGCACAACGGTTTTTTTTTTTTGGCAGTTGTGCTTTGCCTCTTTATCAAATAGCCGCATCGACTTTCAAAAATATCACAAGATGGTACATGTGAACATCTTATAAACACAATTAATACTTTTATCCATTTTTCGTCTAAAAACTCAACAGTTCGTCATGTCAAACTTATTGGTGACAATTACTTATCCGGTTGTCCCTTGTGTTACATTAATATTATTTTAAAATAAAAAAATAAAAAATAAGTTCAAAAAAAAAGGTGGGGAGGGGATGCACCCTGCCACCCACCACACAGGGAGGCATCCCATCCCTGTAGGTGGGTGGAGAGACTTCCACACCCAAGGGGGAGATCCCCTGCCGGTGGGTGGAGGCTGGATCTCCCCACCACCATTTTTTTTTTTTTTTTTTACTTTTTATTTATAATTTTTTAGAAGTTAAAATAATGCTGAGAGGACTTAACGTGACAAACCGTTTTAAGTTCTTGAACAAAACATGGATAGAAACAACAACTACATTTATAAGATGTCCACATGTACTATATGTAATATTTTTGCAAACCAAGGTAGCTATTTGATAACAAGGCAAGGTATTTAAGCCTACTTAGTAAATTATTTTGGTGTTGCCTTCAAACACAGCAAGCCAGAAAGTTAAAAAGCAAGCACAGTAACTAATTTGCTGTACAGCAGCAGCAAAACTATACTAAATCTATGGTAACTAGTTTGGAGATCCCATGGATTTCTATAAGAATACAACCTTGCTTGTGTGAAATGTACCTCTTCCATTCTTAATAAAAGTTATTCATTTTTCTTAATGGAACCAAACGCACTCTAAAATGCTAGGGTTATGCAAATGAAGCAATACAACTAGAAATAAAAAATGATTCTTTTTTAAAGATGACTGACTAGAAGTTTCCCAGGAAAACACATGAAAAGACAATGGCAGCTCCTAAGCGTCAAAAAGTTTAGTGTGCATAGAATTTAACTTTTTTCATTCTTACATTACATGCTAATAAAATTTAGAAGATAGATGATGATGTAGAGGCTGTAGAGCTATATCCCAAAACATATATGGTTTGTAGCATAACCGAAGGTTTTCTCTGTGCTGTAACACATGTATAGAAATCCATCCTCATCCTTGAAAGATCCATAAACAGAGTCCATCAAAGTACCTGCAGATCAAAGTTATAAGAGAGCAAATCAGAACATAAACACAGAAAAGACTTCTTGCAATAAAATCAACTCAAGACAAGCAAGACAGGATTCAATGGCAAATATACCGGTTTGAGGTAAGGTATTCTTCACAAATACAAAGAGAGCTTTTCCAGGGTCCAGATGAAGTCTGCTGCTCAAAATGTGAATGAACTGCCCCACAGACATCTCTCGAGGAACAAGGTATCTATCACCAAAGAGAAAATAAATATCTTTCACAAAGATGCTAAACTAAATACAGAAAATAATTTTTTGGGATAAATGGTGATTTAACATTGCAGAATACTGAAAGTTGAGAATCAATAAAACCCAGTCATGGAAACAGGGCAAAGGATTTGAGATACCCAGATAGCAGAATGAGAAAGAAAGGTCCTTTTTTTCTTTCACAACAAAGCAAGAGCCAGATAAGGACTTTAGATAGGCAAATATTTTGACAAGGAGATTTATTATGAAGAGTGCATTCAAATAAACTCATTGTTCAATGCAAGAAACTCATCAACTTGACTTACTTTTTCTTTTCCATCTCAGGAAGATCACTTTTTGAATTCCTTTCCACAATTACCTGCAACGAGTAATCCATAAATATCCACCCCTTAAGAAGCTGGAAAAAAACAAAAGAAAAAACATTCTATATGTTGGGCCCTATACATACGGGAACTCGGTCGGGGTACTTGGCGAGGATGTCACGTGATTCCTCGTATCTCTGCTCTGCAAGTGGATTCCAAAGAAAGAAAGAAAGAATCTTTTCAGACAGAATGAATACACACACAAAACCAGGAGATAGAAGATTTAGAAGAGAACCCAATAAAGAATTGGAAACAGACCGAAAAGGAACTCTTCCTTGAAAGACATGCTCGTCCCCATCTCCGTTTCCGTGTGCCTCTGTCTCACAGAGATTAAAAAAAACAGAGCAACCGAGAGATGAGGAACAAAACGGGAACACACAAAATAATGTGGAAGCGGTTGGGGAGAGTGAAACATCGATTTCAAAACTAAGTTAGCAACTTTATCAACCAAGCGGGGATAGCTCAGTTGGGAGAGCGTCAGACTGAAGATCTGAAGGTCGCGTGTTCGATCCACGCTCACCGCAATTTTTATCCATTTTTGCCCCATTTTTCACTTCAATAAGACGACATGACGTTTAAATCTTGACATCACTCGTTGTGCCCCCACGCGACATGCCGTTAACCTAAACCCTTTTCTTTCTCAGTCTCACTGAGCTCAAAAACCTCAGCAGAGGCTTCAAACGCCCGCGCAGTAGCGGCAAAGCACAGTCGTTTTGCTGACTACAGAGCTTCAGAGTCATGGCGGAGCCTCCAACTCAATGGCGCTTACAGACCGGCCAATACCTTGGGGAAATCTCAGCCCTCTGTTTCCTCCACCTCCCCTCCCACCACTCTCCTCTCCCTTACCTCCTCGCCGGTACGCTCTCTACATTCTCAGAACCCTAATTCCTAACCTTCAAGATCACAAAGTTTTTGTTTTGTTTTTTCTTTTTTTAAAAAAAAAAAAATTGGTAAAATTTTGTTATTTGAACAGGTTCGGGTTCGCAAATCATGCTTTACGATTTGGACTCGGGCAAAGCGATTAGGTCCTTCCATGTCTTCCAAGGGATTCGCGTGCACGGTATTGCTTGTAGTGAATTCGTCCGATGGACGGAAGGAACTGTTTCCTCTAAGCTTGCTTTTCTACTCGCTGTGTTCGGTGAAAGGCGTGTCAAAGTGTTTAGCTTGGTGATTGAATTCGCTTTGGGGCCCAAAAATGGCTCCGTGGTTTGCGTGGATTTGGACCTGCTGCACTTTTTGCCCAAGTTTAATAATTGGGTTTTGGATGTTTGTTTTTTGAAGGTATAAAAATTTTATTTTTATGCTTAGATACTTTTGGGAACTCATGCTTGATTTTTCTTACTCTGTTCTTGCTTTTCTTTTGGATTGGTTGTAGGGCTTTTTAAATTCTTACAATGAGGGGTGGCATTGTCTTGCGATAGGGTGTAGTGACAACTCTGTTCATGTTTGGGATATGTCAAATTCTAGTGTGCTTCTTCAAGTTCAGTCTTCAGGTGGGTTTTAATAGGATTTTTGTGATATTTATTCTGTCTGATTCACTAATTTAATGAAATTTGTTCAAAGTGATGTTTGTTGCAAGCAAAAATCTGCCTCGCCCTCCTTGTTGGAATTCCAACTTTCGTATTTCTTGTATTGCTGAATTATATACTGGATTGCCTACTTGATAAGACTGGCTATAATAATTGCATCGGACCCCCTTTTTTGTCATATTTCTTTTCGTCGAGTAAATTTTTTTTTTTTTTTTTGTTCTGCTTTTCTCATTTAATCTTTCACCGAGATGTAGAGAGGTGCCTTCTTTATTCCATGCGGCTATGGGGTGACAATGTTGAGGCTCTCCGTATTGCATCTGGTACTATTTTTAATGAGGTGGCTAATCTCTCCTTATGATGAATTCCTCTCTATTTCAGTACTTTCTGTTACTGGATTCTAGTTTTTTAATGATTTCATAATTGTAGTTGAAGTTTTGGTTCCATTGAATAAGTTCACATACACACACATGGACATTATAGATGAGTCTCGGTTCATCTCAGTAATTAGGGGTAATGATATATAATGTACTTTCTCAGTAATTTGGTTCACCTGATTTTATCAAGGATTCTAATTTTTATAATATTATTCCAAGGAAGAACAAAAGGAAAGGGAAGGTCCTTGGCCTGATTATGTTCTACTTGGGACGACCTTGCTTATCTTCTGATTGCCACAAACGTTTTGTTTTTAGTATTAGTGTGTCATTTTTATGTAAAAGAGGTTTTTGGCCTTGATGTTTCTTTTATTCTGATCTCTATGATAAAAAATTGGGTATGCCAGATTCTCGTTTGGAAAGTGGCTCCTCAGTATGATGCTCCATCTTTGACAAATCCTGTGGAAGACCATATTGATCAGAGCAGTCCATTCTCCAACCATGTCTGGTTTGGTTGTCAGCAGTTTGAAGCTGTTCATTTATGTAAACTTGCTGGCCATGAAGGTTCAATCTTTCGCATAGCATGGTCCTCTGACGGATCCAAACTGTTGTCTGTCTCTGATGATCGTAGGTGAATTAGTTTCTTAAGTCCTACCGATCTAATCGTTTATAGTGTCCTTTTCTAGAGGAGTCATTCCATACAATAACTGGTTTCTTTATTTCTGCAGTGCTCGTGTCTGGACAGTTCATACTGAAAGGAATGGATCTGATGAGGATGGAGATTCTATTGGCCCTGACCTTGTTGGCCTTGTGCTGTTTGGTCACAATGCCAGAGTATGGGATTGCTGTATTAGTAATTCTGTAAGCTTCACAAAATCTTTCTGCACTTACTGCTTCTTCTTCTTTTTTAACAACTTAGGAGTAAAGAAAACAGATTATTGACTGCAGTTCAAATTTCTGGTGTTTGTTTGTTTGTTTTCTTTTGGTTTTAAGTGGGTTCTTGATCCTTTTTCTCAGAATGTAAATTATCTATATATGTGTGAAATTGTCCCCTTTTCTGTTTATCATGTTAACATCTGCATGTTGTCATAATGGAATTTATTTTCATCATCAGGGGCTTAGACTTGAGATGCATTGACAAATCAAAACTGGTAATCAGGGACAGATAGATTGCTTTTAGTGGTTCAGTTAAAGTTCAAAGCAACACAGCATATTTGTGAATGAGAACAGCTTCACCACTTCTTTATTGTTATTTCATAGTTTTTTTTTTTTTTTTTTTTTTTAAAAAAAAAAAACTTTTAAACTTGTTTAACTGGTTAGATCAACTAATTTTTCCTGACTATAATTATCTTCAAGTTTTTAAACAAATTACATTTGAAGAGCTTAACAGCAAGGATTTGAGTAACATTAAAAATATTATACTGGTTTTACTTTATACAGGTTATGTAATTAACTGAAAACACCTCTTGCCATTTGTAATTATTTCCTTTACAACTTTTTTGAGTCCTGGTTCTTGTGACTGAAATACCATAAGCGGTCATCTTTGGCTTATTTTTGCAATGTCTTATCTTCGTTATTCTGGGCAGGGATCAACTTTATCTCTGTACTATCACAGGGTGCCGGGGGTATTGATCCATCAGTGATCCCCACTCATTTTTCTTCTTTTCCTGAAGTGCTAAAATGCAATTTCTGACTTATATATGAAGTTCATTGTATTCTTGCTTTTTCATTAACATATGGACTGCTGGAATTTGATTCCACCTACCCTGAGTTCTTTCAGTTGATTGTCACTGTGGGTGAGGATTGTACATGTCGAATGTGGGGATTGGATGGTAAACAGGTTCAGATGATTAAGGAGCACACGTAAGTTGCTTATGGTTTTTTATTTTTTTTATTTTATTTTTAAAGCATTGAGGATAATTAGTCTCTTTTTTTTGATAAGTAAAAAATTGATGGAATAATAATAATTAGTCTCTTAGTTTTGATGTTCTAACCAATGAGCTTTATCTCATATGGTACTTCCTCCCTTTTGTAGCAAGGTGGAGGGTGAGGTCGTGGGTTCAAGTCCCAACTGGTGTGTGTGTGTGTAACTTACTAATAAAATTTTTTTGCTTGACATAAAAGTGAAATTATTTGTTCTAGGATCCTCTGAACTTGCTGATGACAGTCTTGATTCAAACCTTATAGTGGACCTTCATTTTCGAACTTCCAGATGTGATAATTCTTGATTGATTATTCCAGCTATAATGTTCTTTTTCCTAGTATAGTTTTAAATTCAACTTGCAAATGAAATAAGGACTAATCCATGTCTGATTTTAGAAAAAAATTGTTGCCTCCATTCTTTTTCCAATGGGTGAGAACAATAAAAAGTGCATCATGTGGGTCAAACATGGAGATGTAAAGTGAATTTTTGAGAAACAGGAGTGACACCCAACACCAATGTTGTGATTCCGTAGGATCTCCTTACAATTCTAGGTTGGCATGACTGTGTCAAAAATAGTACCCCTACTATCTTCACTCTAATATGTAACTGTCATAGAGCATATGAATCTGTATCTAACTAATCTACATTATTATATTAATTTGTGTTGAAATAATAAAATACTGTACCTCTCGTTTGGTTATTGTACAGAGGAAGGGGCATTTGGCGATGTTTGTATGATGCAAAATCTTCGCTTCTCATTACTGCTGGCTTTGATTCTGCAATTAAAGTGCATCAGCTGTATGGTTCTTTGTCTGAGGGCTTGGATGGACATGCTGAGGTAAAAGAGTTTATTGACAGAACAGAGATATTCACTGTTCACATCCCTAATTCATCAGAGCATAATGGACTCATGGACAGGTAGCACTGCTTGATATCCATATTTGCTTAGGATGCCTTAAATACTCTAAAAACTCCTAGAAGTTTTACTTAAGATGAGGGAGAATAATGTATTGGTCTAGAAACAACCTCGTATAAATTAATTGGAAATGTAATTTTGCACCAGAATACTACTTTTGTCATGCATCACCCATGGGCATTGGTGTGGGAAGGTTGCCTTAATTTGGTAGTAGTTCTTTCAGAAAAATGTGGATGTGTCATAACAGTGATGATGATGAACAGTCAACTTAAGACATCTTTATGTTGGACCTAACAAGTGGTGGTTCACAAAACTTCAGACACCCAACATACCATGCCTTAGTGTCTTTAATCTTCTTTATGTTTTCGTACCGTTATCTGTTTTTATCATTTTCTTCAGTGTCTAAACTTCTGGCATTGTTGCCCCTTTCTTATGTGTTGCAGCAAAAGTGAATATGTTCGCTGTTTACACTTCACATGTGAAGATACTCTTTATGTCGCCACAAACCGTGGTTATCTCTACCATACTAAATTATTGAATTCCAAGAATGTGAAATGGACTGAACTTGTCTGTGTCAGTAAAGAGGTTCCAATTGTTTGTATGGATGTTTTATCCATAAAAGCATCTGAGCTTTGTGGTGGTGTTGAGGACTGGATTGCTGTGGGAGATGGTAAAGGGTACATAACCATCGTCAGAGTTTTATGTGACACTTCTAGTGCTAAAGTGGGCCTCACATTTACTTGGTCAGCTGGAATCGAGAGACAGCTCTTAGGAACTTATTGGTGCAAGTCATTGGGATATAGGTAATGCATTCTTTCTATAATAATGATGTCTAGACTATCTGTTAGATTTTCTTTGCCTGAGCTGTGCAAGACCACATGCAAGATGATGAAATCTGGAACCACATAATAAGCTTAATGTTGAAATGATTGTTGGTTAGAAAATGATGTGGTTTAGTTTTTTGTTTCTTTTATTTTCTAAATCTTTCTCTAATGAGGCAAAAGAACATCATAAAGTAGTAGTACAATTTCTAAGTGGTTCATCTGGCCAAGCTTTCCATGTTGGACTGTCAAATGACATGTCTCAGGCCAGATTGCTCTGTGCTTAGTACCATGCTTATACTGTTATCAATTTAGAGGCATCTTAGTCTTCTTGCTTTATTGCATTAAAGATCATCAATCTCTGTTGTCTACTTGTTCAGGTACATCTTTACTGCTGATCCTAAAGGAATGTTGAAGCTGTGGGGTTTATTTGATCCTTCCCCATCAGTTTCTTGCAATTCTGCAAGGAGTTATAATGTGTGTCTAATAGGGGAGTTTGCATCATGTTTTGGAAATAGGATTCTGTGTCTGGATGCATCTTTTGAGAAAGAGGTATTTGTTTCACGTAATTTCTTGTCCTTTCTAATGTTGTTTGGATCAGGATGTTTGTTCCATGGTTCTATATTGACTTTTTTACTCAAATACTATGAATTAGTTGATATCCCATTCAAACTGGATTTACAACTTTTTACTAAGACAAAGTAGATATTTGTCTAGGTGACCAGTCAGATTTGGCATGATCTTGTCCTGGCTTAAATTGGAAAACATTTTAACACATAGTGGCCTGACTTTTGTTGGTCTGGTCCTGATTTCTCCAAGGTTTATTGCTAGCATACTGTTATCCATATTTTTCTAACCCCCCTCTCTCTCTCTCTCTCACACACACACGCACACCCCTACCTATTTGGAAAAATTAATACATCTTGAGTTGATAGAAGAATAGTAAATAGCTGTTTCTGAAATGAGCTGAAAAAATAGAGGGTTTCTCTAGTTTTTTCCAGATATAGTAATATGAACATCTCAAGCTAAAAGTAAATTCTGAATATTGATATTGTATCTCATCTATTGTCTTGATTCAAGTTGGTGCTCTTTTTTTTTTTTTGTAGGTTCTGGTGTGTGGGGACTTGCGTGGTAATTTGGTCCTATTCCCATTGTTGAAGGGCCTGTCGTTGAATACATCCGTTGCATCTGAAGTGAAGGTGTCTCCACTAAATTATTTTAAAGGAGTTCATGGGATATCGAGTGTGTCCAGTGTTTCCTTTGGTAGATTAAGTTCCGATCTGACTGAAATATGTTCGGTATGGCCAGACTTCAAGCTTTTAAGTATGTAAAATAAAAATTATTATGTGCGTGTTTGAGGACTTTATTTATTTGTTTGTTTGCTTATTTTGTTCTTTTGCTATTTTCTTTCTTTTTCAGACCGGAGGGGATGGGTGCATATGCTATGTGGAATATGACAGAGATCGAAAAAATTTGGAATTTATAGGGATGAAACAAGTGAAAGAATTGAGTTTGATTCAGTCTGTATCTGCTGAGAATGACTCTATTGACGATTTAGCAAGTGGCTGCTACGCAGCTGGCTTTGCATCAGTAGATTTTATAATATGGAATTTAATAACTGAGACAAAGGTACTCTCTGGTCTCACTGCAAAGTAATACAATTTTGCTTGGTTATTCTATTTGATGCCTGAGAGTGCATAATCGTGCAGGTTTTGCAAATACCATGTGGTGGATGGCGGCGTCCTCATTCTTATTATCTTGGTGATATACCAGATATGCAGAACTGCTTTGCGTATGTAAAGGTAGTCAGCCTGAATACTTCACTGAGAAATTTTTCTATAAACAAACCATAAGTGAAGGTGGCAGTCTTCTATATTGGCATGTTAAGCCTATGCAATTGGGACTATTTGCATTTAGAGAATCAATGCAAGTAAATAATCCTGACCAGTGGTCCTATATATTCGATATTTTATTCTCTTGGATCGTGAACATATATTTCCCAAACTACTATATAGTTAGGAGTCCAATGAGGTTGAATATGGAAGTGGGACGGGACCCACATATGTCGTGTTGGTTTAATCCTGTGTCCAGATCCTCAAGGAAGAGTGAAAAACTAGGTGGAATCCAACCAAGAAGAATTGAATTGATTTGGGGGTTGATTTGGTGCGTCAGTATGATTTCCTATCAACTTTGTCACGTTTTGAAAGCAAGAGTTGGGAATCTTCTTTAGCTCACATCCTTTTGTCTTGCCCCACTTCTAAAATAATAATTTGGGAAGGTGTAGCAACTGGTTGCTCTCTTTACTTTGACACCTAATTGAGACCAAAAGAACAGAGGAATATCGGAGCTCACTCAAATCAGCTTTGGGTAGTGAAACTTATTGAATGGTTGAGTCAGATATATCTTCTACTACAATTTAATATAGAGCTTTTAAATACTAGTTTGCTACTATCTATTGTCTTCTTGTATCTTCTTCCTTTTCTCTTCTCAAAAAAATTTGCCTGATGATTTTGCATGTATAGTTTGCAGTAAGCTTAATTTTTATGTATCAACGCCTGTACTGGAGACTAACATGTTAAATCATGAGCCTAGCCCCAATTTCATATCATTCCAATGTTAGACATGTCCGATGTTTCGTTTTTATGTATTTCCATTTTTTTTTTCCAGGATGAAACGATCTACATTTGTAGAAATTGGACACTGGCTGGTGAGAGGAAGATAATCCCCCGGAATTTGCATGTGCAATTCCATGGGAGAGAGATGCATTCCTTATGCTTTGTTTTAGAAAATTTGCAAGTCAGAGCTAATGGAAAGAATGATATCTTCTCTAGATCTAGTTGGATTGCAACTGGCTGTGAAGATGGAACTGTCAGGTTGACTAGGTATGACAATGTTCATTTCATGTTTAGAATATGACTCAACCATGGACGAGGAATCAATGCTGTTATTAAATAGCATTGAGCATGTTTCTGGTTGAGTATAGCTGGGACTGATGGGTCTACATGTTACATATGGAATATACAACACACCCCCCCCTAAAAAGGGAATAGGATTCTCTCAATTTCAAATGAAATAGAGAGTATTCTGTTAGTGTTTTTTTAGAGAGGTAAAATTGTCATTTTAATTTTTTTGGATAATTTTACCCCTCTAAAATAAACTTACTAGATACTCTCCAGATCATTTTCCCCTAAAAAGAATATTCAGAAGCCCCTCTCATTAACTTATTGCAAAACTTAGCAATTGATTTGGTCGATTGGCTAACCATGTTGATGTTTGCTTAGATATGCACCAGGTGTTGAGAATTGGTCTGCATCAAAATTGCTTGGGGAGCATGTTGGTGGATCAGCTGTAAGATCAATATGCCCTGTGTCAGAGATACACATAGTTGCATCAGAATCGACCGACATTCCTGATGGGAGGAACAGACAAATTGCTGATACTGAGAACAGAGAGAATCCATTTTTGCTGATTTCAGTTGGTGCAAAGCGGGTCTTGACTTCTTGGCTACTAAGAAATAGAGGGCTAGACAAGGAAGAAACACTTGCTGATCAGAAATATCATGAAACTGGAAATAGTAATAAGCTTTCATCAGGAGTGTCCTCATCAATGTCATTCCAGTGGCTTTCTACTGACATGCCGGCCAAGTATTCAAGTTCTCATAAATGTCCAGAAGACATTGAGAAAGTATTTGGTGCAACAGAAAATGTTTCTAGTACAGAAGTTGGTGCAAGATCACATTTTGCAGAAAAGGGGAAGATGGACATAAAATATGAAGATGACTGGAGATACCTGGCTGTCACGGCTTTTCTTGTTAAATGTGCTGGTTCCAGGTGAGAGGAGATTCTTACTATTTGTTTTTCTGAATTATTTTTTACTTTTGATTAAAAAAAAGATTTACTTTTTCTTCTTTTCAGGTTAACTGTCTGCTTTGTTGTTGTTGCTTGTTCAGATGCCACACTTGTACTACGGGCTTTAATTTTGCCCTGTCGTTTATGGTATTTATGAAAGCACCATATTGAACAAATTTTGTTTACTTAATGATTCTTTTTACCCCCTCGTGTCATTTCTCTCTTCAAGTCCTACCTGTCATGTTTTTTTCTTTCACCTTATTGCAGGTTTGATGTTGCTTTGTTGGTTCCTCTATCATCACCAGTTTTGGCATTGCAGCATGTCATTGTTCCATTATGCCTTCCTTCTGAAGGTTAGTCAGTTATTGGACTCTGTATTTGGTTCTAAAATTTAGCAGAAATCCTGTGGAAATCGTCTGTCAAACTTTCTGATAAAAATACATTATGAAAGTGTCTGATTTCCTCAACACCACCTCCCACCTCGTCTCATTAGATAAGCATAATATTCTTCTTTTGTTAACCTTTTCTTTTCACGGTTATGATGAACTTAATGAAAAGAAGTACTAATCAACCATTGTAATGATGAGTTTTGGAGTGAATGTAAACCATGTTCTCTTTGAGATAAGGGGACTCGAGATATGTATTCTAAAACCTTTCATTTATAAAGAACTATAAAACAATAAACAACACACTCCTTTTACCATTATAGTTGTCAAGTCAATGTTTTCAGTAATTACAGTACTTGTTTACAATTTCTGTTACCAGTTTGAATGTGGATGATTCCTGTGACTGTAGGATCTAGGATCTAGGTGGTCAGTCTCTCAGTAACTTGAATTTTAATTGCAATGCTAAATCCTTTATACAAGTATGTAGTCAGAGATTTTGTCCATGCTTTAGAGAATATTTTAAATAGATGCCCTGAATTTCAGCATCCTGGTGCTTCCACTAATGCCCGGACTCGTTGATTCACAGAGAACATTCAGAAAGGAAGTGTGTATATTGTGATCAGTGGAGCTACTGATGGTAGTATTGCCTTCTGGGATCTGACTGGAGCTGTTGAAGCTTTTATGCGGCGGCTTTCAACTCTTCAGGTAGAAAACTTCATTGATAGTCAGAGACGGCCACGCACAGGTAGGGGAAGTCAGGGAGGGCGATGGTGGAGATCATTAAGCAGTAGTCTATCTAAGAGAAGCCCAGGCAGTGGTTCAGTCACCGCAAAAGCTGGAGATGGAACAAATCACAATATGCTGAACCATGTTACAAATGGAACAGAATTGTTAATAAATGATTCTGAAAGTAGTGCCACCGCTTGTTCAAATGCTATAAGCACTGCTTCCGTCAAGTCAGAAGTGAATATAGATGAGTACTCATCCGAGATATGTGAAATAAGGCCTTTACATGTTCTAAATAATGTACATCAATCTGGTGTCAATTGTCTTCATGTTTCCGATATAAGAGATTGTCAAAGTCCTCCCTGTGGTTTTCTGTTCAACATAATAAGTGGGGGTGATGATCAAGCACTTTACTATCTTAGATTTGAAATCTCTCCAATAGCAAGAGTCCTGGATAATGAGTTTATGACACCAGACATCAGAAGTTCAGTTAGTGGCCTTGAAAGGATAAGGAACCTTGTTACTCATGGAGAAAACAAGAATGAGAATTTTAGTATCGAGTTCTTATATCATGAGAAAATTGCATCAGCTCACAGCTCTGCCATAAAAGGTAAACCAATGATTTCTTGAACTTGAATTTCCAATTCTGTTGTAGGTTCCTCTGTTCGAAGTGGGCTAAGTGTTGAATGTATTGTTTGAAAAATATGAACCTTTTGTAACTTCTGGGCATGTCTAATGTTGAGGAATGCTCACTACTAAAATATCAAAATTGGGTTTGATTTTCATGAAGGTGTTTGGACGGATGGCTCTTGGGTGTTCTCTACGGGTCTTGATCAGCGTGTTAGATGCTGGCTTCTCGGAAAACATGGTAAACTAACTGAGCATGCGTATCTAGTCATTAGTGTGCCAGAGCCAGAAGCGTTGGATGCTAGAGTCTCTGGCAGGTGAGTCCCTTTAGGGAATCATTTGACATGCTGCAATTATGATTCTGATAAATTTACTTTTTCATTCACATCTTGTTTTTCATTTCTTATCCAGAAACCATTATCAGATTGCTGTAGCTGGAAGAGGGATGCAAATCGTTGAGTTCACTGGAATCTGTGATATGAACAGTGGAGAATGAATGGTTTTTTTTGGTGATTTTGTTTACTGGTTTAGATGAAAGCTTTTGCCAGGAGAGCTGATCTTTTCAGCATTACCTTGTTACAGCAAATGGTCATTACTCATGGCTGACAGAATGACAATCTAGAGTGAGAAGGGTCTTCAACAACCATCTTGGCTAAACTAAATTTCTTCTAGGTTCACTTTTAAACAAAATTTTTCTTGATTACAAGTGAACACTCCCCCAGCTAGGAAGCAACAAGGCCTCACCTCCTAGCAATCACCACCTCAAATTATGTATTGGTTATCAATTTTGGGATACTAGATTGGCTTGTGCAAATCTAAGCCACACATCTTGATATATGTTTCTCTGTAAGAGTACTTTGTATCACAAATTTGGATGATTAGAGCCTAATACATTGATTAAAATATTTGTACGAGCTTATGGCTAAAAAAATGCACTGAGCATGAATCACGCTTGGAGTTCCAAGATAGTCAAGACCTCCCTCACTACAGTAGGGCACTGGCTTTGAATCAACAACACTTGAAGACAATTGAATTTTATAATAGCCATCACCCATGTTCACAATGGGTTTTGTATTCTCCATCTTCTTAACCAAATCCATGTAGACTAGTAAACCTTTAGGGTTTCTTAGTAGGTTAAAATATCTCTGATTGAGTTTGGCAAACTGTCCTCAAGATATTCTACAATGTGGGACCAGCGGCTGCAACTCTTAATTTTTTTAATTTTTTGTTTTTTTGTAAGCAAGATGGAGATTGCAGACCCACAAATCCAAATGGCTGTAGATGGATTAGCACACCATAATTAAAAATTAAAAACCCTCGTATAATGGCAACAAACACAAGAAGACGTCTATACACTCATCATCAGGCTGTGTTTTGTGGTCTAAAATCATAACTACACTAATTAAATGCATGGGTTCATATTTTTCAAAGTCAAAGAAATACAGTCTTCATTTTAAATCATAGAACCCCGACAAATAAAAAAAAATAGATAAATAAATAGACCATGGAAAGAACGTACAACAAAACAAAACAATTACTTTCTTTTCCTATGACCAAATAATTTATAGACCTTAGAAACTCCCAACCCCTATCTAATATCAAATACATAAAACCAAAGTCCCAAAGTTCAGTACATCAACCTTGGACAAATTAAGCAACCACTGCAACAATGAAAACAACCTCACACCTAAACTAAAAACATATTCTTTCTCCTACCAACCTCATCAATTGATGTGAGAAAGCTTTCGAGCTTCTCTCTATTCAATCAAAGTGTTCAGACAGCTCAGAACCACATTCTTAAACCGTTCAAACAACAGTCCGATGAAGTAGAATTCACGTGCTCTCTCATGTAAAACTATTAATTAGACAATATAATTGCAGAAATTCTTATCCTCACCAACCTTTTTGCGTTAGATTTAGAGATAGAGTTATCTGACAAGCCATCCAACCAACCACACATGGCGGCTACGTGCCGGCCCCCCAAACCTTTGCATGATGACACGTTAGCCTTTTCATTTCTTTGTGTTTGTGGGAACCGTACGGCACCTAAAGCAAACAAATCCCAACTGCCCCCACTTTCTCTTCCATGCTATCTTCACCTAGTGCCTAGTTGCTGACCCAAAACCCAATTAGCCTGTTTGCTTGCTTGGCTGCTGCTTCTTCTTAACCCTATTTATTTGGTCGTGCTAATCAATTGAAATTAGCATCCTCAAGTTTGGGTATTGTTCTTCTAATATGAAAGAAAAGGATACATTAATTCCTGTTCAATGTTGTTTTTTTTTTTTTTTTTTTGGTTTTGTTGTTGAATGTTGTATACATACAAAAAAATATAAAAGAAAAGGATACATTAATTCCTGTTCATTTGGTTGGTGAACGAACACCAGAGTTTAAAGTTCAACGCAAAAGAAAGAATTACAACATCTAATTTTGACTTGTAAAAATGACCTTTCAAAAAAGGCTAAAGATTCGTAGTTGTTGATGAGGTGGACATATCAAACCCCACCTCTAAACGTCCACGTCATTAAACTAACACATTGATGATTATCATCATGCATGCGTAACTCCGTTAATCTTCGGGGTTTGAACCGGAACTATAAATTGAACTAGATTCATGATCATTCTTCTTCTTGGGACAACTCCGTATTAATTACTGCTATAGACAATTAAATATTAAAGTGGAATAAAGGGAGAAATTTGTGGATTGAGATGCCTCCAATTATTCAAAATTGGAGATTTTAATTTACCAAATTATGGCCCTTCATTTTAAATAGGGTTAAATACCTAATACTCCATCGGGTTTAGGAACTTTATTTTTACTCCCTTGGGCCTTGGGGTTTCATTTTTATCACAGGATCCCCCTGGGGTTTTGATAAAGGACCAACTTAGTCCATCCGTTAGTTGACCGTTAAGACTGACACGTGGACCAATCAGATATTGACACGTGGCACCTATTTAATTTTTTTTTTTTTACAAACTAAAAAAAAAAAAAAAAAGAGTGGAAAAAAATTGGGGGTGGCCTTGGGCTCCAAGGGGGTGGCTGAAACCACCCCCGATTTTTTTCTTTTTTCTTTTTTCTTTTTTTTTTTTAAAAAAAATTTAAATAGGTGACAAGTGTTAACATCTGATTGATCCACTTGTCAGTCTTAACGGTCAACTAACGGATGGACTAAATTGGTCTTTTATCAAAACCCCAAGGGGGTCCTGTGATAAAAATGAAACCCCAGAGGAGTAAAAATAAAGATCATAAACCCCAGGGGAGTATTAGGTATTTAACCATTTTAAATATAATGGTCTACAAAATCATTTAAACCTGAGCAAAACAAAAGTCAGCTTAAAATCAAAATTTAATGTCTCAGACTCTCAGTTATACAAAATGAGCTAGCATTTTATAGACAATTAGATTTAAAATAAAGGACCACAATTTGTAACATGAGATTCTCTAATTTTGAGTAATTTGAGAGAATCTCAATCCGAAATTTAGACAATAATTTTTACGAATAGTTTAATGTTAAAGTCCACCATTAAGAAATGAGCGCCCCTACTATTAGGTCCTGGTGTAAACAAGGCCTTTTACAGCATCCAATCAACATGTGACACCTTATCCATTTAAGAAAAATGCAAAACATTAAAGTGAGAGCAAAAGCACCAAATCAAAATGAGAAAAGCACAACAAAGAAGAATTGGTGTGGCTTGCCGGATGGGTTGGGTCTCCCGGTGGCCGGCCGTGACCCGATTGTGGATGCCTCAAAACCTGTTTCTAATGCTTCAAAACCTATTTTCAATGCCTCAAAACTCATTTTTAGATTCAAAACTAAAACCTAAAGATGAAAGGTTAACGTTTTAGAAATTTTATCACTTTAAAGGCCGGAGAAAATGACTCACAGCGCTGGGCAGAGGTGGTCTGGCCAAACCCACGCCGCAAGTTTGGTCAAACCCACGACAGACCCTCGGCGTGGGTCTGACCAGGTTCACGTACCAACTCTTCAACTTCTTTTTTTTTTTTTTTTTTTTTTCAAAGCAAATTTAGTGTCTTTGGACTTGGGTTATTTTGGTGCACTTTCTATGTTTTTTCTTAGGTGTTAGTTGTTGATTGGGGGCTGTAAACATGGAGTTTTAAGGCACATCCTGATTTAAGTTAAGTTCTTAAGAAAGAGCCTAAAAGTCAGAAGCGGATCCTCTCCAAACCAAAGAGTATCCAATTCATGGTTGTGATTACTTCTCAGGAATTTTAGGACTATAAATGAGACATGTGTTCAACTAATAAAAAAAATCTATTATTTAAAATTCAAAAAATAAATAAATAACAAATTAATAATAATAATAATAATAAAAAAAAAAAGGGGGTGGCCATCTTGGCCATAAGGGTGCCCGGCCATCCTCATTTTAGCTAGGGGTAGCTTGAGTCACTCCCAATGGCCAGCCATGAGTGGTCGAACCACCCCCATAGGTCATGGGGGTGGTTCGGCCACCCCCAACTTGTAAAAGGAGTAGCCGAACCACCCTCCAAGAGCCTTGGGGGTGAGCCACCCTCAAGGGCCAAATGACAAAAAAAAAAAAAAAAAATTATAGTGTTTGCCTTTGGGTGTGGTTTGGGCCATTGGGGGTGACTTCAGCCACCCTAAACCGGCCCTTGGTGGTGGCCGAACCACCCCAAAGACAAACCCTATAATTTTATTTATTTATTTATTTATTATTATTATTATTATTATTTTTCATTTGGCTCTTGGGGGGTGGTTCGGCCACCCCCAGAAAAGCCACCCCATGGCTAAGATGGGGTAGCCAGTCACCTCATTATTTTTTTATTATTTTGTTTATAATCTTAAATAATATATTTTTTTAATTTTTTTATTAGTGAGACACGTATCTCAATTGTGGCCTTAAGAAGAAATCCTAATCATGAACTGAATACTCTTCAATCCATTTTGAACCGGAAAAGATTCGGATCCCCAAAAGTTTACATTTTGCTCGCATTTCTTATAAATTTCTTTACAATTCGTGAAATATGTATTTATGAACAAAAAAATGTGATATGCCAATATGATACAAATAAAGTGATAATCAATCACTATAATATGGAAATATATTCATTATTTTTTAAAATTTTAATGAAAACAAAATTTGTTAAAGGCGCGCTTAGCTCAACATTCTTAACAAACAAACCGACATCAATAATAAGACCAAGAATGACACGTACAACTAAAATTAATTTACCCTTGGAGACATCTAAGTCTCTCTCACCGAAATACAAGTCTTACTTGCTACTAAAAGTAATCATTTGTGTTTCTAAGGAATAACTCAATTGATTGCAAACCACGTTTTATTGAATTTGGGTCACTAAATTAAATCTCTCTCCCCCTTTAAGGCTTCTAACGTCAAACATAGCTAGACTCTACATAACCTAACAAGAAGAATACTTATCTTGAATGAATGGTTTTGGTCACTCAAAATGACACAACCTACTGTGGTATATGATAAATTTAAGAGAAAAATATATTTTACTCCTTGAACTATTTATATATTTGCACTTTGACCTTTAATATTTAAAAAGTGACATTTGACCCTTCATAAACTTTCAAATTGTTGCAATTCGACCATTCTAACTTTTTTTTTTTCTCAAAATGCCCCCGTCGTAAGTTAAAAAAAATATATAAATAAAAAAAATAAAAATTTTAAAATTAAGGGGTGTCCAGTCTGAGGTGGCCGAAGCCACCCCTTAATTTTTAATTTTTTTTTTTTTAAAAAAAAATAATTTTTTTTTTTTTCACTTGGGATAGGGGCATTTTGGGAAAAAAAAATCAGAATGGTCGAATTACAACAATTTGGAAGTTTGGGAGGGTCAAGTGTTACTTTTTAAATATTGGAGGTCAAAGTGCAAATGAGTGAATAGTTAAGAAAGTAAAATGTATTTTTTCCTAAATTTAAATTAGAATAAAATTTAAGAATTAAATATGATTTTTTTTTCATAGGCTTTTTCATTCCATCGATCCTCGAATTCTAGCCTCTCTTTCATTTTTAACACATAAATCTTTATCAATAAAGTCAGAAACTCACATTCATTTTGGACAAAAACTATATATGCTTTTTTTGGGAGGCGTGAGAAACATTATTGTCGTGTCAATGTCCTCCTATTGAATTGTCCAAAAAGGTGGCGGTTGGAAAATCAAAATCAAACCTTTATTCTTTTTTTTTTCCTTGGAGGAAATCTGCTCGCAAGTTTCATTGAAAATGAGACTCATGTGGCTAAAAAAGCAATGATTAAAACGTGACACTAAATTCCATTAAGGTAAATATATAGTTATAGTAAGAAGGATCTTTGTTGGGGTCCTAATCTTTATATATATTATTCCTCAATAATTAATTAATAATAATTAAGGGGTGCATTTCATTTTCAAGAATAGATATAATTGAAGTTAATGGTTTTAACTTTTTAGATGCTAAGCTTATTCTTAAGACTGTAGCGTCGGCGGCACAGTGAAGGCCAAAATATTCTCTACTTCTATTCGTGCATACTTGTCCAAAGTTTTATGCCTTTATTCAGAATTAGTGCATACTATTATTTTTTAACGGATTATGAAAAATATTGAGAATATTCTATACTTCCATTCTTGCATACTTGTCCAAAGTTTTATGCCTTTATATTCAGAATTAGTGCATACTATTATTTGTAACGGATTATAAAAATTGAACTACAACCTAGTGACTAAAATATGATAATATGTGGGGATCTTTGAGTCACCCTACCTTTATTGTAAGTAATCACTTCAAAAAAAAAAAAAAAAAAATTATTGTAAGTAGCGTTTCAGAATCATTAGCGGCGTTTGGAAGTGTCAATAGTCAATATACGAAAGCATATAGGGAGAGACGAAGGCACTTACAAAGACATTAGGTGGTAAACCCCGTCAGCAGGCTTTTTTAAAGTTAATTGAGATACGACAATAAATAAAAGCAACAGGAAGATGAGCATAGGCATAATTGTTAGAGATAATAAGGGGGAGGTGTTGGAAACGTTGTCAGCTTTGAAATACTATATCATCGAACTAGTTGTTGTAGAAGCCACAGTGGCGTTGAGTACTGCTATCTTTATTAGAGGGTTGATGATGAAAAAGGGTGGAACTGAAAGATGATGCTCTTCAAGTAGTGTAAGCACTGCAGAATATCGAGCGCAATTGGAGCATTTATGGCCATCAACTTTTAGAAGATAAAAAGATGGTTTCTAATATTATTCTAATGAAAGCAGGTGCATAAAGATGTTGTGCTCAGCTTGGCATACAATTATGAAGCTTAAAGTACTAGAAATTTCTAGAGGCATACTGTTAGAAAAGCTTCTTAATTGGATATATCAAGAAAACAATAGTAACAACTGCAACAGGAGCTGAATATGCAACAACAATCCAAAGACACACACCGAAACAAAAACTAAGTTCTCACTCACGACCCATGTAACAAGCTATACCAAGTAAGAAGTATAGAACAATAAGCTCCATTACAACCAAATTAGTGTGGGTAAATATAAATTTAAATGGAATGTGTCAAATGAATGATACAAACTTATGTATTGTTGGCACAAGTGCCAAAAAAATGTTGACCGGATCAAACCCACCAATGGGAGGCACAAATTTGGTGTTCAGAGAACACCTCAAAAAAAAAAAAAAAAAAAAAAAAATTATACAACCAGATCTAGAGATCACCATAGGAAAAAACAAGAAACCAACTATAAAAATCTAGTGTGGGAGAGAGCAAGGAGCTAAAGACTAGTGAGTGAACCAAAACGGCGTAGAAATGGCGATGGCAAGTGCACCACACGCACGTCGGAGAAGGGCGTGGCATGCACACACAGTGGTGGAGGAATCGGGGAGGAGTGAAGTAGGCCGGAGATGTTGACGGTGAGGCGCATGCACAGATCAGAAAATGGGTGGAGCACAGTAGATCTAACTCCCAAGTTGTAGCAAAAAGCAAGAAAAAAGAAAGACAATGATAAAGAGAAAAAAAACAGGAAAACAAGGAGAGAAAAAGATGAGGAATGAGAGTATAGCATAGGCTTCTTCCAACAGTGGAAATAAAAGATTAGAGGGGGATTAGGTTTAGTCTACTTTCTTGTTATTCTATGTTATATGTAGCCCTTTCACACATACTTTCAATTTTTTTTTTTTTTTTTTTAAAAAAAAAAAAATAAAGCAATTTAGATCATTAAACTTATATTATGATAGTATATTTCTAATAGAAAAGTTATGTTATGATCCAAACGCCAAAGTATAAATGTTTTGCTTCTTGGTCGATTACAGTTGTTATGTCCAAGTTTTCAACTAGAAATACCGATTTCTTAGTCTTTAATCCTTGACCACCTATTTTAATCTTAAAGGCAACACAAGAATGACTCATTGAAGTCAAGTTGGTTGAATCTCAATGTCAGTTATGGTCGCACCAAACCATATTGCTTTCAACCAAAAATACATGAAAAGGAACCAAATAAGCATTGTCCATGCATATAAGCAAAACCATTTCAATATGTTGATCAACCCAAATAAAAATCAAATGGAATTGGCTTCCATGCGGTAAACCAAACGACCGCATATCCGGTATGAGGGCTAAGATTCTCTAAGGGCAAACTACCATTTAATTAAACTAACGTGTACGAAAATAACAAATTGCAATATTTTATTCCGTTAACTCCCATCCATCTTTTTTTTTTTTTTTAGAGTTTAGGGTTTAGAAAAAGAAAATAGAGAAAGAGAAAATGTTTTGGGTTAAAAAAAAAAAGAAAAAAAGAGAGAGAAGATAGATCAGAGTTAACGAAATAAATTGCCGTTTGTTTTCTTTTCGTACACGTTAGTCTAATTAAGGGGTGGTTTGCCGTTAGAGAATCTCAGCCCTCAAACCAAACTACCTATTGGAAGCCAAGTCCAAACCAAATAATGTTTGTAGAGTTTAATAAATGTAAAAATTTAATTAGATAAAATGGATTAAAATCCTTTACCATTTATATAATATTCTATGGTATAAATTTTCTCAAATTTCAACACTTGCTTTTAATTCCATGTTTGAAATTTTCAAATATTAGGTGATCAATTTGGCAAATATTAATAATTTAATATATTAAAATTTACCCTGAACTACCTTTTGGGGTAGCTTAACTATTTTCTTTGGCTAGGAGGTGGTTCGACCACTCTGAGGAGAAACTCCCTTCACCAAAGAGTGGTTCAGCCACCCAAGCTGGTCGGCCCTTACTCTGAACCATCATTTTGAGATAACTTAACCATTTCTTTTGATTAGGAGAGAAACTCTCTTCACCAAATAGTGGTTTGACCACCCAAGCCAGTCGGGCCTTTTGGGTGGCCAAACCATCAAAGTTGGTGGCTCACCCAAAAATATATCAGAATCACAAATTTATTTTTTATCCAAAACAAAAAGTTGGGCATACGGCATAACCAATCTCAATTCTCCCAAAATATTTAAAAATAAAAATAAAAATAATAAAAAGAAGGTGGACAAAATACCATAAAAGCCCAAGCCAACGGCTCAGGCTAACAAGCGGAAGACCGGTTAGGGTTGGTGAATGACCGGCATTTCCCGGTAGATGACAAGCCCAAAATCGTAAAATTCATTGCTCAATCAGCAGTATCTCTAGATGTTATCAAAATCAGGCAAAGTGTCATTTCTCTCACCAACCCCCCCACCAATCCCATCCACAAAATCTACTACATCCGACGGCTCTCAGTTCTCAGAGCAAGGCACATGGACTTTTAGAGCAATGTAAGCATGCTGCATGCATGTATTACCCCATTCTTTTTATCATCGCTGTGTTTGGCAAAGGAGCGAGTCGGACGGACCTAAAAATTTTAAAAAAAATTAATCTCAATAATTAATCACTTTTTATTATTATTCAAATAAAAAAAATTACTACAAAACAAATTTTTTCATTTTTTTATACAAAATATTCTTATTTTTTTCTCTTATATTAATCAAATCTGCTACAATTTTGACCCACTTCTTTTTTCAAGCCCTTTGCCAAACACACCCAATGAGAGTACACACAGCGATAAGATCATGCCATCAGCTTGCAACCTCTTTCTCAAACAAAAATGATTTGAGCCCAAAAAAATATTATATACCATATAAATATTTTATAAAATTGACATTACAATATTAAATACTTATTAAATCAGTTTTTTAAATAAAAAAATTCAATAATTACTAACTCTTGTCACATAAGCTTTATGTGATATTTTTTTAAATACTCAATTAGTTTAATAAAAGCATGCACCAAACTCAATTATACTTATTATCTTTTTCTTTTCTGTTTTTTAAGAAACCCATGTAACAATTGACATTTTAATAAAAGCTACAATACTTGAAATAGTGCTTAAATAATTATTCTATTTGATTAATAATTAAATCATTAAATTGAAAAGTTTTTTTATTAATTTAAACTTTTAAGACAAGTGTTCTTTTTAACTTGATATGATATCATAGCAGTTATAAATTCAATCTTAATTCCATATAAGACTTCCTATTTAAATCAAATGTTTAATTGTAATATTTTATCAATGTTACTATTAAACAACAGTCTAAGTTTACATAATTTTCACAAAAAAAAAAAAAGGGTTTACATATAACCTTAATCAATTTTTTTCCATTAACTTATCTCTAAATTTAGAAAGAGGTTACATAAACAATTTATAAGTACAATGAAAATCCCTTAAATTTAAAGTTTTAAAATTTTAGGCTTCAAATTAGGTGGGAAAATTCATCTTTCATGTTAATTTAATATAAATTGAATTTAGAATAAAATTTTATCCAATTTTAATAAGGGAAAATGTATAATAAATCACCGAGTCAACCCTCCAAAATTTAAAAATCTTTAAGTTTTTTTTTTTTTTTTTTTGAAAATGTATAATACTATAATAAGTCCCTGACTTAGGGAGTAAATTTTCACAAAAAAAAAAAAAAAAAAAAACTTATAATTTTTAAATTTGAAAGAGTTGACTCAATGGCTTATTATACATTTTCCTTTTTAATAATTGTGTAATAAAAATAATTTAATTTGATTTGATCTCCTCGTAATTTATCGGTAGAAATAATGACATTTTTTGACATGTTCACACAAAGAAAGATAAAGAGAAAATTTGAACTAATGACTTTTCGTTTCATAAAACGTGGTTCACAGTCAATTAAACTATCCTTTACGGACAGAAGTAACGAACTTGACACGCAACCTAATGTTAGATCTGGATTCTCCCACCCATGGGAAAAGGAATCCAAACTGTAGAGGCCGGTAACCAGTCACAAGGGCCGTTGTCTCTATAAATTGCGAGCGTTTCTAAACCCAAGAGTCGTCGAGTTCCGCTAATTTAGGCGCAGCAGTCACAACCCTTTTGAGCTCTAGATCTATTCGCACTCACTATCCACAGGTTCGCTTTTCTTCTGCTTCTGAGAGCGCATTTAGATTTGCTTACACTTCTTTTTGACTGTTAATGTTTACAGATCTGGGTGTTTCGTAGAGGTTTACGGCTATCATTTTCTGTTTTTTATGGTTTGTTGAATATCTATGCGTTGGAGATTTTCAATGTAGTCTTGGGCTTGGGGATTTTTTTTTTTTAAAAAGGATCTTAGAGACACGCAACATTGTAGACTTTGTAGTAGATCTGGTTGTTACGCTCGTCCGTAGCTGCTATGATTTGGGTCCTTCTGGGATTTTTTTTTATTGGTTTTTCTATTGTGACTGCTGAGGTTTTGAGCTGTCTCAGTCTCTGGAGCTTTTACCTTGTTTACGAGATCTGTCAATTGGGTCTCCATTTCTTGTGGGTTTGGAATAATCCCTCGAAAGAGACCAGCCAGGTCGTGAATTTGCAGTTACATAGTCATGTAACAGACAATAGATATGTAACAGAGTGTATATTGATATGTTATGTTTTCTGACATGTTGTTGGGTATGTTGTCTGTATTCTTCTTTGGGTTATTCGATTCTTTAAGACTTTTTTTTTTTTTATCTGGTGCTTGAGGAATCTGGTACTTCTTTGGTTCTTTAATAATTGCTCTTTTGCGAATCTAAGCTTATCTAGAAAGCTTGAAGACAAAATTGGATTAGGATTCTCCGCAATTGTTACTACCTGTTCGTATAAAGTATGATGAACTTTTATCAAATCTTAAAGGATATGCTTGTTTTTGTTCTCAATTCTATATATATTCTTAAAATTTTATCAAATGAACTTGGTTCTATTATGCGAAAAGTAGTGCTTGATGTTATATATTAAGATGTCTTTGTGTGTTGTTTTGATTTGTAGCTTGAGAGAATGGAGACCTTTCTATTCACATCTGAATCCGTCAACGAGGGTCACCCCGACAAGCTGTGCGACCAGATCTCTGATGCTGTGCTCGATGCCTGCCTTGCCCAGGACCCCGACAGTAAGGTTGCTTGTGAGACATGCACCAAGACCAACATGGTCATGGTCTTTGGAGAGATCACTACCAAGGCCAACGTAGACTATGAGAAGATTGTCCGTGACACCTGCCGTGTTATTGGATTTGTTTCTGATGATGTGGGTCTTGATGCTGACAACTGCAAGGTCCTGGTCAACATCGAGCAGCAGAGTCCTGATATTGCCCAGGGTGTACACGGACACTTCACCAAGCGCCCTGAGGAGATTGGTGCTGGTGATCAGGGTCACATGTTTGGTTATGCTACTGATGAGACCCCTGAGCTTATGCCTCTTAGCCATGTCCTTGCCACCAAGCTTGGAGCTCGCCTCACCGAGGTCAGGAAGAACGGCACCTGCCCCTGGTTGAGACCTGATGGTAAGACCCAAGTGACCGTTGAGTACTACAATGATAATGGTGCCATGGTTCCAGTCCGCGTCCACACCGTCCTCATCTCCACCCAGCATGACGAGACCGTCACAAACGACGAGATTGCTGCTGACCTTAAGGAGCATGTTATCAAGCCTGTCGTCCCTGAGAAGTACCTTGATGAGAAGACCATCTTCCACCTTAACCCCTCAGGCCGTTTTGTTATTGGTGGCCCTCATGGTGATGCAGGTCTCACCGGGCGTAAAATCATCATTGACACTTACGGTGGCTGGGGAGCCCATGGTGGTGGTGCTTTCTCTGGAAAGGACCCAACCAAGGTGGATAGGAGTGGTGCCTACATTGTCAGGCAGGCTGCCAAGAGTATTGTAGCAAGTGGGCTTGCTCGCAGGTGCCTCGTGCAGGTCTCTTATGCCATTGGTGTGCCTGAGCCCTTGTCGGTCTTTGTTGACACATATGCAACTGGAAAGATTCCTGACAAGGAGATCCTCAAGATTGTGAAGGAGAACTTCGACTTCAGGCCTGGAATGATCACTATTAACCTTGACCTCAAGAGGGGTGGCAATGGTAGATTCTTGAAGACTGCTGCCTATGGACACTTCGGCCGGGATGACGCTGACTTCACCTGGGAGGTTGTGAAGCCCCTCAAGTGGGAGAAGCCCCAATCTTGAAGATTTGATTCATCCCATTCTCTGCTGTTCAATGCTCGTTTTATCGGTACTTGATGAATAATTTGCACGTTTGCTTGCTGCTGCTGCTGCTCATCAATATTCTGAAGCTATATAGCTAATGCTCTAAACCCTCACCCAAGATTTCTTCTTTTTTTTTTTTCTTCTTGGCTTTTTGTTTCTTGTTCTATTTTTATATTTCATTTTTATGTAATCTTGTTACCAGTGTTGTTGGTACAATGAAAAATATATGAAAATTTTACCAAATTGATGGCACACTGGAATTGGTAAAGAGGTGTAAAACTTTGTGATTTCCTGCAGAATATAGCAGTGGGGCTGTACCAAATTTTATTATTGCATCTCAATATCTCTGAGTATCTACAACATTTGCAGTATGATTTGGTGGCATATTAGAGAGAAGCATCTGTGTCTCATGTGTGCAAGCCCTGTGTCTTAAACAAACCATAAAAAAGGAAAGAAAGCTAAAATGAAAAGGAGGAACCGACCAAAGGAAAGATGATAAATGCCTCCAAAAATCCAAAGTAGGACATTAATGTGGGTCTTGGTTGGGGCCAGCAGCCAGCTGCTTTGCATTTTTACCTGTAACCACTGGAACCTTCTGTCCTTGTTTTTGTCGGTGGCTTGTCGGTTTGCTTACAGCTCACCAAATTCTCACATGCATTTAATTGGACGAAACTGAGGGAACTTTTTCTGTCAGCTAAACATCCACATCTCCAATAATTTGCTGCAATCTAGGCACGAAATTTATTGGGATCGATTTGTTAATTGGGCTCTCTATATCCGCCCTTTGAGGGTGTCCAACAAACACCCAAAAGGCATCCTTTCAATTTTTGATTTTCTTTCTTTTTCTTGTTACATTGTTGTCATGGACTCATGCTCTGGACCGTTTATTTTAAATGATTGGTCCAAAAAATTGATAGATATTGCATGAGATCTTAATCTCTGTAAAACCAACTATTCTCCACTCTATTTTAATGTAACAGTTTTGATCTTATAACAGCGGTTAATGAATGAAAATATGGAAAGGAAAGAGAGAAAGAATAGAAAGAAAGAATGAATTGACTATTGAACTAGGTATTTTGATGATACCTAAACCTCGACTCCTACTCCAAGTTCAGAATGAACAATTGTCTACAAAACTACTACTTACATTCTCATTCAGACTATTTATACATCCTCCTCCAACTAACACTTCAACTAACTCTCAACTAACTAAACTGTATTATAACCTTCTTAACTAACTAAACTGTATTATAACCTTCTTAACTAACTAAACTATATTATAACAATACCTATTACATTTAACTAGTCATTAGTATTTATTTTTTATTTTTTCAATTGGGTACCACACTGTCCTTTTTCCTTGTCGTTTGGTGATCCTAATGTAATGTTCTTAAAATTGAGTTGAAAAATTTTATTTAATACAATTTATTAAATTAACATGTTTTTAGAGCACATAATTCTCAGTCACATGGATATATATCATATATGTTCTAAGAAATAAGTTTAATAAATTGGGTTGAAATTTTTTTTCTCAAAACTATGTGAAAATTACATGCTCAAAAGACATCAATTCAATACGTTTAATTGAAAAAAGTTTCCTCCAACCTAATTTGTACTGTCTAGCAATTATAAGAATCAGAAATTTGGAAACCACCTGTACCCTTTGTAGCTTTTGTTCCTCAATCAATATCGCATCTGTCTCTCTCACATCAATTACCAAACATTCGATGAGTTTGAACTCTTTAAAAAGTTCAAAATACGTTTACTTTAACTATAGAACATATGCAACGGGTTAAAGTGGCAAAAAAGAAAGACAGAAAAAAGAAAAAGCTGAGAAAAAGAAACAACAGAATACTATACACCACACTTTTATTCCACATTTCTAGAGTGACAATGCAATCGGTCATTGCAGTTTTTTATTTTTTATTGACAATACCACATCAGCAAAATAAGATAAAACTGCAATATATAGCATATAAATAACAAGCCTTTTAGAAAAATAGTATCCCTACTTATTTGGATTTTAGAAAAAATAAATAAACAAGGGGTTCAATTGACAAAAAGGCCCACGTAGCAACAAGGTTGTGAAGGACATGCTACTAATTGTTGCACGGCTAAAAGCCCTTTACGTTGCAAACAATCAGGCAACAATCACTAGGAACCACCTCAAAGGAGTCTTGCATAAGAAAGGTCATAATACACACAAATAAAAAAGGTATGGCATCCAAAACCAAACACTCTCCCTATTCAGCCTCCCACTTCAAATTCTTTACTGACTTAACCATTGGAAGCTCTTCTGCCGGCATCATTCTGGTGGTCTTCCCCTTATTTTGCAAGCATCTGTCATCCAATTCGGCAGCACAAAAATCTGCATGAGCAAAATTCATTAATCCATCATTTAAAAATAACTATAAGCTCTCTGGTCTTACACTTCATAGTCTTAAGATTTTCTTTTAAAATACTAGTAATGATGTATAGGATGATAAATCAGATAATATTTGTTACAAGATAAAACTCTTAGTTACAAGCTAAGTCTGGTTAAATAGGAATACAAGATAAGAAGTAGAGTTGTGAACCATGAGTGATTCAAGATAGAGTTTAGAGTTCTCTCAAGAGTAGTTGTTCATCGTTATCTGATCTAATATGATGCAGTATTAGAATCATTAATTATGAAGTGTTATGGTTGTCAGTATTCCAGTAGGATCTCTAACGTGATGTGTTTTAAGTGGCTCTCAGCCTATTTGAAATGAGTGCGATAAAATGGTGTGAAAACTAGCATTACTCCTTTAGTTAAAGAAGTTTTGGCGCCATTCATTTTGTTACCATGGAAAATTTGAAACTGGGATGCGTTATATAGAATATGACACTGAGATGCTAGTCCAAATAGAAGAAATGAATATGAGATTGCCTACATGTATCTCATTCACCTGCCAAACAACTGCCATTCTCTAAACTCTGCCCCTTACTCTAAAACTGGAATGAAAGTGCAATAGAATATTATATTAATGGAAATCATACAACCTGGAATAGAAGTAAAACCCAAGGCATCTCAAAACTTAGTAGCATGTCTGGCAATCAGTAAATGGTTTTCCGGAGAGATACTAGAAGGGACATATCTGACAAGTTGTGTTTCAAAACCACATTCCTTGACCCACGCTAATCTCCCCATGTCGATAATCTGCTTGCACATAAACCCTAAGACCGCCCTTTCAACTACTTTCATGTTCCTTGTAATCTCTTCAACTCCGTTTGCATCACCACTGCACGCGTCCTTTTGACTGTCACAACATGAAAAAAAGTAACTATGCCAGTTGCTCCAAATACAAAATAAGGAAGAAAAAAAAATATCGGATCCTTTCCTCTAAAGTTCTTAAGAGAACAACTACAAGAAGGCATTCACATAACGACAACAAGTTCAAAATGCTTACATCAATTCTAGATGCAATTTGACATCAATAATATCGGGAAGATCTGAACCATGATCAGCATCTACTGCCCAGCTGGTAAACCATGTAATTGCATGGAATTCTTCCTTGGTGATTCCCAAATTTGTTAAATATTTTTTATCTGCAGGGCAGCCAGAGTCACAGAGCTAGTCAACTCATAATAAGGGAGTTTTATTTACTGAAATGCTAGTGATTTCTAAATTTTTCATCTACTGTGGGAGGTAGAGTATATCTTTGAGGCAGATAAATTGATTACTTATGTAGTGCTTCCACTGGCAAAGATGATGGCAACATGTTGCTACAGCTAGACCTCTCAGATTTTGATTACTACTGTAGTGTTCAACATTATCTGGACTAGAATCTTCAGCAAGGCAACATCTTAGAGTCAAATCTGCAGCCAAAATGTTTATAAAACAAACTTATTTAGCGACACAATCTTTCATCAATGATAGCTATTTACATAAAGTGATGAGATGTATCACAGATTTCATAGTCAAGGTTGTATGGAAACTGCAGAAGTAGTAGAATTACCTGTAGCAGGCCCACAGAGATGTTTACCAATAGCCAGGTAAGGAACTCCTCGCAAAGACTCAACAGCATTCAAGTTTAAATCTTCAACTGCAACAGTTGAATTTCACAATGTAACAAGGTATGAATATGCAATCAATTATTATCTTGTTCTATCTTCTATATAGCAAGAACCCTTCCAGCATGCAGAGTTGCCATCACTATGTAATATAAAACTTACAGAAGAACTTAAATCCGTATAAGTAAATTATGTTACTTAGGCTGTTTTTGCTGGTGAATATAACATGCAACACCATGGATTGAGTGAAAGTTTCAAGCAAAATAATTACAGCTGAGACAATATACTTGGATAATTAAGAATCCTTAAACAGCGCAAATGGGTATCAAACTGTGATATGAAACTTACACAATAATCTAAATACTATGTAAGCAAAACAGTTTATGCTGTTTTTCCAACCAAATATTACATACGGTAATTCCCTAATGCCCCTTGAATGTAACTTTCAGATGGAAGTACTCTTGGCAGGGGTAAGGGATATCTGCTACCAGAATCTCAAAAACACCGCCACCTTCATTGCCAACTATACAACCAACGGTAAAGTTGTCATTCAAATTACACATGCTATCCACACCAAACCACCGCCACCTAAACTATAGTTGTCACCACAGTTTTCAACCACCACCATTATCACTAGAACTTCAACACTCCCTCTCTTCAGCAGCATAACTGACCGAACCTAGTTGCATAAAAGAAGCTAGTGCTACAATATTTATAATTCATGTAATAAAATCAGCCTTCAAAATTTTTCCGTGTATATAAATGTTTGTGCTCAAGCAAGTACCCATGTTTTGCGAGTTCGCTTAAAGTCAATGGAGAGAGTTGGATTCTAAATGCACTGCATTTCGGACCTTGATACTTAGGTTATCAAAGAACATAACTTTTCAAAATTTGAGACTCTTGCATAGGCATAACATATTTATAATGTTAGTTAATTGTCAACGGAAAATTAATTTAGTAAATGTAGTCATCCGAATTGTCATAAAAGGCAGCAGATATCTAATAATGGAAGTAGAGAATATCTTTTACAACAAAAGGATTCCAAAGACCCTTACTGTCAATTCTCAAACGCTCTAATATCAAGCTCTCTTTCTGTCGCAAAGATCGATCAGCCTAGAAGTAGCATTGGCATGACATGATATTAATAATTTGATAAATCTAAGTCAAAGAGGTCATGAGCATCTTCAAATCAGGTTATAAGAAAGCACAAGTAACATTAGCCTTAATTTGAGAGCACTCTCAAGTCAAACCAACTAACCTTCAGCTTGTATGACTTCCTCTCAACTAGAAAAACCCTTTCAATCCCGTAACAGTCTGCAAGCATTTGTGTCAAGTACCCTCTCCCTGCTCCGAACTCAACCACTGCAGGGATACCATTTTTCTCACCCTCATATGCACCCTCAGAGCCACACTGTTCCCTCCCAACATCATTCTTTAACACCCCAAATTCTTCCAAGTTCCCAAGAATCGACGCCTGTTGCATAACATGTTTCTCCTGAAATGGCAATTTCCTGCAAACAAAAACTCGTCTTTAACAAAGCCACACCAACACGGCAACACAACAAACGAAAAAATCATTAATGCCAACATGTTTACCCATCTACTTCTCCCTTAATCCACATATTGCAAGCTTCAGGCATCTTATACGAGTCACGGATATCCTTACATATCAACCCATGAACAGATTCAATCTTTTCAATCAATTTAAAGAATTCAGGCACATCCATACTATAAAGAGCAGCCCTCTTGGTTTCTGAAGATACATTATCCACATCCTCTTCTTCTTCACCTCTGCCAGCATTGACGCCTTTTTGGTAAAAGGGTTGGAGAGCTAAGGATTGAACTTGTTTGAGTAATGGGCATCTCTTAACATGCCCTTCAAGATTATCCTTGAGTACAGAGCTATAGAATCAATCCACCAAAAGAACACAAAAGAATTAATAATCACATGAGACATGGAGCTTATGTTTACAGTGAAAAACTTAAAACCCAGATAGTTAAAAGCGGAAGAAAAGAAGGAATACTGAGAAGGGTCTAGTGGGCATGGAATCCACTGGCCATTGGACCTGGGGTTGTGGTTGCCACAGAACCTACAGGAAGATTTCGATTAAGCAAAAAAATTGAGAAATCAAAGACAGAAGATCCCGTAAGGAATTTGAGAAACAGAGAGAGAGAGAGATGTTGAGGATACAAGGAATCGTTGAGAAGGGTGTTGGCGCAGAATCTGTTTTTCTTGGGAAGCCAGAACTGGCAGCGGCTCCCCTCCATGTCCGTTCTTGTTAGCGCGTCCATCTACTTCTGTTTCGCTCGCTGTTCCAAGCTTTGAGCCCTTTACGCTTTACAGTACCTCGAATGGAGACGGTGTCGTTTTTCTGCCTAAAGCACTCCATTATTATTAAAAGTTGACTTGAGAAGTGTTTTATTTATTATTATTATTATTATTTTATTAATGTATTCTGATATAATAGTTGAAAACAAAATCGTTTTTAACATATTTGAATTGAAAATAGAAAATATAAGACAAAAAAATAAATTCGCTAACAAATATTACCAAGTTTCCTTTTAATTATTTAATTTCTTGCAATACAGTCTACTAATTAAATTGACGCATGCTTAATTATTCTCACATGCATTTTTTAAAAACACATTTCAACACAAAATATTGCTAGTATCATCAAAAAAGTAAATTGAGGGGAAAAATTAATTTTCACAACAAATATATATGTTTTTAAGGAATTTTTAAATTTTTTGGGAACTACCTTAAGCCGCCCAAGCCATAAGATAGTTTCACTCGTGGTCGAAAAATATCCACAAAACAAAATAAGGATGGGTCGAAAAATATCCTCTCCATTTTCCTATTCCATATTTGAAGGGTTGTCTTAAATGCAACGGACACTTGAAAACCGGCCTCCTCTCTTTCTTATACACTCGTTTGAATGTGGTTGGCCACTCTAAAATTTGGAAAGTGCTTTTAAGAAGCAATAGAGTGTGGTCTTTTTACCTTCTTCTTTTGGGATAAGTGGTAGTTTAATGAAAGCAACAATCAATATGAAGAGATGTTCACTGTATTCATGGGAGAAGATTTGATTTACCTATGTTTGGAAAGATTAGAAATCTATAGGAAAACTACAATATTGTACAAATTGTAAATTTTTCCTTCTACAAGTTACCGTACCATTGTGACATTTTCTTTTACAACACACGCTTACTATCCAACTTAGTATTTGTATTTTCTTTCAATGCATAGAAAGATCGCGACTGGAGCCTCTCATCATGTTCTTGAGAAAGCTCCTTGTCATTTTCTTTAACCTTGCTGTCATCTTCTTCATTTACATCACCCTTTCTATCATGTCAGGATGATTTCATAAGTCTGTTACTTTGATTAAGTCTGACGATCTTTTCATTTTTAGGTGACATTTATTTGGCATAACATAAGTCTTCAAATCATTTTCAACTATTTTTTTGTTTGGTTCTCATGTCACTTTTTGAAAATGTAGACAACTAACGCTGGACTTGACTTATAATTTAATTGTTTAATGATTTATATGAAAGTTATGAACAGATGGTAGTTCACGTCTAAATTTAATTGTTTAATGGCCGAAATAATTAAGTATCTAACTTGTAGTAAATAAAATTAAACCACTGCTACCTTTTGCTTTTTATTCATTATCGAGCTTAATTGTCTCTCAATATTCTCATCTGTTACAAACAACACCTGAACGTATGAAAGAAGAGTGGGGACTTTGAACATATATATATCAGAACAATTAATGAAAGTACCACGAAAACCTCTGATATTTATTCAGCTGGTAGATAAGTATATATGTTCCTTCTTAGCTAATTAATTCCTATATATCCTCATGATCAGCTCCCTCATCAAGCGGGATATTGACAACTGCCAAAAGCTGCATGCCAAGCCAAACATCATCAACAATATATAACTGATCAGTTGTAATTATCTCAGTAAATAATAATTTGTTCAAACAAAGTTATATATACACACAATTACTTACATGGGTTCTGAGAGATGATGAGACCGGTTCCATTGAAATGGCAGTTCCAAGGGTGCTTCCCGGCAGCCCTATAGAAGAGATTCATAGAAAAGGAGGCATAGGAGACTGCATTTTTGGGATGGAAACAGCTACCTCCAAGCTGAATGGGGCTGCAGTTCACTTGACTTTGAGCGCAGCTGTATTCTATGTTGTAAAGAAGCCTATCAGTATCTGTAGAAGGCTTAACAATGCACCAACTATTCCCTCCTTGGTTTATTGGCTAGAAAAAAATGAAAGAAATTAATGGCCATTGTTGTTGTTTGTTAATCACTGCATTGGAATTGCTGCTGGAAGACTTACCTGCAGCACCTTGTTTCCATTCGCATGCATCCTTGAACCTGCTTGGTGAATTACAAAAATTAGATGTAAATTTGTAATGATAAAAGAAAAAGTAACAAAAATTCTAATTACATACACCCAGTAACGTTAGAAAGCAAAACGCACCAGTAGTAGCACTGCAACCAGCAAAAGAGAGGAGAAAAGCCAAGGCCAGAGGAAGGAATTTTAATAACAATGGCCCTCTAGGGAGTTTCATTTTTATCTCACTGCAAAAGCAAACAACTCAGAGAGAGAGAGAGAGAGAGATAGTGAAGAGGGTATGCACAGTTGAGAGGTAGATATACTGGTGTCAGAGAACATATATACCAATAGTGCCCTTCAGCAAAGAGGATTTGTATATATATAGTTAGTTCTTTGATTAGATGGAATAGATTAATGCTTATAAGGGTAGAGTGGAAAAATTGGTAACTGGTTATTTTAAAGATTATTATAAAGTGAAGGGCTTAGTTTGTGTCGTGTGATAATGCACACGGCAACAAGCTGAGGTTCCACGTGTTTCTAATTATAGGTGTGACAGCCTCACTTTGCGTCATAAGCACATAGAACACACGACGCAAGCCTTAAGAGTTTTATATATGACTAGTTCCTAGTGCTCCCTGCCTTAGGCTAATTAGTGTTCTGTTTGGCTGGGTTGATTTGGGGCTTAATTATGGTCCGGTTAGCAAATCTTTTATTTGTGAAGATACTTACACATTATGTCAGTTAACATGTTCCTCATCTCTCACATGTGGTTCCTGTTTGTTAACTAACACAACGCATTCAAACCACTCCTATGTGGCCTTTCACCTACTCGATCGTTTTTGGCTAGCCATACTGGGATGACTCCACGTGGATGTTACAGCATCTACATAAGCATTAATTAGTAGGAGAGCCATGCAGCTTAAAGCATTTCCACCAAGCTTTCACACTTTGGAGACCCTTAACATGAATTAAGGCTGAAACGTCCTGTAGGCTGGGATCCCTGATTTGTAGCCTCTTGAATTAACCTTAGTATAACAAAGAAACAAGTCAATTGATTGAGATCCGGCAAGATGCAATACCTTTTATTTAGACCATTTATTTAAAATGAATGACTCAAATCACGACACCACATAAGAGAAAAAACGAAGTAGATGATGATAGCCAAACCACCTCTGTGGTCAAAGGGAATGATTTGGCTACTTTCAAACTGGCTATTAGGGGGTAGCCAAATGACATCCTTTGGCCAGATGGGTGGTTTGGTGACCCTCAAACCAGCCATTAAGATGGTTGAACCAGTCTTTAGCCACTTGAGTGGTTTGTTGGCTTGCATGCCCTCCTTCTCTCTCTTACATGTTGTCAAGATCTGGACTATTTATTTAAAATGAACTGCTCAAAATAATAAATATTGCACTCGGTACAATAATCTGGATCTCAATCCCAAATCAATAGCTTATAGCTTGTGTTTTAGGTGTAAGATTCTGCTAGGTTTATGTTAACGTTGGCAAATTTTGTGTCAAAAACAGTTTGATTGAAAGTTTTGGTTCATAGGTTAAGTCAATACTTAATTGGCGTTTATAGACTTGGTTAAAATTGAGGAACATAAGTTGTCATTTGCAAAGAAAGTTCAGCCATCAAAATTCAATCAAAGATAGTTCCAATGGTGGTATTTTCACAAAGAGCTATAGAGACGTCTTATCGCAAGCCTATTCAAAGAAGGTTTGAATGCTAATGTTTTCAAGCTAGATCCAAGACATCCATTCGCAACGTGGTTCAAACTCCATTCGAATCTGGCAGGGATAAAACTAGAAAACCCTAGTATGCGTTCAAACACTTCATTAACTATTCGAATGCCATGGCCTTAGACAATGTTTTTGCTAAACCGACTTGCACCTTAAACCTCTGTTTTCTCATGGCCTAAATAAGCATCATAAGCCACGATTGTTTTTAATAGACCCCAAGGCCATTATTTTGTAATTCTTAAACCTCTCATAGATCTTGTTAAACAACACAATCATCAAACCTTGAGCCACCGGAGTTCCAAGTTCCAAGTTGCAAAGAAAGCTTGATAGAAGATTGACCGGAGTTCTAAAGTTACTGTGATAGGAGTATAATTCAGGTTTATACAAGGTTTTGTAAGTATAACTAATTGTAATTTGAATATATTTTATAATGGATAAGTGTCCTTAGGGGTGCAAAGGCGGGCAGTTAAAAATCGCCCGCTAACCGCTAACCGCTATAACCGCCAACCGCCTAACCGCATTAACCGCTAACCGCCTAACCGCTATAACCGTCTAGCGGTTAGCGGTTATTGGGTCTACTAACCGTAACCGCTAACCGCTAACCGCCTTTTTATATAATATATTTTTATAATTATAATTATAAAAATATTTATACATATAACATAATCACTTGATAATTAAATCACAATTTTTTAAAAAAAATAATTAAATCACAATTTGAGTATTAATATATTATCACTATAATTTATATGATTATATCACATGAGATTGATCATTAAATCATTTGATTATATAATAACAAATTATATATATATAATATGACATAACTCATAAGTATACCAATTCATACTAATACAACAATTAAATATCTAGAGACTTATTTCCAATGTATGTTATAAACTTATAAGTCTATATAAGTCTACATATGTATATGAATAATATAAATGTATAATATCAATACTTAATCATATGATTCAATGACAATTCAAATACTTTATTCAAGACTTCAAGTGAATCATATTATTAATGTACAATGATGATATGATTCGTATAATATCAAATTAAGTAATTGACATTGGATTAAACAATGACCAATGTGTTACTTATAAACACAATTTAAGTATTAATGTATTATAATTATAATTTTAGTAATTTATATATTATCACTATAATTGATATGATTATATCACATGATGACTTGATCATTAAATCATATGATTATATAATAATAAATAATACATATATAATATGACATAACTCATAAGTCATAAGTCTACAAGTTAATCATATGATTCATGTACAATGATAATCATAATTGATTCAATTGGATTAAACAATATATTACTTATAACTACAAGTCTACAATTTAATTAAAGTATTATTAGATACTTTAGGAATTTAAGATTTAGGAGTTTGAACATTACCATTTACCATTAGATATTAAGTTTAATTCAAAGAAAAAAGATTATAAGTAAATATGATAAGAATTTAAATAATTAATCATATGAATCATATGATATAATTTAATGAGACTATATAATTATATAATATCAAATTAAGTAATTGACATTAGATTCAACAATGTGTTACTTATAATCACAATTGAAGTATTAATGTATTTTTTGAACATTTTTTAGGAAAAGAAATTTAACCATTTTTTGAACTTATTTTATATGCTTTGTGTTGAACTTTTTTTTATATATTTTTGTATATGTTGTGACAGTTGTCTGAAATTTGAACTTTTTTTTGTATGTTGTGTTGAATTTTTTTTTTTTTTTTTTTTTTTTTAAAGTTAACTGGTTCTGATTTAATATTTAAGAATTTTTTTTTAAAGTACAAGTAAATGTGAATTTTGGGTCAAATATTTTTGATTTTTCAATATAGGCTCTTTTTATAGCAATTGGGCCCAAGAAGATATTAAAAATACAAGAAAAAAAAATGAGGGTAAAAAAAAGCCCAAAAAGCCCTAAAGAAAGCCCAAAAAGCCCAAAAAAAGCCCAATTTAAAAAAAGCGGTTAGCGGGCGGTTATCTATTTCGTTAACCGCTAACCGGCGGTTAACCGTTAACCGCTAACCGTTAGGCGGTTAGCGGTTGCGGTTAGTGAAATCTACTAACCGCTAAGGCGGTTACGGTTAGCGGTTATTGCCACTAACCGCTAACCGTAACCGCCTTTGCACCCCTAAGTGTCCTGGGTTGGCTGTCTCCAAAATGATTTTACTTTTGATGAGTTCTTCAAAAACAATTCACTTCATCATCAAAATTATTGTGTTTGCTTAATTTATTTTATTCTTTGGTTAATTTTGGTGATATTGTGTGTGGTTGTTGAGTTTAAATTGCTAGTGCTTATTGTGACGGTCAAGAAAACACCTATTCACTTCTTTCTAGGTGTTATTTGAAGTCATTGGGCAAATTTCAAATTCAACCTTAGAATTTTGTGTTTTCATGCTCATCATAGGAAAGGTAGATAGAGATATTATAACTTGTTCTAGATCTAGGTATGTGACAAATATCATTTTTTTTGTTAGGAAAAATATAAAAAAGCCTTCCAAACTATCAGCCGTTTTCGATTTAGCCCCATAATGTTTCAAAAGTGATAAAGTAGTCCCCCAAACTACCAAATTATTGCATTTTGGCCACTCCGTTAGTCAAAACCGTCAGTTTGGACGGAAACTGCATAACGACATTGTTTTGTTATGGGTAAGTTACTACAATGCCCTTTTATGAAAAAAAAAAAATTTGGAAAAAATATAAAAAAAACCCCTCAAACTACCAGCCGTTTTCATTTTAGCCCCCTAATGTCCAGAAAGTGATAAAGTAGCTCCTAATAAAACGACGTTGTTTTGCAATTTCCGTCCAAACTGATGGTTTTGACTAACAGAGTGGCCAAAATGCAATAGTTTGTTAGTTTGGGGGGCTATTTTATCACTTCAGAAACATTAGGGGGTTAAATCGAAAACAGCTGGTAGTTTGAAGGGCTTTTTTATATTTTTTCCTTTTTTTTTTTTTTTTTAATACCAAGTATTGGTGATAAAAAGTTTAATCATCTTGTTCCTAGTTGTACTATCATAGATGAAGTTGAACAATTTGAGCATAATTTGAGGTTAAAGATACGCAGCCATTGTCAATTATATGGTCTAGTAAATTAGTAATAGGAAAAAATACATTTTACCCCCATTGAACTATCCACTCATTTGCACTTTGACCTCCAATGTTTAAAAAATGACACTTGACCCTTCCCAAACTTCCAAATTGTTGCAATTCGACAATTCAGATTTTTTTTTTTTCCAAAATGCCTCCATCCCAAGTTAAAAATAAAATAAAATAAAATAAAAAAATAAAAAATTAAGAGGTGTCCAGTCTAGGGTGGCCCAAGCCACCCCTAGGCCCAACTGGGGTGGTCGACCACCCCTTAATTTTTAATTTTAATTTTTTAAAACTTGGGATGTGGGCATTTTGGGGAAAAAAAATTAGAATGGTCGAATTACAACAATTTGGAAGTTTGGGAATGATCAAGTGTCATTTTTTAAACGTTGGAGGTCAAAGTGCAAAATGATGAATAGTTCAGGAGGGATAAAATGTATTTTTCCCTTAGTAATACTTCCCTTTCACCGGCAAATAAGTGATTCTCGGCTGCCTCTTGCCAAAGAGAAGAGTTAGAGAAAATCTTGGGTTTTTTAATCCTCTCTTATGTCTATTGGAAAAACAATGAGAGAGTGGAAGCCCCAATCGTACGTTTCATGCAAATAATAAAATAAATTTAATGAGCATATATATTATTAGAATTCAAATAATTTCTATTATTCAAATGAAAGCTTGAAAAAACCCTTTTGTTTAATCCAAGTACGATTTGGTCCTTCAGGAAACTAAACGACAACATGGTTAAACTAAAATAAATTTAACAAAAGAGAATGTTACACAGAAGATGTTGAAGGTCGATTGCATTAAAAATAATTGTTTATATATAGGAGATTTTTTCTTTTTCTTTTTTAAAAAATAATTGTCATGATGTTAAACTTTCAATCATATTATTGTAAATTTTGAAAATAACTGTAAATAAATATTTTCAACTCACAAAGATACTTCGATGGCTCTATAAATTAGCCTCAAATAATGCTGCTATAGGCATACAGATCTCATATAGCTCACTGCCTTCTCAAATGTTCCTCCATCTTCTCAAAGCTTTTTCCTTAAATGAAAATGATGTGGTATTTTTGTGACAAAAAATATCAATAATAAAAATAACCACTCGCAATAGTACGAAACCTGTAGGATATGGCTATATTGAGGATGTCGAACCTCAAGGACTGCAGGGGTTTTATTATCTAAATTCGAAAGATTAAAATTAACTTAATTAAAAAGAGAATTGATTTGATTTTCTTTAAAACTTGAAGTGCATGAAAATAAAAAGAGATTTAAAATAAGAGAGAATGTAGGGTATTGACTTCACCTCTATCCGCACAACAATAGCTAATCATAATTAATCATAGAAATTCATTCTATGCATGTTATAAATAAACAAGAAACTACCTTATTAAAGAATAAGCATAATCTATCTTTGGTTGGCACGGATCGTCCACCTAACCACTAAGATGCGGTACGACCCGTCTTCCCTAGGTAAAAATTATCAAATTCTTTAACAGGATACATACAATCAATGAATAAGTGTAACCCATCTTCAGTTGGCACGGACTGTCTACCTAAATTACACTAAACTAGGATGTAGTACAATCTGTCTTCCCTAGGCATGACCTATCAAATCCTATTGATCATATGTCAATTAAACCCATTGTATAACCATCATCCTCATAATCACAGAAAACAAGAATGATTTGAGATCAACAAAAGTAAAATACTTTCTAAGACAAGAGAAGAATTTCACAAATATTGATTTTGGAATTTAAAAACAATTGCATTTAATATGAAGAACATAAATCAATTGTAGCAATCCTCATAGTTATACAATCAACATGCATAAATTGAAAATCTAGAAATTAAATACAATCAAATCATTGTGCTTGGATAGGGTTACATCAACACCCTACGAAGGGGTTTAGTCGCTCATAATCTTTTAAGCTCCAAAGACAAATTTCTGATTTCTAACTCTAGGAAGCGGTGTGTCCGTTTACAATGTTTAGAGCCCTATTTATAAGGATTAGGAGAACCCTAAAAGCCCTAGGAATCCCAGAAAAATCGTAATTCAGTCTCCAAGTCGGATTGGGAGACCTAGAAAAACTTTCCTTATCAATTTCTGACTCCATTTTGTCTCTGCCGCGCGTGTGCGCTCGAGCGCACTATAGCTACAGTAACTTTGCTATAGTAACTCTACCATAGTAAATTGCTACAGTGAATCCGCTACAGTAAACTGCATTTTGAGCCTAAAATCAATGATTTTCTTGTATCTTTATTAAACACTTGAAAACACAAAAACAAAACAAAATCAAACAAAGAACAATGCTAAGGAATTAACAAATGCAAATTAAGGGGCTTGAATGTGCAACATTCGGCGCTTATCAGAAAACACTTTTACTCTCTAGCTAATAATTGCTATTTGTTGCAGGAAATTTAAAATGGTCGTGAAGAAGTGAACAAATTAACCCAGGTACTTATGAATATAAATATCTGTATGTGCAAATGCTCTACAAATTGTCCTCACGTTTCATTTAGTCTAATAATACAATATGGTTTTCTAATTATTTCTTGAATAACATAAAAATATAATGATATATGTATATGTTGGATATCTTGTTTGGTTTCTAATACAGGTTTCATATATGTTTTTGATAGTTAATTTGATCTATTTGTTTTCCTTTTTTGGCTATAGCTGCTGTAGCTGTTTTATCTTCTTCTTAAAGTACACTTTTCAAAATATCTTAGAGAGAGGATATATATATATATATATATATATATATATATATATATATATATATATATATATATATATAGAGAGAGAGAGAGAGAGAGAGAGAGAGAGAGAAAGAGTCGAAGTACAATGGAAATGGAGGATATGGGAAGAAGCATAGAGCCAACATCTATCCATCAGCATGCACCAAACTTGAAAGAGAATGATGATGATGATGCAGTAGTATTTGAAAGATAACCCACATCCACATGCAAACCACTTCAAACGTCTTTGTCTGAGAATGAGCATGGCAATGGCGGTAAAGGAGATCAGAAGGGTAAGACATTAATGGTTGATGTTGCCAAGGTTGGAGCACTCGAGCGCCACTTGTTCATCGACCAACTTTTGAAGAAAATTGAGGAAGACAACCTCCGGCTGCTAAAGAAACAGAAAGAAAGAATAGACAAGTAAGAAATTATCTCCTCCTATTCAATTTTGTTCAAGCATGCACACACACACACTGCAAACTGTGTATTTGCATGAAGATTCAAAATTCATGCATGATTGAATTAATTATTTTTTATTAGCTTAATTTTTTGAAATAAATAGTTATTTAACGTGATGTGAAAGTAAACGTCATGAATTCGATAAATGGTGATTTAACACTATTATTTTTACTAACCCATATGTACCTTCTACCCATTGCAACGAAATATTCTCATTTAAGCAGCAAACAAATTTTGTAGACAGCTAAAAACCAGAAACTAATAAGAAAAACAAACCTCTGTTCAAACCAGAGCATTTTCACCAACAGAGTAATCTATCTTGCAGGCTTGCAGCCACCATCTCCCGCAAAGCTTTTCGTTAATTTCATTTTCACACTTGTTGAACTTCCCAATCTCCATAATTCGAGTTCTAAATTCCCAAAAAATAATCTTGAGAATCTGCTCTTCTGATCTCAGCACATTACCATGGCTGACATCATTCCTATGCTTCCAAATATGATAAACCACAGCCCCTAAAGCCAACCTGCACAAAATTAACTGGCAAACTTTTACCTCTCGGCTCAGCACTTCCCTTTCCACCACCTCTTCTTAAGGTTATCCACATCACATTTCTTCAAAATTCCCTTCCATATTCTCTTACAAAACCCACATTGCAAAAAATAGGTGATCCCCTTCCTTCTATACAACCTCTACAAAATGAGCATAAAGTTTCTCATTTATATCCCCCCACTGCAGTAATCTGTCACCAGTACTTAGAGCATTTTGATTGAAAAGCCAAAGAATGAACGCATGCCTTGAAATTGCAAAGGAAAATCACACCATCTTCCACCATTTGACTTCATCAGCTTTTGTACAAAAGGGATTCCCAAGTTTCTGCAGTAGAAAACTTATCTCTCTTTAACAGAACCCATATCAGCCTATCCTCCTCACTTCTAACAACCAACTCCAACTTACTTCGAAATTCTACCAAATCTTGTAATATTGCTGGAGGCCAAAATCAATCCCCATTCTTCAAAACACTATCCAAAGTAGCATTTTATTTACTTCCGGCGTCATAAACAACTCAGAATCCATATTTATCAACAAAAAAAACACCCCATTTGGATGCCAACAATCCATCTGTAGAAGAATCGACTTTCCATCACCCACACCGAACTTAATGAAATTCTTGGCTGCATCTCTTAACTTCAGCAGCTTCCTCCAACTCCACGATTTTTTGATATGATATGCGAACCTATATAAATTTAATACGAAATTAGGGTATATTCAGGTTTGAGTCATTAACTACAGTTAATCCGCTTAACCCATTTAATAAATGAGTAAACCCGCTTCATAGGGTGTCCCGTTTCACAGGATTATTAAATCAATTATTTTTTTACAATAAAAAGAACCCATAAACCCATCAAGATATTTTAATCCCGTCTGCCACTTCTCTTTGTTTAGTTCTCTCTCATTCTCTCGTCTCTTCTTCTTCTTCTTCTTCTTCTTCATTACTAAGCCGGTAAGCTCTCCCTCTCTCTCGCCATTGAAATGACGATAGACGATGAGAGCTCGACATACGTGCGAAGCCTCCCCTACGACGCTGCCGAGGACAGCATTCGCAGAGTCTTCGATTCGTAGGGTGAAGTCGTCGCCAAAGGTCAAACCCACAAACGCATGAGTCTGATTTCACTCGTGTCTAGGGTTAATGTTACTGTTTGTGGTTTGTTTAATTGATGGCTCTCATTGTGTTGTATTTTGCAAATCTTCCCCAAGCTTACTTTTTTCATCTTTTTGTCTCAACCCACATTTCCCTTCAAAATACCCTACTGAAGGACCATTTACTACCACATAGTACTAGAGATGCACTTTCCAATCCAACTAATAAAATAAGAAAATAAGAAAATAAGCATCTGTATTCTAATAAAAAGATGTTAACTGATCAACGGTATTAATCTATGCAAGTGAGAACTCAGATGTTGCATCTATCCATACATACACAAGCAATCATGCTTTCATGGATGTTCTACTGTATACTGAAACTTTTTTACTCTTTAGAGTGGGACTGGATTTGCCAAATGTGGAAGTAAGATACCAAAATCTGTCTGTAGAGGTAGAATGCGAGGTAGTTCATGGAAAACCCATCCCTACTCTTTGGAACACGCTCAAACATGTCATCGTTGTAAGTACTGTTTTTTCTCTATCTATTTTCTTATGTGTTTCAATTTATGGATGAATAAAACAAGAAACTATGGTTGGTTATCTATTACCCCTTTTTTATACAGGGTGTTCCTGGGGTTCCAAAGATCAAAGAAAATTACAACCCAGCGACATGGATGTTAGAGGTTGTTAGAAAAATATATATGGGTATTTTGGTCTATATTGTATGGGTATTTTCGTCTTTGTACTCTATGTTGGTTTATATATATATGCAGTATGAGGGGAGTGTGGCTGAGAAATGATTGACAGCCTCCTCTATTCCATTATTCTATTTTGTCAAATATACTAGAAAACATGGTATCAGAGTAGTAACATTCTCTCATACCCACTCCATATTTTCCATTTTTTTCTTTTCTCCTTTCTCAAAAAAAAAAAAAAAAAAAAAAAGTTGAATACCCAAAAATACTGGATTCTGTGTGGGCTTCATGCCCATGAACGGGGGTAGATGGCGTCGATATCACCGTCCTTAGGGGTGTGATGTCGTTGTCATCGCCGTCGTCAAGTTTTTCATCGTCTATGTTGGGGTGTGTGTTCTGTCAGGAAGTATGGGTGTGGGTCTCGATGTGATCTGTGCTGGTTGGTAATGCACAAGGTGGCCGGCGTACATGGTGGTCATTGGAAAAAAAAAAATTTGGAGTTGAAAAAAAACACAAAAATGTCACTTTTTTGTCATTGATTCATTCTGTGGGTTCAGTTTTGATATTTTCGGAGTGGTCTGCTGTTTCCGGTGAGTGTGGACCGTCTCCAGCGAAGCTCTGGTGACATTCCGGCGAAGTTTTTTTTTTCCATATTTACACTGGTTCCTCTCTCTTTCTCACTATTTTACTGATTGGCATTGGTTGAGCTGGTTTTTTTTTTGCCATTTTCCAGCACTGTTGCAGTGTTGCATTGGGGTCTTTCAATTAGTTTTGAGTGGTTGTTCTCTTACTTATTTGTTGTGTTACTGTGGTGGAGTCTTTGCTCCTTTGTTGATTGATATTATGGCTGCTAAACCTGAGACTACCTTAGTTAATACTCCTATGACTTATGTAAAGCTCAATGGGAAGAATTATAGTTATTGGGCAAGGTCTGTTGAAGTTTTTCTCAAAGGCAAGGGCTTGTTTACTCACTTAACCTTGGGTATACCTAAGGACTATACTCCTAGCCTTTGGGAGCAAGAAGATAATCAAATTATCTCTCTTATGTTGAACAGTATTGAGCCTCACCTTGGATCCTCATGCATCTACTTACCTACTGCCAAGGACATTTGGGATCATCTCAGTCACATGTACTCTGGAACTGGGAATATTACTCGGATTTATGAAGTGTGTAAACAATATTTTGGGCTTGAACAAGGTACTCAAACTGTGGATGAGTATTACAACCATGTTGTGGCCATTTGTGAGGAGAGAAACTTGTACCAACCACTCTCTACGGACCTGAAGAAAATGGAAAAGCAACGTCAAGATGTGGATGTGGTTCGGTTCCTTCTTGGCTTGAAACCTGAGTTTGAGTCGGTTCGTGAGCAGATTTTGGGTGGTTCTGAACTTCCCTCACTTCAAAAAGTCTTTTCTCAGATTTAGCGTGCTACTCTTACTGACCATGGCTCTCAGATGAGTTCTAAGTGTACTGGTGAGCGCGCTGCTTTTGTTGCTACCCGTGGCAGTTTGGTGGGTATCGTGGTGGTCGAGGTGGTCGTGGTGGTCGTGGTGTTCGTGGTGGCCATGACTCTCGTGGTGGTGGTCGACCTGGTAGTCGTGAGCATCGCAAATGTACTCACTGTGGCCGCCCTAATCATTCGGTGAATTCTTGTTGAGATTTAGATGGCAAACCACCCAGTTTTGCCAATCAGGTTGTTTCTTTGGAGGATTCTCTAGCTATTTTTGGACCACCTGCTAGTTCAAGTTCTACTCCGGATTATGATCTCATCTCCATTCCGAAAGATGAGTATGCTCAGTTTTTGGCTCATAAGCGGGCCACCTCCACTTCCACTGCTACTCTTGCTCAGTCAGGTACTGCATCTCACTGTCTCTTATCCTCCACTCGCGACCCATGGATTATTGATTCCGGTGCCAATGAACATATGACTGGTTCGTCTACTTCTCTCTCTGATTATCATCCTGTTACTGCACCCCATAGTGTCACTCTAGCTAATGGTTCCCTTTCTACTGTAGCCGGCTCTGGCCATACACATCTGAGTCCAGATATTGAGTTGTTGTCCATTCTACTTGTTCCCGGTTTTCCGTTTAATTTATTATCCATTAGTAAAATTACCAAAGCTCTTAACTATTATGTTAGTTTTTATCCTTCTTTGTGCATTTTTCAGGATCTCAAGACGCGGAGGATGATTAGTAGTGGGCATGAAGTTGGAGGCCTATATTATATGGATCTCTCACCTCCATTTCCCTCTCGTGCTTTGCAGTCGTCAAGTTCAGCTCTTCAGTGGCATTGTCGCCTTGGTCATCCTTCCCTTCCTGCGTTGAAGCATCAAGTCCCAAGTCTTCGTCATGAGTTGTCTGTGTCGTGCGAAGTGTGTCAACTTGGCAAACACCATCGTGTTTCTTTTCCGTCCAGAGTTGTTAGTCGAGTTTCTCGTCCTTTTGAGTTAGTTCATTCTGATGTATGGGGTCCTATGAAGATCGAGTCCAATAAATTTCATTATTTTGTAACATTCGTGGATGATTTTTCCCGTATGACTTGATTATTTTTAATGAAAAATCGTTCCGAGTTATTTTCTGTCTTCCAAATGTTTCGTAATATGATTAAGACTCAATTTTCTCAGAAAATTCGTATCTTGCATTCTGATAATGCCAAAGAATACACATCTAGTTCTTTTGCCACTTATTTGTCTGATAAAGGCAATATCCATCAAACCTCATGTGCTCACACTCCACGACAAAATGGTGTGGCTGAACGTAAAAATCTTCATTTATTGGATGTTGCACGTTGTCTCTTGTTTCATATGCATGTCCCCAAACATTTTTGGAGTGAGGCAGTCCTCACTGATTGTTATCTCATTAATTGGATGCCCTCCTCGGTCTTAGATGGTGTTTCTCCTCATTCACTCTTGTACTCTTCTTCACCTCCGTTTGCCTTACCACTAAAGATTTTTGGGTGTGTTTGCTATGTTCATAACTTGAGCCCTGGTTATGATAAACTTGATCCTCGCTCTACTAAATGTGTCTTCCTTAGTTATTCCACAACTCAGAAGGGATATCGTTGTTGTAGTTCTGTTCTTCGTCACTACTTTACTAGCGTTGATGTCACATTTGTTGAGTCTCTTGCCTACTTTCCTGTTGATGCGTCTTTCGAAGCGTCTACTCTTGAGCCCAATGTCACATCTGTTCCACTGCCTGTTCCATATCTCTCTGAGTCTATCGTGTTGCCTCCATGCTCTTCTGCTCCTCTCCAGGTTTATACACGTAGGCCACGTCCATCAACTCCTGCACCTCCACCATCATCCATCTCGTCTTCGAATCCGCTGTCACCTGCATCTGATTCCTTGCCCATTGCCCTAAGGAAAGGTACACGTTCTTGCACGACTGCACATCCTATCAGTCAATTTGTATCTACTAGTTATTTGTCTCCTTCCTATTCTTGCTTTATTTCCCATCTTTCTAGTATTTCCACCCCAAAGACAGTGCATGATGCTTTATCTGACTCTGGTTGGAGGCAAGCTATAGAGTTGGAAATGAAGGCCTTGCATCAAAATGGTACGTGGGAGCTTGTTCGATTACCGCCTGCTAAGAAGCCTGTTGGTTGCAAATGGGTTTACACGGTTAAGTTTAAACCTGATGGTTCAGTTGAACGGTTGAAAGCTCGTTTGGTTGCTAAGGGTTATACACAGACATATGGTATTGATTATGATAAGACATTTTCTCCAGTTGCCAAAATCTCCTCCGTCCGTATTCTTATTTCTATGGCTGCTAATTTGGCTTGGCCCTTATTTCAATTGGATGTCAAAAATGCCTTTTTACATGGGGATCTGCATGAGGAAGTTTATATGAAGCAACCACCTGGGTTTGTTGCTCAGGGGGGGTATCAGGGTTGTGTCTGTAAATTAAAAAAAGGCTTTGTACGGTCTCAAGCAATCTCCACGGGCATGGTTTGGGAAGTTCTCAGCAGCAGTTATGGAGTTTGGTCTTCAGCAATGTCAAACAGATCATTCAGTATTTCACTTGCATACAAGTGTTGGACATATTCTCCTTGTGGTATATGTGGATGACATCGTGATTACAGGTAATGATTCAGGAGGCATTGTTCGGTTGAAATTGTTTTTACAACAAAAGTTTCAGACAAAAGATTTGGGAAAACTAAGATATTTTTTGGGGATTGAAGTTGCTAGATCCCAAACAGGTATCAATTTATCCCAAAGAAAATATGTACTTGATTTGTTAGAAGAGACGGGTCTTCTAGGTGCTCGTCCTGTTGACACTCCAATGGATCCTAATCAGAAATTAGTAAAAGATGAAGGGGAATTGTTTGAAGATCTTGGTAGGTATCGTCGCTTAGTTGGAAAGTTGAATTACCTGACCATTACTAGACGAGACATCTCATATGCAGTTGGTGTTGTCAGTCAGTTTTTGGAGGCTCCTAGGGTTTCACATTGGGAAGCTGTTACTCGTATTATTCGATATTTGAAAAAAGCTCCTGGCCTTGGGATATTGTATAGACCGAATGGACACCTTCGGGTAGAAGGGTTTACTGATGCAGATTGGGCTGGTTCTCCCTCAGATAGGCGATCTACTACAGGATATTATACTTTCTTGGGTGGTAATCTAGTAACTTGGAAAAGCAAGAAACAGACGGTGGTGGCACGGTCCAGTGCCGAGGCAGAATATAAGGCAATGTCTAACACTACTAGTGAATTGACATGGTTACAACTCTTTCTCCAAGAGATCGGATTTGCCACTCCTACTCCTATCCCATTATTTTGTGATAATCAAGCTGCAATACATATTGCTTCTAACTCTGTTTTTCATGAAAGAACCAAGCATATTGAGGTTGATTGTCACTTTGTTCGAGATAAGATACTCAATGGCGATATATCTACACCGTTCGTGAAGTCTGGAGATCAGTTAGCTGATATGTTTACAAAACCCTTGTGTCGGAAGCAGTTAGAGTTTATTTGTTCCAAGCTGGACTTATATGATATATATGCTCCAGCTTGAGGGGGAGTGTTAGAAAAATATATTGTATGGGTATTTTGGTCTATATTGTATGGGTATTTTGGTCTTTGTACTCTATGTTGGTTTATATATATATGCAGTATGAGGGGAGTGTGGCTGGGAAATGATTGACAGCCTCCTCTATTCCATTATTCTATTCTGTCCAATATACTAGAAAACAGAGGTCACTAGTGCTATTGCAGAAGCTAAATTAGGATTAGATTTTGCCGATATTTACAAAGAGTCTAGTCTATGCAGGTAAGCATAATTATCATCAATGACTAAAAAGCATGGTGCCTAGGTTTTGTATTGATTATTATCTAAAAATTATTCATAAGGAAGAAAAAGTAAAGAATATAATAACAAAGCATGAGCAAGTAACGCCACTGCAGCAAGCAACACAAACTATATCAAAGGAAGTGATATAATGTTCATGTTCTCTGTAGGGAAAACAAAGAACTCATCAGAAAATTAAGCTCTCATGTAGATGGTTCAAAGGAACTACGTTTTTCTTCCCACTTTCACTAAAAGGATGGGAACAGTTCAAGGCATGCCTCTGGAAACAACATCTATCCTACTGGAGAAGTCCCAAATATAACTTGGCGCGATTGTCAATCATCATTGCATCTTCTTTAATATTTGGAGCAGCTCTTTGGCAGAAAGGAAAGAAAATGTAAGCCTTCATTTTCTTAACTAGTAGTATAATCTAAAAAGTTTAAACTTCACAGACTTGCCTATGATTATATAACCTAAAAGTATCTGCATGAGCCAAATTGTTGTTGATCACAGGCTCCTTACATATTATTCAGGTACATCATACACTGGTACTTCATATATATCAGAATTACTTCAGGTTACAAATTTAGACTCCATCTATTTTAGCAAGCTCAATGCTGAGTACCAGGTCTGAATTTGGGAAGTGTAATCATAAGCTAATGTTTCCCTAGTAATATACATTTTGGGTTTTCTTAGTGTATTGTACTTCGACCATATAGTCAAAAGGAGGCTAACCCTTTAGCCATTTATATCTAGCGTCTTCCAACAATCTGCTTTAAGAATCCATTGGACATTGAAAACACAATTCATTCATTGAACTAATCAACAAGAATCATCCTTTGTGGTAATCTTGGCATTTACTTTAAAACTTAAATTATGTGTTACGAGACTAAGTGTCTCAGGTGGCTTAAGTATAATCTTAATCATGTGCATATAATCTCTCGAGCAACCTCCCCTTGCAAGTCGGTTTTCAAGGGTTTGGTATCAAATACAGCCACCATGTTGACTATGGGATCAGACATAGCTCGTCGAGTATAAGATCCAGTGGGTTGCGACTTTGTGGTCAAGTCATGGAGGGACGACTTATAGGCTGGATTAAAACATCTTGGTATTATGTATGAGAATAGTGTTAAGTTATTGAATACTGATAACATCAGATTTCAGGGTGAAGCTTTTCTCTCTCTCTCTCTCTCTAATGGGTAGCGCATGAGGGAGTGGGCAGCGCATGAAGAAATCAGAGACATCTTCTCTGATTTTTTATTTTACAATGGGTTACGTGGGTTATTTTTATATGGAATCAAAATCATACAAGTTACGTTCAGCCGATGGGAGTCTGAATATCAAGTTGACGGAATGGGGAAGGGTGAATTTAACTTATTTAAGTGTGGTCGTCACGGGAGTCTCGAGATTGGTATGGTTACTCAAGATGATGAATGAGTTGGTGTCGGAAGCGATGGAGATGGGTGCATGTAGAGATCATCAAATGGGTGATTCAGTTATGTTTCTACAGAAAATGGTGAATAAGTATGGGAAATTCATGGAGATAATTGAATATGGTCGTGCAGGGAGACGTAGTTGCGTTGTAATACTGGAGGGGTGTGAAGGTCAAGGTTGGAGGCATTTTATATCGCAAATAGGGCAGCTCGTGAAGCATTTGAATCAAGTGAGGGATGCAAAGGTGACGAAGAGGGTTACGCCACTACAAACACGAGTGGTGGTTCCTGGGAGGACGTTTGCTGATGTGGTGGAGGGGAAGAGGCTAGAGTCCAAAACAGAGGTTAGGGGGGAGGGCAAGATGGGAAATTCAGAGGAGGTGCCCAAAAAGGAAAACATTGAAAGGTCTAAGAAAGGAAAGGAGAAAATTAAAGAGGCCGAAAATCATGCAGTTTCAAAATGGAATGAGCTGGTGGAGCTCGTGGATGAAGGGGTAGTTAATATGAGATTAATGAGAGATCTTCTGGAATCTTTCAAATTCAATATGGAAAGATATGTGCAGAAATATGGGCTAGATTACATGGAGGACGGAAAATATCATGTGGATTTTAATAGTGGGAAGGGCGGAGCTACAAGACAAGTGGGCCCAGAAAAAAAAAAAAAATGATAAATTCCAGGAGGGGCCTAGTAACAGTGGGCCTTCTAACAGTTGGCCCATCAAATTTTATAATGAAACTTACTTTCGTAGGAAGCCCAGGACAGGGGCAAGTTGGCGGGTGAAATAGCAGGTCCGGCTCGCCCAGTTGGCACCGGAGAAGTCGACGAAGAATAGCCGGAACAGTGCGCAAGAGCTAATCCGAGGTGCAAACAGATCGCTAGAGTCAGACAAAGCCGTGCATGCTTTGGGAAAGGACAGTAGTGAAGCTCCGATGAATACGGAATCTCTGGGAGGTAGACTGAAGGTGGCTATTGTGACAAATATGGGTGGGATCGGCGAAGAAGGGGTTGATTCAGAGAAAGAAGTCGCACAGGCCAGTGAAAAGATTCTGACCAGACCGTCAATGTTGAATGTGGAGACGCAAATGGAACAACATAGTCCTAGGGAGGATTTGAAGATCAATTATGCGATTCACTGAAGCAACAAAAAGCAGGTTCCCCAGAAGGGCAACGAACCAAGACGGTGTGTGATCAAAATCTAGTGGGGGAGGGTAACACGGAGAGGCGTCGAACGCTTCGTCGGAGACTGATCATCTTCCAAAAGAGGCCATGGGGGACGCTGGTGACATGCGACAGCTCTCTAGGGTGGTGCAGAAGCCTCCGATAGACTTCTCTGAGGGGGTAAGGTCATCTTCTGAGGATGGGTCAAGTCCTGGTATGGCTGAAATCGAGGGGAATTTGGTTTTGGGTAGTTCTGATGATGGGGCAGCTGGTTTTGGAGGAGACAATACCAAACAAGGCTTCCAGTAGCCGGGTAATTGATAGTTGTATAGATTTTTATCCCAAAGTTGGATTGACTTGTGAAGGTGAAAAGGATAAAATTGAGGCTTTACTTATGATATTGAAGACTCTAGAGAGCAGCCAATTACCAATTTGAGGGGTATTTCCTCCAGTGTTCCTGCTCCAAGAGTAACTAGGGAGCTTAAGAGATTAGACTGTTACGTTAATTATGACAGGGGATTGTCAGAAGTCCAGCAAGGTAAGGGAAGAGAGGGGTCGACATGGTGGTCTATCAAGCCAAAAATCATTGCGTGGAATGTGAGAAGGTTGAATGCCCTCAAGAAAAGATTGAGGATTAAGGGTCTTTTAAAATAGTGGAAAGCGGATATTGTGTGCCTGATCGAAACAAAGATGGAGTTTATTTTCCGGAAGGTGGTACCTAGTTTATGGGGAGGTCAACATGTGGGCTGGATGTATAAGTAGTCTAATGTGGCGTCGGGGGGTATGTTGTTAATGTGGGACAAGAGGATGGTTGAAAAAAAGGAGTGTATGGGGAGCTACACTATAGCTTGTTCTTTTCAGAATGTGGGGGACCACTTTGAATGAGCGTTTGGGGGGGTGTATGACCCGAATGATGACGTGGAGATGAGGATACTTTGGGAGGAGTTGGCTAGTTTGATGAATGTGTGGGAGGGCCTATGGTGTATTGGTGGGGATTTTAATATGGGAAAATTACAGTTTACCCCCCTAAAGTTGACAGCGTTTTTCAATTCGAACACCAAAGTTTCAATTTTTGCAATCCACCCCCCTAAAGTTTCAAATTTTTGCAATTTGACCAATTGTATCCAAAACTTCTCATATTGCCCCTAATTTTTATTTATTTTATTTTTAAAAAAAGAAATTCAGCCGTAGCCACCCCTTTGGCCATCTTGCCATTTTTGCACCCCAAATTTTTTTTTTTTTTTTATAAAAAATAAGAATAAAAATTAGAGGCAATATGGGAATTTTGGGATAATATTGGTCGAATTGAAAAAAATTGGAACTTTGTGAGGGTGGATTGCAAAAATTGAAACTTTGGTGTTCGAATTGAAAAACGTTGTCAACTTTGGAGGGGTAAACTGTAATTTTTCCTTTTAATATAGTGTGTTTTCCTAGTGAGAGATCTAGTGACTCAAACTACTCTGCAGGCATGATGGATTTCTCAGATTTTATATCCGAGCAAGGTTTGGTGGATATTCCATTGGTGGGGGGACAGTTTACATGGTCCAATAATCAAGAAGATGAAATTTGGTCAAGAATTGATCGTTTCTTACTCTCACCAGATTGGGAGGATCACTATCTGGCGGTGTCACAAAGAAAGCTTCAACGTCTACTATCCAATCACTTTTCCTTATTGCTGGATTGTGGGGAATCTAGTGGAGGTAGTAAGTATTTTAAATTTGAGAATATGTGGTTAACATCTGAAGGCTTTGTTGACAAGGTTAAGTCTTGGTGGGATTCGTATATGCTTGATGGCCTACCAAGTTTTTGTTTTGGTTAATAAGTTGAAATCCCTTAAGCTGGATTTGAAAAAATGGAACAAGGAGGTGTTTGGTGACATTGGGAGGAAAAAAAAGGAGTTGTTGGAAGGTAATCTGGAGTTGGATGTTACGGCAGAGACTAGGGGTTTAGTAGAGGAAGAAAAGATTAAAATGGCTGATATGTCGAAGGAATTGGAGAATACTTTATTGTGCGAGGAAATATATTGGCGACAAAAATCGAGAGAGTTGTGGTTGAAGGAAGGGGATAGTAACACTCGGTTCTTTCATAAAGTGGTCAATTCCCATCGTAGGTAGAATCTTATGGAAGCGTTACGTATCAATGGTGTTTTGTCCTATAATCCTACAGAGGTAAAAGAGCATATTGTACAGTTCTATCAAAGCTTATATTTTGAACGAAGCACTTGAAGACCTAGAATAAATAATCAATTTTTTTCATCCATTGATGAGGAGGAGAAAAATTGGTTAGAAAGAGACTTTGAGGAAAAGGAGGTTTGGGAGGTGATAAAAGGTATGGAGAGTGACAACGCACCGGGACCGGATGGCTTCACCATGGCTTTCTTTCAATCTTGTTGGGCTGTGGTGAAACACGATGTTATGGCTGTTTTTTCTGAATTCCATCAAAAACATCAGTTGGTGAAGAGTATGAATGCAACCTTTGTGTCCTTGGTTCCGAAGAAGGCGGATGTGGTGGAGGTGAAGGATTTTCGGCCAATCAGCTTGGTGGGAGGGGTGTATAAAATTTTATCCAAGATCTTGGCCACTAGGATGAAAACTGTATTGAGAAAGATCATCTCTAACTCTCAAAGCGCCTTCATTGGTGGTTTTCAAATATTAGATTATGTGCTCATTGCTAATGAATGTTTGGATGGTCGTATGAGATCAGGGGTGCCAAGTGTTATTTGCAAATTGGATTTGGAAAAGGCTTATAACCATGTTAACTGAACTTCTTGTTGTATTTACTACAAAGATGTGGGTTCGCTGAGAGATGGAGGGATTGGATAGAATGGTGTATTTCAACAGTCAGATTCTCTATTTTGGTGAATGGAACGCCAGAGGGTTTCTTTAATAGTTCGCGGGAGATTCGGCAAGGGGACCCGATGTCGCCATTGCTTTTTGTGTTGGTTATGGAGGCTTTGAGTAGGATGGTAACTACGATAGTAGAGCAAGGTTTATTGTCAGGTTTCTCTATGGGAGAAGGGGTATTTTCAGATTTGGTGATTTCTCATTTGTTATTTGCAGGTGGTACCTTGATTTTTTGTGAAGCTTATCCTGAGCAAATCCGAGACGTACAACTTATTCTCTTATGCTTTGAGGCTGTTTCGGGATTGAGAGTTAATCTTGGTAAATCAGAACTTGTTGCTATAGGAGAGGTGGATAACATTGGGGCTTTGGCTAATATTCTTGGGTGTAGTGTCATGGCTTTGCCTATGAAGTATTTGGGTTTGCCATTAGGGGCTATGTACAAAGCTACGTTAATGTGGAATGGTGTGCTTGAGCAGATGTAGCTCAAAGGGAGGTTGGAAATTGTATCTATCAAAGAAATTGAGTAGGTTGGAAGAAATTGTATCTATCAAAGGAAGGTCGGTTAACTCTTTTAAAGAGTACGTTGTCTAATCTTTCGACTTATTACTTATCTTTGTTTCCTGTTCCTATGAGTGTGGCCAAAAGGATTGAGAAAATTCAAAGAGATTTCCTGTGAGGAGGAATGGGAGATGAACAAAAATTGCATCTTGTTAACTGGAACCAAATCTGTCGTCCATTACAGGCTGGCGGTCTTGGCATTTGGAATGTGCAAAAGTTTAACCAAGCTCTTTTGGGGAAATGGCTTTGGAGATATGCGACAGAGAGTGAGGCTCTTTGGTACAAGTTAATTAAAGCCAAGTATGAAGATTAGGATAGTGGGTGGTGTTCAAAGGAGGTGTCGGGTTCTTATGGTGTGGGTTTGTGGAAGCATATTAGAAGAGGTTGGGATACTTTTGCCAAAGGGGTGAGGTTTGAGGTGGGGCTGGGATTGAAAGTGCGTTTCTGGCATGATATTTGGTGTGACAGTCAACCGTTGAAGCATGCTTTCCCTTCCCTGTTTAGTGCGAGGTACAAAGAAGTGTGGGTGAAGGATAATTTTAGTTGGAGGAATGGGATTGTTGAGTGAAATGTCATCTTTGTGCATTCCGTCCAAGATTGAGAGTTGGATATGGTCTCGTCTTTTTTTGAACTGCTGTACTCTTGTAAGATTTCTTATGGTAATGCGGATCGTATTCGCTGGTCCTCGTCTAAAAAGGGTACGTTTGAGGTGAAGTCGTTTTATAAGGACTTGTCCATTTTAGATTGTGAGGTGTTCCCATGGAAGAGTATAAGGCACTCTAAGGTGCCCTCGCGAGTGGCATTTTTTGGGTGGACTGCGGCTCTTGGCAAAATTCTAACATATGACAATTTGTGAAAGAGGGGTATTATGATAGTGGAATGGTGTTGTATGTGTAAGAAGAATGAGGAGTCCGTAGATCATTTGTTGATTCATTGTGAAGTGGCTACTCGGTTATGGAACTACGTCTTTACTTTGTTCGGTATTGAGTGGGTCATGCCGCAAAGTTTCCGCAACGTGCTTGCTTGTTGGAATTAGGTGGGGGGCAAGGATATCTCTAAAGTCATTTGGAGGATGGTTCTTTTGTGCACCACTTGATGTATTTGGCAGGAGAGGAATGTTAGAACTTTTGAGGATAAGGAGTGTTTGGTGGATGGGATGAGGAAGAATATGATATCTATGCTACACTTGTGGACGTTGGCTCACCACCGTATTGTTGTCGCGACTATAGAAGAGTTCTTGAATATGTGCTTTTTGTATATTTCGTAGGGGTTTCGCTTGTGTATATTTTTGCATTAGGGTTACACCCCTCTGCGCTTTTTCAATAATATTCACATTAATTATCTAAAAAAATGTGCTGATAAATGAGTTAAGTCGCCAGAAGAGAAATGATTACAATTGGGTAGTGTTGATAGAATGGGCTACCGTAGATGTCGATTGTAGAGCGTGGTAATATATTATGATCCTAAGTGTCCCACATAACTCAAGTACAATCTTAACCATGTGTATATAATCTCTTCGACACCCTCTCCTTGCAGACTGGTTTTAAAAGGTGAGTTCTCTACCCAAGGTTTATATCCTTATGCCTATCCAAAACAGTCTAGGACTCCAAACAATAAAGGCCATATATTTATATCTTCACCATTTAAAATGTTGAAACTATGATTTTTCTTCTGCAGAGTACGTGAAGAGGATATTTTCAACATGATAGGATCGATGTTCGTTCTCATGCTGCTTGTGGGAGTCAGCAACTGCTCAAGTGTTCAACCATATGTAGCCACTGAACGCACTATTGTATATCGTGAAAGGTTTGCTGGAATGTACTCCTTGTGGGCATATGCATTTGCGCAGGTACAAAATAGCAATATTGTTTGCACAGCCAAAGGTTAGCATATGATACTCTAATTAAAAGCTAGGGAAATTGAATACAGATGATCTTCCACATGTTGCAGGTGACTGTTGAGATTCCTTATGTACTCCTTCAAGCACTTTTGTTCTCCACAATCACATATCCTGCAATAAATTTCTACTGGTCAGCATATAAAGTGTTTTGGTACTTCTATACTGTGTTTTGTACGTTCCTCTTCTACACTTATTTTGGTATGCTGCTCGTTTCGTTGGCCCCAAGTTACGTAGTGGCTTCGGTGTTCGCAAATTTCTCGTACACCATGTTGAATTTGTTTTCAGGGTTCCTCATACCCGGACCAGTTAAGCCAACTCTATCTTTACTTGCTCTTGTACATTCACATACACTTGGCCTATCATCATGAAGTTCATTTATTAATTTCCAAGTTGCATTTTGTTTATAAGAGTACAACTGATTCGTTTGGAAATAAGATTTAATTCAACTTATCTGACTGGGATAAATTTTCTCACGCAGAAAATTCCCAAATGGTGGATTTGGGCTTACTGGATTTGCCCGACTGCCTGGTCCCTAAATGGTTTCCTTGCTTCACAATACGGTGACATGGAGGAGGAAATAATAGTACATGGAGAGCGCAAAGCAATCAATGCCTTTATACAAAGTTATTTTGGCTACTACTATGATAATTTAGATTTTGTAGCACTTGTTCTTCTTGCAATTCCACTTGCCATTGCATCTGCTTTTGCATGTGCCATAGCAAAACTGAACTTTGAAAGAAGGTAATTTAAGATGCTTCTCTCAAGTTGTAATATGCAACTTTGACCTTTATACAAATTTGTTTTGGCTATATTACTATGATAACTAGCTGCAATATGCATCATATAACCTCAAGCTAACAATGCACATCCTACACAATCCAAACTGAACTCGATTCTGTACAAATTGCATCCTCTGCTTCTAACCTGTAGTATCTATATGAATCAATATACAAATCAAAATGAACCTTCTATACAAGGATTCTGTTAGGAATTACCTAGATACTGCATAACATCAAATTCTCTCTAGTTCTTTGAAACTTGTCCTCAACAATAACCCTTGGTCTGATTTCCCATTTAATCTGCAGAACAACCTTTTCTTCTGCCCGAAGCTGATTTCCATGCCTTATGTCATTTCTTTGTTTCCAAATATGTTAAATAGCAGCACTCTAACTTGATCTGCAAAAATCAGCTTTCATTGTGCTGCTTTTTAATTTCTGCAGACTCCATTGTAAAATATCCTCCCAATCCGTGTGCACTTCATCAACTAAACACAAATGTAAGAGTTCTTTCCAAATTCTTCTACTGAAACCACATTGAAAAAAGTGATGCTTTCTATCCTCAATACAACTTCGACTGAAAGAGCATGTAACATCTCCTTTATAACCCCATTTCAACATCCCCATCCCCCTGTTGCTAAAGAGTTCCTTACAGCTAGCCAATGAACAGAAGCTTGCTTTGAGATTGCCATAGCAAACCAAATAATCCTCCACCAAGGAACCTTTGGGAGCTTCACCCAAAGAGCTTCCCAAGTGTCTGCATTGTTAAGTATTCCTTTATTTGATACATCCCATCTAGGTTGACCCTCCACTCCAATGTTAAGCAAAGAGATTTGCTCTGTATAATGACCAGGTTGTCTGAACATGCCAGCTGCCAACTCCATCTCTTCTCTTTCAACACACTTGAGACTACAGCTTCTAAACTACTCCCATCATCATACACAGTTCGAAAGCCATTTTTGTTAAGGAGAATCCCATATGGATGCAACTGTCAAACCATAGATGAATATTCCGCCCATCTCCTTCCGCCCATCTCCTACCTTGAAATGCAAAAACTTCCCACCTGTATTCCTTAATTTAAATAATTTGGAAAAACTTCACTTACTATTTCTGATTTTTTTTCTCGCTTTTATAATCATACCCTTAAACTTTAAAAAGTGTCAATTTAGTGTATTCGAATCATACACACACCTAACACGAAATTAGCGAATTAGGGTTTGAAATCTGACTCATTTAATTAAATTAGTTAAATTAAGATTTACCCTTTTAGTCTTATACTCTCATGCCTCAACACGATCCAAACCGATAATGGTAACCCATTCCTCTTCTACCAGCATGAATGCTTTTTAATTCTTGGTTTCACTTTTCCTTACCAACTAAAACCTAGAAGTTAGCAACCGTCAAATATATTGCCATCTTCCCATCACCAAGCAAAAGCATGAGAGAGAGAGAGAGAGAGACATCTTTTCCATGGAAAGAAAACAACTTCCATCTCCAAATACATTTTTGCTCCTTTACTCATCCTACCGGGAAAAATCTCAGAAATACGAAGGGGAACCCTTACACAGAGAGAGAGAGAGAGAGAGAGAGAGAATAGAATGCACTTATTTGAATAAACACTATAGATGATAGCCTGAGGGAGAGTACACTGGACAGTGAACACTGTAAGTATGTCAATAATATTATTCCACCCGAGACCCAACCAAAGCTTGGGTTGTACAGGAAATCTCCTCTACGTACAGTTTATATAAAACGCATAGAATTACAATTACAAACACCTATCACATATTTATGAGAATCAGGGTTAATGCACCTCAGCATGTCCCATAGTCCAACAGTTCCCACCTGAAGGGGCGGAACACATACAGAACTTCAGGTGAGCTTTTGAAGAGAAGTGCCACGCAGACACACACCACAGCAATGGTTACCATTGACAGCATTACAGGCCTGTACACCAAAGACCTGCTTCTTGTTCCATAAGCCAGTTTTTGATCACAAACCCTGCACTGCTGCTGATTTCGTCTCAATCCAGCCCTTCCAATCTCAAAGCTGCTTGTCAGCTCATCATTTTGCTTCTGATTTGCACTGCAGTCTGCGAGAACACTCGGAATCTCGACCACCACATGCCCTGCTGCAGATCTCTTGTTAATTTTCCTCTGCACAAGGTGGATGTACGAGTAATGGCCACGCAAGCGAGCATAATCTTCTGGTGTGGAACCTGTGCTGTCACGAGCACTCTTCCATGCTTCAATTCCCACCTGAATCAGACGCACCCATATTGTCATATTTAAGGTGAAACTAGAAATTAAAGGAAAACCACAACAACAACAACAAAAAAGAGAGCCATTGTCTTTACTTAAGATATACACACAGATATATACATAATATAAACGTGTGCTCGCACAGGCGTGTAATTGCTATGTTCAATTTCAACAATTAAATAATAGAGTCGAATGGGACTGACTTGTGTTTTTTGCTGAAAATACTTGCAATCAAAAATATTTTCCGTTAGAAAACATTTTAAGTTGAAACAAAAACACAGCCTAAATTTTGTCCAAACTTAAAATAACTTCTTTTCAGAAATAAATTAGGCAGAGGAAATTTTACCATTTTGGGATCATCAGTTAGGGCATCCAATACATTCTCAGAACCATCTTTACCGGCTGCAATGTGAAGTGGTGTCAAACCTCCAGGGCCTACAACATCTGGTCTAAACAAGAAGCTTCCATCGCCTGCACCAACCAGTGCCTTGTTTTCTGACCTCAATTCATCTGAAACTTGATATCTTAAAAGAAGCTCCACCAGTGCCCTACTATTTCTCCTTACAGCTCTGTGAAGGAGACCCATCTCCACAAATGCAAGATTCAAGGAAGGATGCTCTCCTGTACCCACAGGTCCATCAAGCAAGATGCCCAGTAGTTTTCTCACTACAGCACACCAATCATGGTCCATTGAGAACTCCATGAGCCACTTGAACCGTTTAAGAGGAAAGAGGTCTGCATTAGGATCCAAGTGACCCAATCTAGATTTCAACTGACTTCTATGAAGAAGACAACCTATTTCATGGATGAAATCCAACGCTTGATTTTTTGCTTCCATTCTCCCAGCTTCCCCAAAATCTGCATTCGTTTCATGGAACTCCAATGCACTCTCAAGGGCACGGATCTCTGAGCAAACATCCTCCTCTGCAACTATAAAAGGAAAGAAGCTGCTGCTATGGCCATGATCATCAATCTGGATGAACTCAAGAAAACATAAACCTCAGCTTACAGGGATGGGCATTGTGTAGAATTGTACACATACGCTTGAAATATCAACAAAGATTAAACAGCTTAAGAACTAAGAAATTGTCAAAGCTAGTCAGTGTGTATGAGAATATATGCAAACATAAATGTGTATGCCATGCCTATAACAAAGAAGACATGTATAGAAGAAAGCCAAGAAATATGCCCCAGCATATTTTAATCAATTCTCCACATTTTCTTAAAAAGAATTTAATAAAGAAACAACAGTTAAACAGGATGATAGAAGCAGTCATGATTCCAATGTCTGCCTTTTTTCTACTATTTTTACCATAAATCCATAGCTACCAACCAAAATATTGACAGAAGTAGTGAACAACAGCAAATCCATCTTCTACATGCTATTCTCTAAATATGATAAATAATTAGCTAATAAACAGTAATAGTGAAACAATCAAGAATGAACTTTGCACCATCAATGATACATGGGCCCCATATGTTCCCGCACCCAGATAGAGGAAATTATTGCATAGTTACTGGATAAAAAATTGATGAATGGATGAAAAAACATTATTAGGGATGGAATAATTGCATTTACTTATTTACAGCATAACGGCATAATGACAAGGTAAAATGGACGAAAAAACATTATTTACAGCTGACAATTCAGAAAGTTATAGAAGTAAACCCAATTATTAGGGATGGGGGGCCAGGGGGTTGGTCAATGGGCCAAGAGGGATGACAAGAAATAGAATATAACAGCACCTCAATGAATCCTCTTCCATTCACTGCAGGAATAGAGCAAGAAAAGTTGATGCACTGGAGCTCATCATCCCCCTCGAAGTAATCAAGGTTTTCTGTAGAATCATGAGTATTTTCCACAACCAAATAATTCCCATCGAGTGCACAGAGTAACCTGGAAAAAGATGGGACATGAATGGATCTTTAGAAGCACACTGGTCCAGTATAAAACACATGGATAAGGAAAAAAAGTAAAAGTAAAAGTTCTTATGCAGCTTAATACCACTTCTAGGGCATTGGGATTCAAGACTGATACAAGAAAGATTCACAGGCATGATGATGGATACCTTGTGGCGGGCCGAGTGAGGTTAATGCCTTTCACTAAAAATTGAGCTCTCTCAGATGCTGATATCGCAATAGGTTTGACACTTAATATTTTACTATAATTGTTACTTCTGAGAGGTAAGGATGTGTCTATGACAACCTGACCTGCAGCACGAATAATTTGGTAAGAATGCTAAATTGTGCATACCAGAAATGTGGCTATCCCACACTAATATAGACACATTGCTTAATTAAATTTGACAGACCATTGTAAATAAAGGCTATTTGTTGCTGCACCCTTATATAAACCCATCCAGTTCTCCAGAAAGAGTCATCTGAGACATCCAGAAGCCTATTCAAACTGGAACTCAAGTCATAGCAAAGCTGTAAAAAGCAAATCAAGACTTATAAGGTCAGAACCATTGAGAAACACACACACAAACATAGACGCAAATTAGCAGTTCCATGCACACAAAGCTTACTTCCTCCCATGCAGCCTCAGCCTGTCGTAGATAAATTGTCAGAATGATACAACCAGGCCTAATATAGCTCTCAATGTCAGTAGGACTGTGCGATAACCAGTCAAGAATCTGGAAGTTCAAAAATTTTACATAATTCAATCATTAAAGGAGGGAAATGCAAAACAATTGTACTCATAAATTTTGAAGTTTAAACTACCTGTGCTCGCAGTACAAAAGGCAAATCATTTGGATCTTTCCCAAATAGTTTAAATACAATTCTGTCTGTGCGGCTCTGAAATGGTGGTGGAAAGCAAGTTAGACGAGGGTGACCTCTTGATGCCATAAATATAATTAAAAATAAAAAATAAAAATAAAATAAATAAATATAAGAAGAAAAAGAAGAAGAAGAAAGAGAAAAAAAAATGCTTCATTTTGGACCAGCTTTAACACTAGGGGAAAAGTGCAAGTTATTCATAGGAAGACAGCAAACAAAAGTAAGTATGAGAGTCAGTTACCTAGACCACTTAGACAACTTCAGATTCTATACAAGGACTAGTAAACAAAAGATTGTGAGATGACAACAGATGAATACAAACTCATGTCAAAAGGATATCTAATGGCATGGGTCCTAAACACAATCACAGGGTGCTGAATATAACAACATTAAGCAACCTTTGATAATGAATTATAAGATATCCCGAAAAAGAGGCCGCACAAGGTGTAGTTCCCAACCCTATCCAACCCTAGGGATTAGAAGTGCACTTCTTAGTTCCATTGAATAGAAAATTCTTTTATTATGTTTCTTTCCTTAGCTCTCCCCTCTTATAACAAGTTTGCAAGTTCTCAGACCAACTAGTCCAGAATGATACTGGCTAGACGCATGATAAAAAATGAGGCATGTCGCTCTTGCTTCCATAACACTATGCCAGTATTACATATTTAGACACAATGATAGCGGTTAAAGTGGGAAGGGGAAATGAGAAGGTATGTATATATGATGAGACATATTCTGGAGCACAAATATACCTGCGCATCTCCACTTGAACTTGAAGGTGACTGGGCAGACACTGAATCTGAATGTCCACTGGTTTGAGGTGGACTTGACTGATGAGAGTCAAGGGAGCTAGTCCCCACTGTCAGAGGGACAGGCGACCTCTCTACATCCTCCATCCCATCATCTAAGTCAATGTATGTGTCATTCAAGTCAAAATTATTCATCTTGTTCCGCCCTGCAGTACTGTCTCTGACTTCTGAGTAAGCTGGAGGACTGTTCAGAATGCAGGGTTTTGAAGAAGAGGTAGTTTGTATTTCCCCATCCCTAGCATCATCTACACACAGGCCTTGCCGTGGCATTTCAGCTCCAGGTACAGGGTGATGTTGTTTAAAAGGCCCTGGAGGGCCTTGAGGACCATTTGAGAGTAGCGTAGAAACCAACTCGGAGTTTCCAAGTGGAGTCCCAGCATTTAGTGAATTAGGAGGTTGCCGCAAAATCCCAGATATGTTTTTCCCCCCATGTTCACTGGCTTGGCTGGCAATGCTCCTTAGAAGATGAGACAGCAGATCCTGATCTGTGGTTTGGTCTGATCTGTTGGCTACAGTTCATGAAAGGCAAAGACACTCATCCCATTAATCATGCCAAATATATATCACAAAAAAATATATAGAATAAAATAAAACAAGAACAAAAGAATCACTGCTGCATCTTATCCTTCTTCCCAAACAAGTGGTTATCGGGAGAAAGTAATAACAGTAAAGAAAATACTTTCTAGTAATTAGTGACTACTTTAGCAAGGTGAATTACAATTTCAAAGACCACCAAGACTCATGTGTCAAGATTGCCAATTCAATCAGCGTAACATCTGCCTACTTTTATATTAATTCACAATCAATCTCACAATACTGGATAATGTGCAATAATAATTGCATGTGCTATACGTGCTTATCATCTGATAAAAGAGACGAAATTGCATCTAAGCGGTAATATCTCTCAGTTGGCTTGGTTGGCAATTGATGTGAGATAGAATCCTCATAATTATGCTAATTAAAATAAAAATGAAAGATAAAATAAAAGTGCTAGGTGAGAGGCAAAAATATTTGGTGGGAAAGTTAGAGCAAAGATTGGATCCACCGTGTGGAAATATATATTTAAACAGATCCTTTCAATTTGGAATCACTTAGCTATAGCTGTTGCTCGAGTAAGACATCATTTGCAGGTTAAAATCAATAGGAAGGCAAATCCCCAAGTATGCAGGTTAAAAACTTCAGGATTTGGAAGAGATCGGCTTATATTTAAGATGCAATTTTTAGATACTCTCACATGTCTTGGCCTCTTTATTTCTCTCTCACTTGAATCAAAGGCAAGGTTCATCACCAGTATTGCAAGTTGAGAAACAATCCTATATCTTTCATCCACTCAATTCTTTATTTGGTTCGTCACCATATGCTTCTATATTGAGACGATTTAATCAAGATGTAAAATTATTGAATTAACAGTAGTTTTCCTATTATATTAATAATCTCCACTGTCAACTATTAGAACTTTGTTTGTATAAGTAAATGCAATTTATTAAAAAGTGCAAAACGCACAACTCAAGTATACAAAAGAAACACCTAGCTAGAAGAAACTGTCAACTAGCAGACCTACAAACAGTTCATTCCCGCAAGGGCTACACAGGACGGAGAGTAATTATGTGTGGAGAAAGAAAAGTTCAAAGATGTATCATCATATCCACCATTATTGCAAACAACATACCAAGCAGCAAAGCAAGATTATATCAAAGAATCAGACAGAAAAATTCAGAAGGGATCAGTTTTTTTTGTTACGGTGCAAGTGTGTAGTGTCACTTACAGTGCATGTTGGAAAGTATCCTCAATAGACTAATCAATAAGTAACCACTAGTCTGATCATCATTCAGTGCACTTCCATTAACAACAGTATCAGGATTTGTTTTCCTCCTCCGTTTATTATGGCCAGCCAAACGCCTTCGACAACTTCTCTTCCCTTCATCAAACTCTTGAAGTACATGAAACCTGCCAATAAAATTAACAAGAAGTCATTTAAACAGCAAGATTGCTCCTAAAATACGAATTTGCATAAAGGATGATATAACAAGGAACTGCAACCAATGGTAAAATTATCTTAAGCCAAATCTGCGCAAGGTGCAGGAGATCCCAAGAGCATTTTGAGTTGCAAATATCTCTGTAACCATTTATCATAATTCTTTATTGAAATTCGGCAACTACATATGTTTCATTTTATTACCAGGCACATTTTCCATGTGATGATAATAAGTGACTATGAAGATATCAACTGTAAATATAATTAAAAATGCATCCCAGAACTAAATGCTTACCTGCTACACTGCTGACAGAATCGTTGCATGATGTTTCCCACAAGTGCCTTACCGGCCTTGGAATGCATCTCACAGACCTTGTGCCGCCTGTGATAATCCTTGGCATTGCTCAGATCAGCTCCACAGTGGTCCACTTGACAAACAGCACGGTTTGAAGTACCCCCAGCAAACTTAGTCTTCTTTCCACTCGTTCCCTCCCAATTTCCTACTTCCCTCTCAGGTACCCGAAAACCCTGTCCACCAAGCTTCAAAGTAAGGTTACCCGGTTCTTCATCGTTCGAATTGTCATCTTCCACTACAATAACCCTCCTCCTCTTCTCCAATTCCCTCTTCCCTTTCTCAGCTCCCAGATTCACTTCATCAGAACATGATGATGAGCTATTCGATGAGCCCCCAGTCACCGGAATCCCAGACCCTAGTGGGAAAAACTGCTGGCCCACACTATCCGACGGCACCGGATTCAATTGGTGAGAAATAAAAAGATCCCCGTCCCATTTCCAGTTATTCAAATCCCACTCCGAATTCCTCTTCCCCACAGCCCGTAAATCCGCAGCACTCATAGCATATATATGATGAGCTCCATCTCCAAATCTAGCCTCCATGAATCAAACACTAAATTCCAAAAGATCCAAATCCACTAGTTAAACCCCCTACCAAAGAAGCACAACCCCGGAAATTTAAATCCGATTCCAGTAACAAAATCAGCGCTCAAGACCCATAATTGAATCAACCCCAAGTTTCAACTAATCAGCTTCACTTCTTCCCCAAGAGTCCAGAAACAATACACCAACACAACCATGGTTCCAATTAAGAGCAACCCACATACCAAACAAAGCTTTTAATCAACCACCAAACCCTCCGGAATCAACGGCCAAAAAAGAGCCCCAGAAACTCGAACTACGAACTACCAAATAAAGCTTTAATTAAGCACCAAACCCTCCAAAATCAAGCACAAAACCCCCAGAACCATGAGAGAAACGAGCTTTCCACATCTAAAACTGCACTTGAGTACTTCTTAATTAACAAAAACAAGTCATCTACAAGCTCTGGAAGAAAACATAGAACAAAGTACCATAATGTTTTTCTTTTAATTAAAAAAAAAAAGGTACTTGCCCGTTACTCGCGGCTCTGAAGAAGTACTACTAGATATCGACGGCGACGAGGAAGGCAGTGGCGTCGGAAAAGCGCACGAATCCCGCGAGACAAGTGGGCGAGGAATTCGGATGGATGATGATGCTGATGCTGATGAGGAAGATGTCCACAACGATGATGTGGTTTGAGACGGTATTGGGTATTGTATGGTGCACACACCCACACACTAAGAAAATCTTTAATAATAATCCTTCACCTCACTACATGGATCATGGGTGTGGGGGAGAGAGAGAGAGATAGAGATAGGGAGGGAACAGTGCACCCAACTCAGGAAATGGTAGGGCCTCACTTGCACACCGCGTGTCTCTCGCCCCCACTCACGACAATTAATAAAGATGCCTTTGTGTGAGTGTCAGTCAGAGAGAGAGAGAGCGTGTGTTGTACTACTCCTACTCCTACTCCTCCCCATTCCCCTCTTGGCTCTTGCTCTGTGTGTAACCATTGGGATTTGGGTGTATGCTTCACGCACTTCCATGGAACTGCAGCTCTTCCTCACACGAGCTAAATGATTGACGAAAATGGTTTCCATTTGTGATTCTTTACTTGCCAATCAGCATCGGTTTATTTATTAAGCCCCCTTCATTGCTGCTCATGGGCTTCTCTGGTTGGATTGTTGCCTCTATTGGAACTTTCCTATGCCTTTTGTATATTTAATTTCAAATTTATTTTTTTTTTAGGAATAACTTACTAAAACCCTTAAATTTTCATCCGATTTGATAAACTCCTTCTAAATTTTAAAATCTCTCAATCTGGTCCTTTAAATTTTCAATTGCAATTAATTTAGACCACTTAACTTTTAACGGCAAATCCTAAAATGACTAATATACCCCTAATTTAGACCCCTTTTAAGTCACGGTCAGATTTTAAAAAAAAAAAAAAAAAATTTGAAGCAAGGGTAAATTTGAAATTTTTTTAAAAAGCAAAGGGTATAAACATTATTATCTCTCTTTTAACGTTTTAAATTTTACTGAGAAGTCCAAATTGAGAGCAATTGAAAGTTCAGAGGTTCAAATTGAGATATTTTAAAGTTTAGAGGGAGGTTTATCAAATCGAGTAAAAGTTCAGGAGTTTTTAATGAAGTTACCTCTTTTTTTA
>NC_081542.1:17211673-17213097 GCF_901000735.1 Corylus avellana
AAAAAAAAAAAAAAAAAGCTTGTAATTAAATCTAAACCATCCCAAGCCTATTTTAAAGGTGATCGAATCATTCCGAGCCTTATCAGAAGATAATTTTAGTGACCCAAAATAGGTTTTAGAGCAATTAGTCACTCCTAAAACAACCATTAGGGGTGACCAAACACCCGTTTCTTAATTCCATTTTAATTCTTTTTTCTCATTTTGATGATTGTGACACAATCCTAATTATTCATCACAAACAAACGGCTAAGATTTGAGGTACGGCAAGAGAGAGAGCATATATATATATATATATATATATATATATATATTTTTTTTTTTTTTTTTTTTTTTTTTTTTTTTTTATTTTGCCAAATGGTGGGGGTGTCTTCTATAGTGACACATGATAGGGTCCTAACAAATGACGTTAAAGAGATGAAGAGACATCTCCTATGCTCATCCATTTCAATGGGTCTTGGATTCTATCCTAATTAGTAATTACTAATTCCCATGCATGCGTTAATTTACTCCATTTTAAAAGTTTTTTTTTTTCTTTTCGTATTTTAATAAACAAATAATTCATAGTATTGGACTTCACCATAGATAATTGTATTTTGAAGAACACGCTTTTGGTCGTTTTCAACTTTTATGACCAATAAAATTACTTCAATATATCCGCTTTTGTTTATTCTATGTAAATATTATTTTTTAAAAATTAAAAATTAAAAAAAAAAAAAAACACTTATCTCACCAAGTCCTTTAAGAACACGTTTGGTTGTAGGATGGAGCCTTTGATTGAGCCCATTGCTTATTTAGGTATATTTAGTCGCTGTTCAATAACTTATTTCCCATTCGCGGGGAATGATACGACCAAAATGGGGGATTACTAATCTACTCTGGCAGCGAGGGGTTAGGCAAAAAATTTGTCGCTTTTCACTACGTGAGGTAAAAATTATCGTTAAGTGCCCATGAGATACTGCTTCTAACACCGATCTCTCAAGGGAGACTACCGCCAAGCAGATCTCAAAGAGCTACGATCTCTCTTCTCTGCGCAGGGTATCTCTCTCCCCCTCTCTTCTCTTCGATTTTTCTTCTTTGTTTCTTGGTTATTTCATTCTCTCTCTGTTTTTTGAATTTTTTTTTCTCTGTAACGTTTCTCAGTTTTTTTTTTTTTCTTATGTTTTTTTATTTCTTTTGATTCTCTGTATCGTTTCTCTTTGATTCTGTTTAGGGTTTTTTTTTTTTTTTTAATTATGTTTCTCCATCTCTCTTTCTCTATACTTTCTCAGTTTGATTTTTAATTCAGTTATATATATATATATATATATATATATATATATAACTTGTGTTCAAGCGTACAACCTATGTTCAAGCGTGTATATATATATATACCCAAAACGTTTATGAGTTTTTTTTTTTCTCTGTATCGTTTCTCTTTGATTCTG
>NC_081542.1:17213197-17221252 GCF_901000735.1 Corylus avellana
AAATACTACTTCATCATCATCATCATTCTCTTTCAAGTTTGGTGCATGCTGATGGATAGACGTTGGCTCTATGCGTCTTCCCATATCTTCCATTTCCATTATTGTACTTTGACTCTCTCTCTCTCTCTCTCTCTCTCTCTCTCTCTATATATATATATATATATATATATATATATATATATATATATATGTCCTCTCTCTATGATATTTTGAAAAGTGTAGTTTAAGAAGATGATAAAGACAGCTACAGCAGCTATAGCCAAAAAAAGAAAACAAATAGATCAAATTAACTGTCAAAAACATATATGAAACCTGTATTAGAAACCAAACAAGATATCCAACATATACATATATCATTATATTTTTATGTTATTCAAGAAATAATTAGAAAACCATATTGTATTATTAGACTAAATGAAACGTGAGGACAATTTGTAGAGCATTTGCACATACAGATATTTATATTCATAAGTACCTGGGTTTATTTGTTCACTTCTTCACGACCATTTTAAATTTCCTGCAACAAATAGCAAGTATTAGCTAGAGAGTAAACGTGTTTTCATTTAAGGAAAAAGCTTTGAGAAGATGGAGGAGCACTTGAGAAGGCAGTGAGCTATATGAGATCTGTATGCCTATAGCAGCATTATTTGAGGATAATTTATAGAGCCATCGAAGTATCTTTGTGAGTTGAAAATATTTATTTACAATTTGTAAGTACGTATTTTCAGAATTTACAATAATATGATAGAAAGTTTAACATCATGTCAATTATTATTTTTAAAAGAAAAAGAAAAAGTCTCCTATATATAAAAAAAAAAAAATTATTTTTAATACAATCGACCTTCAACATCTTCTGTGTAACATTCTCTTTTGTTAAATTTATTTTAGTTTAACCATGTTGTCGTTTAGTTTCCTGGAGGACCAAATCATACTTGGATTAAACGAAAGGGTTTTTTCATGCTTTCATTTGAATAATAGATGTTATTTGAATTCTAATAATATATATGATCATTAAATTTATTTTATTATTTGCATGAAACGTACGGTTAGGGCTTCCACTCTCTCATTGTTTTTCCAAAGGACATAAGAGAGGATTAAAAAACCCAAGATTGTCTCTAACTCTTCTCTTTGGCAAGAGGCAGCCGTGAATCACTTATTTGTTGGCGGAAGGGAAGTATTACTAAGGGGAAAATACATTTTACCTCCATAAACTATTCACTCATTTGCACTTTGATCTCAAATGTTTAAAAAGTGACACTTGACCCCCTCAAACTTCCAAATTGTTGCAATTCGACCATTCTGACTTTTTTGTTTTTTTTTTTCCCAAAATGCCTACATCCCGAGTTTTAAAAAAATTAAAATTAAAATTAAAAATTAAAAATTAAAAATTAAGGGGTGGCCGGCCACCCCAATTGCGCCTAAGGGTGGCTTTGGCCACCCCAGACTGGACACCTCTTAATTTTTATTTTTATTTTTTATTTTTTATTTTTAACTTGGGATGAAGGCATTTTGGAAAGAAAAAAAAAATCATAATGGTCGAATTGCAACAATTTGGAAGTTTGGAGGGAGTCAAGTGTCACTTTTTAAACATTGGAGATCAAAGTGCAAATGGGTAAATAGTTCAGGGGGGTAAAATGTATTTTTTCCTATTACTAATTTACTAGACCATATAATTGACAATGGCTGCGTATCTTTAACCTCAAATTATGCTCAAATTGTTCAACTTCATCTATGATGGTACAGCTAGGAACAAGATGATTAAACTTTTTATTACCAATTAATATTTGGTATTAAAAAGAAAAAAAAAATTGAGAGATATTTGTCACATACCTAGATCTAGAACAAGTTATAATATCTCTATCTACCTTTCCTATGATGAGCATGAAAACACAAAATTCTAAGGTTGAATTTGAAATTTGCCCAATGACTTCAAATAATTAACACCTAGAAAGAAGTGAATAGGTGTTTTCTTGACCGTCACAATAAGCGCTAGCAATTTAAACTCAACAACCACACACAATATCACCAAAATTAAACAAAGAATAAAATAAATTAAGCGAACACAATAATTTTGACGATGAAGTGAATTGTTTTTGAAGAACTCATCAAAAGTAAAATCATTTTGGAGACGGCCAACCCAGGACACTTATCCGTTATAAAATATATTCAAATTACAATTAGTTATACTTACAAAACCTTGTATAAACCTGAATTATACTCCTATCACAGTAACTTTAGAACTCCGGTCAATCTTCTATCAAGCTTTCTTTGCAACTTGGAACTTTGGTGGCTCAAGGTTTGATGATTGTGTTGTTTAACAAGATCTATGAGAGGTTTAAGAATTACAAAATAATGGCCTTAGGGTCTATTAAAAACAATCGTGGCTTATGATGCTTATTTAGGCCATGAGAAAACAGAGGTTTAAGGTGCAAGTCGGTTTAGCAAAAACGTTGTCTAAGGCCGTGGCATTCGAATGGTTAATGAAGTGTTTGAACGCATACTAGGGTTTTCTAGTTTTATCCCAGCCAGATTCGAATGGAGTTCGAACGACGCTGCGAATGGATGTCTTGGATCTAGCTTGAAAACATTAGCATTCAAACCTTCTTTGAATAGGCTTGCGATAAGACGTCTCTATAGCTCTTTGTGAAAATACCACCATTGGAACTATCTTTGATTGAATTTTGATGGCTGAACTTTCTTTGCAAATGACAACTTATGTTCCTCAATTTTAACCAAGTCTATAAACGCCAATTAAGTATTGACTTGAACCAAAACTTTCAATCAAACTGTTTTTGACACAAAATTTGCCAACGTTAACATAAACCTAGCAGAATCTTACACCTAAAACACAAGCTATAAGCTATTGATTTGGGATTGAGATCCAGATTATTGTACCGAGTGCAATATTTATTATTTTGAGCAGTTCATTTTAAATGAATAGTCCAGATCTTGACAACATGTAAGAGAGAGAATGAGGGCATGCAAGCCAACAAACCACTCAAGTGGCTAAAGACTGGTTCAACCATCTTAATGGCTGGTTTGAGGGTCACCAAACCACCCATCTGGCCAAAGGATGTCATTTGGCTACCCCCTAATAGCCAGTTTGAAAGTAGCAAAATTATTCCCTTTGACCACAGAGGTGGTTAGGCTATCCTCATCTACTTCATTTTCTCTCTTATGTGATGTCGTGATTTGAGTCGTTCATTTTAAATAAACGGTCCAAATAAAAGGTATTGCATCTTGCCGGATCTCAATCAATTGACTTGTTTCTTTGTTATACTAAGGTTAATTCAAGAGGCTACAAATCAGGGATCCCAACCTACAGGACGTTTCAGCCTTAATTCATGTTAAGGGTCTCCAAAGTGTGAAAGCTTGGTGGAAATGCTTTAAGCTGCATGGCTCTACTACTAATTAATGCTTATGTAGATGCTCTAACATCCACGTGGAGTCATCCCAGTATGGCTAGCCAAAAACGATCGAGTAGGTGAAAGGCCACATAGGAGTGGTTTGAATGCGTTGTGTTAGTTAACAAACAGGAACCACATGTGAGAGTTGAGGAACATATTAACTGACATAATGTGTAAGTATCTTCACAAATAAAAGATTTGCTAACCGGACCATAATTAAGCCCCAAATCAACCCAGCCAAACAGAACACTAATTAGCCTAAGGCAGGGAGCACTAGGAACTAGTCATATATAAAACTCTTAAGGCTTGCGTCGTGTGTTCTATGTGCTTATGACGCAAAGTGAGGCTGTCACACCTATAATTAGAAACACGTGGAACCTCAGCTTGTTGCCGTGTGTGCACTGTCACACGACACCAACTAAGCCCTTCAGTCTATAATAATCTTTAAAATAACCAATTACCAATTTTTCCACTCTACCCTTATAAGCATTAATTCTGTTCCATCTAATCAAAGAACTAACTATATATATACATATCCTCTTTGCTGAAGGGCACTATTGGTATATATGTTCTCTGACACCAGTATATCTACCTCTCAACTGTGCATACCCTCTTCACCATCTCTCTCTCTCTCTCTCTCTCTCTCTGAGTTCTTTGTTTTTGCAGTGAGATAAAAATGAAACTCCCTAGAGGGCCATTGTTATTAAAATTCCTTCCTCTGGCCTTGGCTTTTCTCCTCTCTTTTGCTGGTTGCAGTACTACTACTGGTGCGTTTTGCTTTCTAACATTACTGGGTGTATGTAATTAGAATTTTTGTTACTTTTTCTTTTATCATTACAAATTTACATCTAATTTTTGTAATTCACCAAGCAGGTTCAAGGATGCATGCGAATGGAAACAAGGTGCTGCAGGTAAGTCTTCCAGCAGCAATTCCAATGCAGTAATTAACAAACAACAACAATGGCCATTAATTTCTTTCTTTTTTTTCTAGCCAATAAACCGAGGGAATACATGGTGCATTGTTAAGCCTTCCACAGATACTGATAGGCTTCTTTACAACATAGAATACAGCTGCGCTCAAAGTCAAGTGAACTGCAGCCCCATTCAGCTTGGAGGTAGCTGTTTCCATCCCAAAAATGCAGTCTCCTATGCTTCCTTTTCTATGAATCTCTTCTATAGGGCTGCCGGGAAGCACCCTTGGAACTGCCATTTCAATGGAACCGGTCTCATCATCTCTCAGAACCCATGTAAGTAATTGTGTGTATATATAACTTTGAACAAATTATTATTTACTGATATAATTACAACTGAGTTATAGATTGCATGTTGATGATGTTTGGCTTGGCATGCAGCTTTTGGCAGTTGTCAATATCCCGCTTGATGAGGGAGCTGATCAGGATATATATAGGAATTAATTAGCTAAGAAGGAACATATATACTTATCTACCAGCTGAATAAATATCAGAGGTTTTCGTAGTACTTTCATTAATTGTTCTGATATATGTTCAAAGTCCCCACTCTTCTTTCATACGTTCAGGTGTTGTTTGTAACAGATGAGAATATTGAGAGACAATTAAGCTCGATAATGAATAAAAAGCAAAAGGTAGCAGTGGTTTAATTTTATTTACTACAAGTTAGATACTTAATTATTTCGGCCATTAAACAATTAAATTATAAGTCCAGCGTTAGTTGTCTACATTTTCAAAAAGTAACATGAGAAACAAAAAAAAAAAGTTGTTGAAAATGATTTGAAGACTTATATTATGCCGAATAAATGTCACCTAAAAATGAAAAGATCGTCGACTTAATATATCAAAGTAACAGACATATGAAATCATCTTGACATGATAGAAAGGGTGATGTAAATGAAGAAGATAACAGCAAGCAGGTTTAAGAAAATGACAAGGAGCTTTCTCAAGAACATGATCATGAGAGGCTCCAGTCGCAATCTTTCTATATATTGAAAGAAAATACAAATACTAAGTTGGACATATAGTAAACATGTGTTGTAAAAGAAAATGTCACAATGGTACGTACGGTAACTTGTAGAAGGAAAAATTTTACAATTTGTACAATATTGTAGTTTTCCTATAGTCTAATCTTTCCAAACATAAGTAAATCAAATCTTCTCCCATGAATACGGTGAACATCTCTTCATATTGACTGTTGCTTTTGTTAAACTATCACTTATCCTAAAAGAAGAAGGTGAAAAGACCACACTCTATTGCTTCTTAAAAGCACTTTCAAATTTTAGACTGGCCAGCCACATTCAAACCAGTGTATAAGAAAGAGAGGAGGCCGGTGTTCAAGCGTCCATTGCATTTAAGACAACCCTTCAAATCTGGAATAGGAAAATGGAGAGGATATTTTTCGACTCATCCTTATTTTGTTTTGTGGATATTTTTTAACTAAGGACTCAACCACGAGTGCAACCATCTTATATATGGTTTGGGGGGCTTAAGGTAGTTTCCCAAAAAATTTAAAAATTCCATAAAAACATATATATTTGTTGTGAAAAATAATTTTAAAAATTAATTTTTTTCCCTCAATTTGTTTTTTTGATGATACTAGCAATATTTTGTATTGAAATGTGTTTTTAAAAAATGCATGTGAGAATAATTAAACATACATCAATTTAATTAGTAGACTGTATTGCAAGAAATTAAATAATTAAAAGGAAACTTGGTAATCTTTGTTAGCGAATTTATTTTTTTGTCATATATTTTCTATTTTCAATTCAAACATGTTAAAAACGATTTTGTTTTCAACTATTATATCAGAATACAATAATAATAATATTAATAATAATAATAATAATAAAAATAATAAAAATAAAAACACTTCTCAAGTCAACTTTTAATAATAATGGACAAAATAGTGCTTTAGGCAGAAAAACGACACCGTCTCCATTCGAGGTACTGTAAAGTGTAAAGGGCTCAAAGCTTGGAACAGCGAGCGAAACAGAAGTAGATGGACGCGCTAACAAGAACGGACATGGAGGGGAGCCGCTGCCAGTTCTGGCTTCCCAAGAAAAACAGATTCTGCGCCAACACCCTTCTCAACGATTCCTTGTATCATCAACATCTCTCTCTCTGTCTCTGTTTCTCAAATTCCTTACGGGATCTTCTGTCTTTGATTTCTCAAATTTTTTGCTTAATCGAAATCTTCCTGTAGGTTCTGTGGCAACCACAACCCCAGGTCCAATGGCCAGTGGATTCCATGCCCACTAGACCCTTCTCAGTATTCTTTCTTTTCTTCCGCTTTTAACTATCTGGGTTTTAAGTTTTTCACTGTAAACATAAGCTCCATGTCTCATGTGATTATTAATTCTTTTGTGTTCTTTTGGTGGATTGATTCTATAGCTCTGTACTCAAGGATAATCTTGAAGGGCATGTTAAGAGATGCCCATTACTCAAACAAGTTCAATCCTTAGCTCTCCAACCCTTTTACCAAAAAGGCGTCAATGCTGGCAGAGGTGAAGAAGAAGAGGATGTGGATAATGTATCTTCAGAAACCAAGAGGGCTGCTCTTTATAGTATGGGTGTGCCTGAATTCTTTAAATTGATTGAAAAGATTGAATCTGTTCATGGGTTGATATGTAAGGCTATCCGTGACTCGTATAAGATGCCTGAAGCTTGCAATATGTGGATTAAGGGAGAAGTAGATGGGTAAACATGTTGGCATTAATGATTTTTTCGTTTGTTGTGTTGCCGTGTTGGTGTGGCTTTGTAAAAGACGAGTTTTTGTTTGCAGGAAATTGCCATTTCAGGAGAAACATGTTATTCAACAGGCGTCGATTCTTGGGAACTTGGAAGAATTTGGGGTGTTAAAGAATGATGTTGGGAGGGAACAGTGTGGCTCTGAGGGGGCATATGAGGGTGAGAAAAATCGTATCCCTGCAGTGGTTGAGTTCGGAGCAGGGAGAGGCTACTTGACACAAATGCTTGCAGACTGTTACGGGATTGAAAGGGTTTTTCTAGTTGAGAGAAAGTCATACAAGCTGAAGGTTAGTTGGTTTGACTTGAGATTGCTCTCAAATTAAGGCTAATGTTACTTGTGCTTTCTTATAACCTGATTTGAAGATGTTCATGACCTCTTTGACTTAGATTTATCAAATTATTAATATCATGTCATGCCAATGCTACTTCTAGGCTGATCGATCTTTGCGACAGAAAGAGAGCTTGATATTAGAGCGTTTGAGAATTGACAGTAAGGGTCTTTGGAATCCTTTTGTTGTAAAAGATATTCTCTACTTCCATTATTAGATATCTGCTGCCTTTTATTACAATTCGGATAACTACATTTACCAAATTAATTTTCCGTTGACAATTAACTAACATTATAAATATGTTATGCCTATGCAAGAGTCTCAAATTTTGAAAAGTTATGTTCTTTGATAACCCAAGTATCAAGGTCCGAAATGCAGTGCATTTAGAATCCAACTCTCTCCGTTGACTTTAAGCGTACTCGCAAAACATGGGTACTTGCTTGAGCACAAACATTTATATACACGGAAAAATTTTGAAGGCTGATTTTATTACATGAATTATAAATATTGTAGCACTAGCTTCTTTTATGCAACTAGGTTCGGTCAGTTATGCTGCTGAAGAGAGGGAGTGTTGAAGTTCTACTGATAATGGTGGTGGTT
>NC_081542.1:17221352-17224381 GCF_901000735.1 Corylus avellana
TTTTCCAAAAGAGATTAATATTATATTTTTTAAGGGAAGAAGTTGTTTATGTACAATTTTTTTTTTTTTTTTTTTTTTTTTTTTTAGATATGGACTAACTAATTAAGTTGTATTATTAGATATGGACAAAGGTTTTTATTTTTTTGTAAAAAAAAAATTAATTAATTGAAGAATGTTCTTCAAATTTAATTTATTAAATAGACATAATCTAAGATTCTAGGTTAAGAAATTAGTATTTTGTAATTTGCAATAATACATATAATGTCAGACGACATGTTCATAGGAATCATATAGTCCAAACCACATAAGATTTCGAGCTTCGTTATCTTAACATAAAGATAGTTTCCGAATAATTTTGTCAGGTAGGAGGGGATCTACTTTTTCATCGTCAATCTGCCGCCACCAACGGCATGAGTCAGCCAAAGCAAGTGTGTTTCTTTTATTTGAATAATTGGTATTTTGTGAATCAAACATATATTTCCATTTCTTTTTTCGCAATCTCCTATATATATATATTTTTTTCCCTGTCTTTCGGTGGGAGTTAACTGTTAAGGGCCAAAGAAAAAAGTGAAGAATATTTGCATGATATAGTTTTTATTTGAGCTAGGTTGGAGGCAGTGGCGGAGCCAGTTATTTTATATTGGGAGTGCCGCTAAATTTTTTTTTGCGTTTTAAAAATTTTTTTCACCTTAAAAATTTGGTAATTCACACAATTTATGTATCACACAAAATATTTATAAAAGTTCATAAATATGTGCTGAAATTAATATATTAAAAATGTAACATGTCAACACTATATCAAAAAGATAAAAATACAAAAAAAAAAAAAAAAAAGGTCTAAAACTGCACTTTACAGTCTCTGGCCATAATCACTCCAAGAAAAACAAGAAAATTTGACCAACTACAAATCATTGAGATATTATATCAAACATGTGATGTGTGTTAAGTTTGAGGGTGTTGTGGGTTTAAAAAAAATAAAAAAAATAAAAAATTTAAATCACTGGTTGGAGGAATGGAGAAATTTTCACCTCAATTTATTAAATTGATATGTACCTAAAATACACGTTGGTGCACCCAAAAATAATCCTCTAGAGCATTTCCGGCAGATTAGTTAAATGGCTCATAATGGCTATATTTAACTATTTTGAGCCTTTTTTGGTCTTCAACAGATTAACTTCAGAGTAGTTAAAGTGGACATTTTGCTGTAGTGAATAGCACCATTGCATACTAGATGATTATTTTAGGACACAATTTTTCTCTAAACTGAGTTGGAAAAATTTTTTCAAACTTAATTTATAAAAGTGACATGTGTCCATTGAACATGTGAGATGCATATATTTTTTTAATAATAGGGATAAAGTTAAAATAAATTTTATTAAAAAAATATATGTATATTATATGTTATTAAAAAAACAAGACACATGTCATTTTTATAGATTTGGTCGAAGAAAATTCCTTTAAAAAAAAAAAAAACTTATACTTTATTCTATTCTTTCTTAATGGTTACTTTTTATTATTTAATTTCTCTCTCTCTCTCTCGACTCTCTCCCTTGGTCGCTCCCTCCCTCTCCTTGCTTCCCTTCTTTTCCATCACTTTATCAACAAGACGACGCCATCTGCCATGATTGTTTCTCACCATTCATTGCCAAATCGAGAGCTCCATCTACACAGACTTGCTCCCCATGATAAGGATTTTGTAAGCCAACTAATTTGTAAACATCCAGAGTTGGAAGCAAAGCTTTTATCACAAAAGATGTGCCAATACCCATGGTTCAACCTTCCTTTCGATTGCTTGAGTGGAGTGGATTTGGTGGTGTGGAGGGAGAGAGAGTTGCATAGGCAAGCCATTGGGGTTTGGGTTGATTTTTATGCCAAACGTATATGAAGCTTTAGTACCAATTTTATGCTAATTTCCCTTTATAAAAAATGGGTGTTGAAGAAAATTTTCTTTTGGGATGATTTTTCTCACTAGGTTCCCCATACAACCGATTCGGTGAATAGATTTTGTTAATTTGAGGACATTTCGGTTGATTATAGTTTTGTGTTCTGCTTGGTTTCCTTTCGGTCATGGTTGCTGATAAAACATGGTCGGAGTCGAGAGAGAGAGAGAGAGAATAAAACAGAGAGTAAAAAAAATAATAAAAGAAACATTGAATGTGGAATAATTAATAGTCAGCTGGAGTTGGTAGGAAAAGGTTAGTAGCTAAAATGAAAAAGAAATTACATTTTGAATAAGTAAAGTAGTTGCTGGAGATGCTCTTAGCAGTGAGTTCCTAAGCTCGACATAAACAAGTAACACTACAAACAAGCCACTAGACCTAATAATGCCCTAGGCAACAAGTGTACCAATCCCGATTAAATAATGTTTGTAGAAGGTCATAACTAGATTACGCCCGTGTACCCTAATGTCTCAATATTATCGGGGTATGAGGGAGAAATCATCTAACGGAGTGGAGTCCCTGGAATCAAATTGATTATTCCTGAACTTCCTCTCACGAAACAACCATCACCCGAAAAAACGCTTTATAAAAGAAGGGAAATGGTTCATTCATAAGGTATACCTTATGCTCTCTCCAAACGGCTTTCTACATTTCATTTTCTTTCTCACTAAGAAAACACTAGACATTAGAGTGTCTTTTCACTGGCATACCTGACGAGGTCACCCGTGCTGGTTTTTCTCTCCATTATAAGTTTCATTGGCTTGGAATATAATATATGATCAACTAATTCTTCGTATGTGATTCTTAGTCACATTTTTTTTTTAATCATATGCATTTTAAATATATATCAAAAAGTTTAATAAATTAAATAATCTATTTTTTAAAAAAAAAAATTGTACATATTTATTATTTACTGGGCTCCAATGAACTCGTGGGCTCATGATAAGTAAGAGGTTTTCTTGTTTTTGGTCCTATGCACATAAAAAATCAAGAGTGGTTATAGAAAATATAAAAAAATTAGAGAAAATTGAAGATTTGCTACTCTTGGTTGGATTCGTGGGCTCACGTGCCCACTACCCACCCACTACC
>NC_081542.1:17224481-17245797 GCF_901000735.1 Corylus avellana
TATGTATATATATATACCCAAAACGTTTCTGAGTTTTTTTTATTTTTCTTCTGTTTTTTTATTTCTTTTGATTCTCTGTATCGTTTCTCTTTGATTCTGTTTAGGGTTTTTTTTTTTTTATTATTATTCTGTTTCTCCATCTCTCTTTCTCTATACTTTCTCAGTGTATATATATATATATAACTGAATTAAAAATCACACTGATATATATACACACACACTTGAACACAGGTTATTCATACCTGTTCAAGCGTGTATATATATATAAAATTATATATACATGACATAACTAAAAAAAAAAAATTATAGTAAAATTGTTTATCTTTCAATAAAAAGAAAAGAATGAAAGTCCTTAATAATATAAATTGTATTTATATTATAAGGGTATTTTAAGAAACAAGATTATAATACGATTCTATTCATCAACATATTGCATTGTACCAAACGAAAGAATGAGATTAGGTAGTCTATTCCAGCGTTACAACCAAACAAAGGAATAGGACTAGCTAATCTATTCCCAGTGATAGCTAATCCTAGTGGTAGCTAATCCTTTTCCAATGAACTAGACAATCCGCGAACCAAACGAGGCCTTATATTTTTTTTATAAAAAACAATGTCCATTGAAGATTAAGAGAACGTCAAGAGAAACATTCCTCTTAAAGTGTATCGACTCATTGAAAAAATACTTTTTATATATCACACCTACTGAAGTAGTAACCATTTTAAAACATAAATGTTATTTAGTATTCTCTCATTTTTCTCTTTTTTTTTTTCTTTTTTTTTTTTTTTTTATTATTTCTTTCTATTCAATGGTTAATTTTAAGAAAGAGAGAACAGGGGAAAGATGAAATAATATTAAATAGCATTACTTTTTTAAAACATGCCACATTAGCTAGTGTGAAATGGTCCAAATGAGTCATATAAAAAATAAACAGAATTTCTTTAAGGATTAGTTTTGGAAAAAGTTTTTTCTTTAAATAAATAGTGAGTTAGATTTTTTTTTTTTTAAAAAAAAATATAGTACTGACATCTGTTTTTAAAGTAAGTGATTTTTATATGCATTTTTTAAAATGCGCTGTATAATTATATCAACGGCTATGTCGGTGAAAATAAAATATGAAATAAAGCGGAGCCGAATTTAGTAATGACATCTGTTTTTAAAGTAAGTGATTTTTATATGCATTTTTCAAATGCACTGTATAATTATATCAATGGCTCTGTCGATGAAAATAAAATATGAATAGAGAGGAGCCAATTAGTATTTTGTGAAGGGCAGAACATAATTATTATTTAATGGGATAAATGCAAAATTGGTCCCTGTGGTTGGCTTAATTTACAAATCACTCCCTGTGGTTTAAAAAATAATTTATAGGTCCTTAGGGTAAGTCAAAATAACATTTTACTCCATAAACTCATTTTCCGTTAAATGATTTAACGGAAACCGTTACATTACCACATCACACCCAACAAAAATAAGACACGTGTTTTTTTATTATTATTTATTTATGCTTTTAAAAAATGACAAATAAGTTTTTCCACGTCATTTTGAGGCTCCAACACACACTCCACGTCAAATTAAATAAACCTAATCCCTCTATAATCCCTGTGTCACCGTCGTCTTCATCTTCCCCAATGATTCTTGCAGTCGTGCGTCTAAGATTTTGGCATCTGCGTTTTTTGGCAGTGCTTTCTATGGAAACAATCTCTCCCTCTCTGTGTCTGGTTTTGTTTTTGTTTTTGTCCTATAGCAAGTGATTTCTGGTTTGTGTTAAATAGATGTTAAAAGATGATGGCTTTAAAAAACAAACCGTAAGTTCTTCTTTTAAAAAGTGATATCTTTTTTGAGATATGCAATTGTTTTTTTCTTTTATGGGGCTTGTTTTGTCCCCTAGTGTGCATATGTAAGGTGGTGCTTGTGCTTGTAAGAATATTTATGCGTAGATGTAAGTCTTAACAAAAAATGCAGACGAAGACGACAACAAGAATCGTTGAGGAAGATGAAGACGACAGCGGCACAAGGGATATAAAGGGATTATGTTTATTTAATTTGACATGGAATATGTGTTGAAGCCTCAAAATGACGTGGAAAAGCTTATTTGTCATAAAAAAAAAAAAAAAAAATACGTGTCTTATTTTTATTGTGTGTGACGTGCCAATGTAATGGTTTCCGTTAAGTCATTTAATGGCAAATGAGTTCAGAGAGTAAAATGTTATTTTGGCCTACCCTAGGGACCTATAAATTATTTTTTAAACCATAAAGAGTGATTTGTAAATTATGCCAACTACATGGACTAATTTCACATTTATCTCTTATTTAATTTTGACAAAATTTATCCAAATGGAGAGGATCCCAGTCGGTGCTTAAAATTATAACCATTTATATAAATTATAAAGCACATCAATGATGGAGCTAGGGTGATTCAGTGCACCGGCACTCAATAATTAATGTTTGGAAGCAAACAAAAGTAAGGAGAAGAAATTCTGCCGGACTGACCAATCAGCTTTAGTCATTGACTTTGATTAGGGCAGTCACAAACTGACAAGGTCAACCCAAAGAGTCCCCAGGAGGTCTATGGTGGACCTGGGCTCAGAACAGTCGCCGGGTTTCACCGATCTCTTAGCCCAAGTTCTCTCAAGCGAAGTGTACAAAAAGACAAGGCCCGTAAATAGATTTTATTCTTTCTTTTCTTTTCTTTTATTTGATTTATTTTCCTTTTTCTCTTTTTGATTATTGTAATAGTGGGTAGTGGGTGGGTAGTGGGCACGTGAGCCCACGAATCCAACCAAGAGTAGCAAATCTTCAATTTTCTCTAATTTTTTTATATTTTCTATAACCACTCTTGATTTTTTATGTGCATAGGACCCAAAACAAGAAAACCTCTTACTTGTCATGAGCCCACGAGTTCATTGGAGCCCAGTAAATAATAAATATGTACAATTTTTTTTTTTTAAAAAAAAATTAGATTATTTAATTTATTAAACTTTTTGATATGTATTTAAAATGCTTATGATTAAAAAAAATGTGACTAAGAATCACATATGAAGAATTAGTTGATCATATATTATATTCCAAGCCAATGAAACTTATAATGCAGAGGAAAACAAGCAGGGGTGACCTCGTCAGGTATGCCAGTGAAAAGACACTCTAATATCTAGTGTTTTCTTAATGAGAAAGAAAATGAAATGTAGAAAGCTGTTTGGAGAGAGCATAAGGTATACCTTATGAATGAACCCTTTCCCTTATTTTATAAAGTGTTTTTCGCGTGATGGTTGTTTCGTGAGAGGAAGTTCAGGAATAATCAATTTGATTATAGGGACTCCACTCCGTTAGATGATTTCTCCCTCATACCCCGATAATATTGAGACATTAGGGTACACGCGCGTAATCTAGTTATGACCTTCTACAAACATTATTTAATCGGGATTGGTACAATTGTTGCCTAGGGCATTATTAGGTCTAGTGGCTTGTTTGTAGTGTTACTTGTTTATGTCGAGCCTAGGAACTCACTACTATGAGCATCTCCAGCAACTACTTTACCTATTCAAAATGTAATTTCTTTTTCATTTTAGTTACTAACTTTTTCCTACCAACTCCAGCTGACTATTAATTATTCCACATTCAATGTTTCTTTTATTATTTTTTTTACTCTCTGTTGTATTCTCTCTCTCTCTCTCGACTCCGACCATGTTTTATCAGCAACCATGACCGAAAGGAAACCAAGCAGAACACAAAACTATAATCAACCGAAATGTCCTCAAATTAACAAAATCTATTCACCGAATCGGTTGTATGGGGAACCTAGTGAGAAAAATCATCCCAAAATAAAATTTTCTTCAACACCCATTTTTTATAAAGGGAAATTAGCATAAAATTGGTACTAAAGCTTCATATACGTTTGGCATAAAAATCAACCCAAACCCCAATGGCTTGCCTATGCAACTCTCTCTCCCTCCACACCACCAAATCCACTCCACTCAAGCAACCGAAAGGAAGGTTGAACCATGGGTATTGGCACATCTTTTGTGATAAAAGCTTTGCTTCCAACTCTGGATGTTTACAAATTAGTTGGCTTACAAAATCCTTAGCATGGTGAGCAAGTCTGTGTAGATGGAGCTCTCGATTTGGCAATGAATGGTGAGAAACAATCATGGCAGATGGCGTCGTCTTGTTGATAAAGTGATGGAAAAGAAGGGAAGCAAGGAGAGGGAGGGAGCGACCAAGGGAGAGAGATAGAGAGAGAAATTAAATAATAAAAAGTAACCATTAAGAAAGAATAGAATAAAGGATAAGTTTTTTTTTTTTTTAAGGAATTTTCTTTAACCAAATCTATAAAAATGACATGTGTCATTTTTTTTTAATAACATACAATATGCACATATTTTTTTAATAAAATTTATTTCAATTTTATCTCTATTATTAAAAAAACATGTATATCTCACATGTTCAATGAACACATGTCACTTTTATAGATTAAGTTAGAAAAAATTCCTTCAACCCAGTTTGGAGAAAAATTGTATCCTAAAATAATCATCTAGTATGCAATGGTGCTATTCACTATAGCAAAATGTCCACTTTAACTACTCTGAAGTTAATCTGTTGAAGACCAAAAAAGGCTCAAAATAGTTAAATATAACTATTATGAGCCATTTAACTAATCTATCGGAAATGCTCTAGAGGATTGTTTTTGGGTGCACCAACGTGTATTTTAGGTACATATCAATTTAATAAATTAAGGTGAAAATTTCTCCATTCCTCCAACCAGTGATTTAAATTTTTTATTTTTTATTTTTTATTTTTTTATTTTATTTTTTTTAAATCCAGAGCACCTTCAAACTTAACACACATCACATGTTTGATGTAATATCTCAATGATTTGTAGTTGGTCAAATTTTCTTGTTTTTCTTGGAGTGATTATGGCCAGAGACTGTAAAGTGTAGTTTTTAGACACTTCTTTTTTTTTTTTTTTTTTGTATTTTTGTATTTGTATTTGTATCTTTTTGATATAGTGTCGACATGTTACATTTTTAATATATCAATTTCAGCACATATTTATGAACTTTTATAAATATTTTGTGTGATATATAAATTGTGTGAATTACCAAATTTTTAGGGTAAAGAAAATTTTTAGGACGCAAAAAAAATTTTAGCAGCACCCCCAATATAAAATAGCTGGCTCCGCCACTGCCTCCAACCTAGCTCAAATAAAAACTATATCATGCAAATATTCTTCACTTTTTTCTTTGGCTCTTAACAGTCAACTCCCACCGAAAGACAGGGAAAAAAAATATATATAAGAGATTGCGAAAAAAGAAATGGAAATATATGTTTGATTCACAAAATACCAATTATTCAAATAAAAGAAACACACTTGCTTTGGCTGACTCATGCCGTTGGTGGGGGCAGATTGACGATGAAAAAGTAGATCCCCTCCTACCTGACAAAATTATTCGGAAACTATCTTTATGTTAAGATAACGAAGCTCGAAATCTTATGTGGTTTGGACTATATGATTCCTATGAACATGTCGTCTGACATTATATGTATTATTGCAAATTACAAAATACTAATTTCTTAACCTAGAATCTTAGATTATGTCTATTTAATAAATTAAATTTGAAGAACATTCTTCAATTAATTAATTTTTTTTTACAAAAAAATAAAAACCTTTGTCCATATCTAATAATACAACTTAATTAGTTAGTCCATATCTAAAAAAAAATAAAAAATAAAAAATAAAATTGTACATAAACAACTTCTTCCCTTAAAAAATATAATATTAATCTCTTTTGGAAAATATTTTGTGTTTTATTTTTTAGAAATGTTAATTTTTATTCTATAACCTGTTAAATTACCAGTTATCCCAAAAGCTTAAACTGATAAGAATAAGTAAATTTAATCACTTAATCATTAATTTAACACTCTCTCTCACGTATTTGTGGACTCCCTTTTAATAGGTGAAGCACAACACGTTGAATATTTAATTTAAATGGGGAGTGATTTGACGGAGTTAAGGTTCAATTACAGAACCTTTGGCTTTGATACCATGTTAAATTACCAGTTATCCCAAAGGCTTAAATCTATTAATATTGATATATATGACAGTCATAATTAATCGTTTGAATTTTTTTTTTAAAATAATGATGTTGGATTATTTTTTACCATTACTCTTATTTTTTTAAAAAGTGTTTTATAATTTAGAAGATGCTCAATGTCTTGCCTTAATGCAGCATAAAAGTTAATTGAAATAACAATAAGAATAATAATATAACTCTTATGAATTTCTTAATTTGTTGATTCTTTAATTAGCGGTTGAAAAATATAAAGGTAGCAACTTCAGAGTTATGAATATATATGACTGAATTTTATTTAGTCAATGCTTTTTAATTACATATTTTGCCTAACTTGTTGGGCTGAGCTACAACTCGAAAATAATATAGAAAAGTAACTATAAAAAACATAAGAGTCGATTGATTGGTACTGTCACATCAGTTGGGGCAGAAAATCCAAGACCGAGGACGCATGATGAAAATTTTGTATGAATGATTTAGAATTGAACATCGCTGGAGAAGGACTGGCCAAACTGCCAATTAGAAGACACCACATCATTAGCCGTGCGGGTTTGTCCGTCGCTGGTTTGGACTTTAAAGGACAAGCCCTGACCATTAAGATACTTTAGGCTCTGCCAGTTGACACCCCAATTTCTTGTCATGGCTTCCCATTCATCGGATTTGGATCCTTTGATCCAAACTTGAGAGATATCTCCAGCTCCCCCTACGTTGGATATGAGCACTAGTTCGAAGCCATCATTGCCGTTGATGGTAAATCTAATCCCTCCACTGCTCTTGCATTTAACTCTGGTGAAATCAATCAAATTTATGTCATATATATATATATATATAGGAATGATCAAAAACAAAGTCAACATAGAAAGAGCAACCAGATTATATATATGTATATATAAAACATACTTCCTATAGTGTACAGGTACAATCCCAGCCCTGTAAATGGCGATTTTCTCAAATGCAGGTTGAGACATGTCAAAGTGTGGTCGAGGAGGATTGCACCAACCGCCATTGTCACTAGGGAGATCATAGTTTGGAGGGCAATAGTTTGTAGCCGTGATTGTAATAGAAGTACCCTTGTGGCACCATTCTGGATCCTGCTCCGCATCACACACGATTTGATAGCACCCACCACATGCTTTCCCATTTTTGAACAAAGCTGTGCTCAGAGCTGCTGTTTTTATGCCATAGCCATCGGTATAGAGGTCTCCATAGCCACAGGCACCCCCTGTTAAAGACAACCAAAAACACTTGATATATATATATATATATATATATATATATATGCATGCATGTTGTACGTGGAAATTAACAATTTCTAGTACTGTAAGAAAAGCACTTACCCATCGTTCCTGAAGCATCACTACCGCCATAAAAAGTTGAATGGGCTTGTTGCCAATCATCAGCCAATGCTACTCTAAATTTTGTGGTGAATATACACATAAACATTAATATAAAACCAGTGAATACATAGAGTCCTTCCATTTTCTCTCTGTTTCACTGTCAAAGAAGCGCCTGCTTTGATGAAGAAGATGGCGATGGAGTTGTTGTAATTAATGTGTTGGAATCCCCAGTTATTTATAATCGCTATTAAGGAAGGGGCAGCTGACAAGAATAATCAGTAAGCAATATTAGCATGGTCGTTGATAAGGATTAAAGTCGGTTATGATTTGGTTATACTAAATTAAAGAATTTAATTACCTTAATTTATGCGAAACATCTTTTAAAGCTCCATAAATAGAATAATATACAACATATAAGGCTTTAACACCTACGTGAACGCAGGTCATACACCAAACCGCATAATTCTCGTGTCTTTATTGTTAGAATATAAATTTTGAATTATTAAATTCATCTATTCCTATTAAATTTAAGCTTCTAGGACAAATGTGATTTTAATGCCCTGTTCAATTTTAAGCCTTCTCTAAGGAAGACGTCAACTTCTATATATATGAGAGCCCCTTCTATTAGGATGTTAGGAATTTGACATATTAGGTAAAAATACCAAATATAATGAAGATAAAAATACCGTATTTTTAATTCAAATCAATCTCATAAACTTTTCAATTAATTTTAACTCAATGTCCACCACTCATCACCAAACTTCCATCCATTTCTGAACCTTCAACACTAGAATCTAAAAAATCAACCAAGATGATGGATCCAGTGTTTTTATTAATGAGTATTTTGTCAAAAGAATATAAATTATTTGGTGTATTCTTCTCAACTTTTTTTTTTTCAGAATTATGAATATCGAGAATAAAAAAGAGTTGAGATTATGTTTGGATGGTTTAAAGAATATAAAATATAATAATAATAAATATAATTAATTTTTTTAAAAAAAAAATTACAAAAAACAAAAAGAAAATAGAAAAAAATTTGGGGTGGTTCATAGGGGTGGCCTGGCCACCACCAACAACGATTTAAATTTTTTGAATTTTTATTAATGATACTTTTTATTTGAGTGGAAATTTTTGAAATTAAGTTGAAATTTTTTGAGTTGAGTTGACATGTTTACCTAAAATTAAAATCATAAAAGAGTTGATCGAATTGACTTGAGAAAGAAAAAAAAAAGTGTTTCTCAAACAAGCTATTTTTTTTTTAGGGTAAAGTCCACTTAACCTTCTCAAACTACCACCTCAATGACAATCTACTCCATAAGCTATTAATTACGACAATTTATCTCATAAACTACCAAAACAATGACAATGTACCCCAATACTAATAAAGTGACGAAATTACCCCTATATAATTTTCAACAAGACAAAAATATTCTTAAAATTTTGCCAAAAAAAAAAATTTAGTATTTTGTTTTTATTTTAGTAAGAATAATTTCGTCATTTTATTAAAAGTAGGGGGGTACATTGTCATTGTTTTGATAATTTAAGAGGTAAATTGTCGCAATTGATAATTTGGAGGGTAAATTGTAATTAGAGTGATAATTTAAGGGGATAAGTGTACTTTACTTTTTTTTTTTTTTTGGTTAAAAAATTCTAGTTGAGATGTCATTTCTTAATTGGAGGGTGCATAATATGATATGACGTTCAAATTGGAGTCAATTGATTACGAGGGTCGGAAAGATAAGGCTGAGCGCTTTATCTTGCGCACTCATCTCCGCGTATCCTGCGCACTCTTCGCCGGGTTCGGACCTCAGACCTCACACACACACTGATTTCAAGCGCACACAGAGCACTTGCTCTATCTCTGATTTCAGGTACCGATGAGTCTCCGTAACTCTCCGAATTTCAGTTTGTCGTTTGTGAGTGATTTTGACTTTGAATTTGGTGGATGAAGAAATTCTGAGTAAGAAACGCAATGTTAGTTCTTTTATGTAAGCCTGTAATTGATCTGCATTTTTCTTTTACTAGTTTCGCTGTATTTGCTTTTTGTTTATATTTGTTTAGCTCTGATTTTTGGTGGTGATTGGTTTTGGTCTGCTGACCTGTGTATGATAGCTGCAAGTGGATTGATTGGATGATATATAACTAGGTGAAAATTTAAAATAGTGATGCAAAAAGTGAAATGGTTTGAACCGTAATGTGCAAATGATTTTCGTTTTCTGATTAAATTCTAGAGTTGAAGTAACCATGTGGGATTGAGGAGGTGGCTGTGTTGTCAAATTTTAAGGTGGATATGGTTTGTATTGAATTGATATGAATGGGAAGTTGAGTAAATATCACTAGATATTTGTGCATTTTGTGTTACTCAGAATTGTCGTGCCGAGAATATAAGGAACGTTGTTGTAATGTGCTTACATGCATGCTAAGTTTGGGTTTGGTTAAAGGAATTTCGTTGTAGAGTTGTTTATGAGCATGTGTTTTGCATTAACTCTAGCGGAATTTCACATGTTTGAACATGAGTTAATTTGCACGGAGGTCGGAATACGATTTCGGTACTGAGGTGGTATTGCAATTATGGGATCACAATGACTGTATACGCATGGAATTTTGAGTTGTTATTTGCATGCCCTTGCAAAAGATTTCACCATATTGTTTGTGATAGATAGAAAATAAAGTGTTTATGAAATAAGTGTTGTCATCCATGGGCAACGATTAGTTTGTTTTTATTGGAAATGCTAAGAGTGTAGCCAATTATATTGTAACATTGGTTAACGAGAAGTCTTAATAAGATCACTTTTAGTCTTGGGAAGATACTTTTTATATGTTGTTTTTGCACAACTCGGATTGATTTAGCTCAATAGATCCTATAATCCCAGCTACATAGACTTGTTACATATATTTCTTCCTTCTCATTTAGCTTCACATAGGTTCATATGGTTCATCTATTGTCACTTCTTCCTCTTGCAAATGACAAGTTTTCTTATAGAGAGAGCTGTATGTCATAGGATAATGGGGGAGTACTCTGACCTGAAATGGGGACTGGCACTGATGTGCCTCAAAAATGCAGGAAGCCCAATGTCTTTTTGCGCATTTATTTTTAATGAATTACTTACTCGTTTAAAAAGATGAAGGAAGTGATTGAAGAAAATTTAAGATTGCTATTTCTTTGTTTCTTTTCCCTTTTTGAAATGGTTCTTTTGTATGCTGACCAGCTTCTCATGAAGCGCTTGGCTGGTCTGTTCTGTCTTTTCACCTCCTATATATCTTATTCATAAAAGTTAGAATTGCTGCTTTGTTTATTTGAAATGATACTTTTTGATCAAACAGGAGGCTCACTAGAGGACTTAGCGAGAGAGAGGAAAGAAAGAATGGAAGCTAAGGCAGTGTTTGGCGGAAGTCCATGTCTTTCATCATCTCTTCCGCGCTTACCAGCTCATAGAATTTGCAGCTTATCCTACACTCACAAGCCTATCCTACGCACCATCCACCACGACCTCCACTTAGCTGCATTCCACTCAAAATCCCATCTTTTCTCATATTCCCCATCTAGTCCCCATACCAAAACCACCCTCTCCCGTAAAACCCGTATCTTCCTTCCCCACTTGGTTGCTTCAATGGTTTGCTTCTTTCCCTCTCTCTTTTTGACTTTTGCCTCAAAGTACAGAAATCCAATTTAGCTTTCTCCTATTTTATTCAGTATTTGCAAAGTGTACTAGAACCCCATTTGAAAATTTTCACTTCATTTTGTGCGTGTCATTGTGCGTGCAGGAAGAAGTTGAAGAGACTTATATAATGGTGAAACCAGACGGTGTTCAACGGGGACTTGTAAGCTTTACTCTAATTTGTTTGCCATTTTGAAACTCTTATGTAATGTTTAGTTGCTGAGAGAGCATGGAGAAAAAGTTTTAAGATTTTTACATTATACCTCTAATAGATTGAGGCTTTTAGCCTAATTGCTTGTCCTGATTAAGGGAATTTTATAATTTCCTGGAAACCCTTTTTATTGGCTTTCTTCGCTGTCGTGTATTTAGCTTTTATCTTGGATAAGTGATTATTTTAATTGTCTCTCTAGTCTGAATTTGTCTTCTTGGGTTGAGTTGTTGTAGGTTGGAGAGATTATTTCAAGGTTTGAGAAGAAGGGATTTAAACTGACTGGCTTGAAGCTCTTCCAATGTCCAAAAGAATTGGCAGAGGTTTGTTGTAGTATTGATACTTGTACTTACTTATTTTGCTCGGAGAAGCCCCAAATCAGTATTTCCATTTCATTATTGTGAATTGAAGTGTTTTCTGCATGAGTTTACATTGTCTGGATTGAAATAAACTAAAGGCATTCAGCAGTTGTGATGTAAAATAATTGAAGAAGTCCTGCATATGAGGATAACAGAACATGTTGCTCCCATTTTAATTAAGGAGAAAGTTGTAGGTGATGTAATGAACTTGAAGTAATATGACAGGATGTTTCCATGTTTTCTGGACATTTAACAGCACAGCAATGTTATTGACCAACTTCATATCTCTTGTTATAGTTGGGGTTGATTGGATGTATGGTTGATGGTTACTTGAGCATTGATTTTTACATCGTCTTTGGGATGCTTAAATTATTATGCATATCATGTGCATTGTTAATGGTTACAGGAGCATTATAAGGATCTCAAGGCAAAGTCTTTCTTCCCTAAGCTGATTGAGTACATCACTTCAGGTCCAGTTGTGTGCATGGTGCGATTTACTCTTTCTTCCCTGTCCCTAACACATCTACATTGTAAATAATGAGCACGAGATATTTGCAAGTATTAAGTTGCGAAAAAATGATTATGCTGTTATTTTTGAAGGCTTGGGAGGGTGTTGGTGTTGTTTCGTCGGCACGTAAGCTTATAGGGTCTACAGATCCTCTTCAAGCTGACCCTGGCACAATAAGAGGGGACCTTGCTGTTCAAACAGGAAGGTTAGGGCCTTTAATCTCTTCTGGTGTTTCACTAGTTTGTGTAATTTAATCACAGTGGGTTGGAAAAAGTTGTTTATTTCTTGAGAGCGAATTACTTGTCTACAGACAAGGTCTTATGATGAAATTTTTTTCGCAGGAATGTGATTCATGGGAGTGACAGCCCTGAGAATGGCAAGCGTGAAATAGGTAATATCGTCATATGGTTAAATGTGATCTTTTCTTGAGTTCTTAATCCCAATTCAGATGCACATTGTGGTCAAAACTATAATAAATCAGATAACTAGTAGACTACAGACATGCACATATAGATGTATGTGCATGTGTGTGCCTGGGCACGTACGTGTGGTATGTGTGTGCTTGTGTGTGTCATATAGACCCATACAAGAACCAAAGTTCAGGCATAACAGTCAGCTCTGCTAGACTCCTTTTTGTGTCTATAATAGCTACTTTTCGTGTTATTGTTTTGAGCTGAGATTGGTAATCAAGTAATGCTTGATGGACATAACTCTCTCTCTCTCTCTCACACACACATAATTTGCTTCTCTGCAGCTCTCTGGTTCAAAGAAGATGAACCATGTCAGTGGACACCAGCTCAAGCACCATGGCTAAGGGAGTGATCTTTCGCCCAGTTCTTTGACCCGCGCAATTTTGAAGAAACTCTCTTAGCACATGTACTTCCAATGCCAAATTATTCTCTCTCAACTTTTTATTTTTTATTTTTGTGATTTTAAACAGTACATGGAATATTTAATGTGAAATGTGAAACTTTGCTGAAGAAGGTTTTGGAAAATTTCTAGTCATAGTTCATAATTCTCTGGCCCATGATGTTTCTTTGTTTGTTGGGGCACATGGAACTTTGGAAGTGGATTTGTTGCAGACAGGAAAAAGGTTGGCGTTTGGATTCTAGGGTAAGCAATGCGTGCCACCTGAAGAAAGCCTTTTAGTGATTTATCTCAATAACATCATAAATAGGGTAAGCAATGTATGTCACATGAAAGTTTTATTTCAAATTTGTTAATTGGTTGGAATGCAAGCTTCAAAACTCTGTGCTTGTTCTGAATGTAAAAATGACTGCCTAAATTCCTATTATGCAGATTGATGTGGATATTGGATCATCCTCTGTAGCAAGGAGTTTCATTGCCCTTGTTCCTGGATATGTGTCAAGCATGGTTGTTGATCATGCGTAGGATAGGCTTGTGAGTGTAGGATAAGCTGCCGTGCAAGTTCTCTGAGCTGGAAAGCGTGGAAGAGATGATGAAAGATGGACTTCCGCCAAATCACTAGCAATTCAGTGCGCCGGCATTTGATTTCTTTTCCTTTTCCCTTTTTGATTATTGTAAGAGTGGGCTATGGGTGGGCACATGAGCCCACGAATCCCACCAAGAGTAGCAGATCTTCAATTTTCTCAATTTTTTTTTTTATTCTGTAGCCACTCATGATTTTTTTATGTGCATGGCAGCATAGGACCCAAAAATAAAAAATAAAAAAATTGATATGTAGTCAAAACGCATGTGATTTTGAAAAAGAGTATAGTTAGAAATCATATTTTATGTTATAATTATTTTACAATACTAACATGACAGTCTAACCAGTCTAACTAATTCTTGAATCAGTCATAGTCAAAAAGAGTAATGATATAAACTATATTTTTATCTTACACTATTACAAAATGCTGAAGTGTTAGTTTCAATCAATTATTAGATTAGTCTTTATTACAAAAAAAAAAAATTAAGGATTGGTTGAAACTTTTTTTTTTTTTTTTTTTTTTTTGAATTGGTTTTCATTATCGACCAAACAAGCAAAATCAAGATACAGGCTCCTCCACGATAAACGGGAAGTCCTCCCTCCATTCTCTACCCTCCCCATACATAAGAGCAGTTTTTGCTAAATGGTGCGCAGCGCCATTGGCGAGCCTTCGGACATGTTGCACTGCCCATCCTTGGTGCTTTACAATTTCTTCCTTAGCAGCATTCACCACTTGCCCGTAAGATGAGCAGCAGTCTCCTTCTTTGTTCAGGGCTTGGACTATCTCCAGTGCGTCCCCCTCAAACACTACACTGCGAAGTTCCATTCGTAGAGCTAAACTCACCGCAGTCCATGCTCCAATCGCCTCTGCCGTAGGTGCATGGTTGATGGAATCCTTGGTAACACATAGCATGGCCAAGACCTTTCCTGTATGATCTCGCACGATAACTCCAACACCCATCTGATTTTGGCTTTGGTAGAGTGCCGCATCCCAGTTTATCTTGACATGTCCCACTGGAGGTGTCACCCAAACAGCAGGGGATTTGATATGAGGGTCCTCAGCCAAGGTGCCGCTCCTCTGCGTAGCAAAATTGAACGCCTCAACCTGCTCTTTAGCACGTCGAAATACTTCTGGCGGGCCTATCAAATCACCCCCGTGCACTACGGAATTCCGCCTAAACCAAATTTGGCGCGCTACAGTTGCCACGAGCTGCATTTGGTCCTCATTCAATCTGTCCAGTAGGTTTTCCAGTATATAAATGAAATCAATTTCATCACTACCACATTTATGGATCCTGGGTTCACACTCCAGCCACACGTCTTTTGCTGATAAGCAGCTCCAGAGGATATGGCCGATTGTTTCAGCTTCTCGGCCACAGATTGGACAGAGAGGATCAGGGGAAACATGCCGCTTGAACAAGAGCTCCTTCGTTGGTAAGATATTACTACATGCTTGCCATAGAAATGTTTTGACCACTCGAGCGCCTTTAATCTTCCAAATTCGTTTCCATAAATCAGCCAGTTGTTGGGCATTTGAACAGCTGCCCTCCTTGATGATACTGTTTTCCTTCCCCAAGTGGTATGCGCTTCTGACCGTGTATTCCCCATTCCTAGTGGCCGCCCAGACAAGCTGGTCTCTTCTATTTCTCGGACAGACAGCAATGCTACAGATTTGTCTTGCCACTTCTTCCCCAAAAACATCACGTACCAGGCCCGTATTCCACCAGTTTGTTTCCACATCAAGCAGCTTGCACACTTTGGCTTCCTTCGGCAGAATTCTTACTGGTGATCGGATTTGATGTGCCCCCGGGTTGGGGAGCCACGGGTCTTCCCAAATCCGGATAGAAGTTCCGTCCCCTACCCTCCAAACAAGCCCTTCTTTGAGGAGAGGTTTGGCGTTCCAAATGCTACGCCAAGCATACGACGGCTTCCGGCCTAGGTTGGAATCCAAAAAGGACCCATGCGGGTAATATTTTTCCCGGAAGATGGTTGCCGCCAAGGTGTCCGGTCTTTGAATGAGTCTCCAACCTTGTTTACCAAGGAGAGCAAGATTGAACATTTCTAGGTCCCGGTATCCTAACCCCCCTCGCTCCTTTGCCCTCCCCATTTTGCTCCAACTCATCCAAGCAATTCTAGCATCATTCCCCTTGTGTCCCCACCAGAACTTAGACATCATGGAGCTGATTTCTTGGCAGAGAGTTTTGGGCAGCTGGAACACACTCATCGTATAAGTGGGGATCGCTTGTACTACAGCCTTCAAAAGCACTTCCTTCCCTGCTTGTGACAGGAATTTTTCTTTCCAGCCATTCATCCGCTCCCAAATTCGGCCTTTTAGCGACGAGAAAGAACTCACTTTGGCTCTTCCAATAAGGGCAGGAAGGCCTAAATATTTTTCATATTGAGTGGTAGAAGCAACTCCCGCTACCGACATAATGAGCTCTTTTGCTTCTCTTTTCGTATTTTTGCTAAAGAAAATGGATGTCTTCTGCCGGTTGAGTTTCTGCCCGGAGGCTTTCTCATAAATGTCTAAGGCCTCTTGAATTCTTGCCCACTCCAATACACTAGCTCTGCAAAACAACAAACTGTCATCCGCAAAGAATAAGTGATTTATTTTGGTACCTCCCCTGGCAATAGGCAAGCCTGTTATTCTCCGTTCTTGTTCCGCTCTTCTCAAAAGAGTACTAAGTCCTTCCGCACATAAAATAAAGAGATAAGGGGACAAAGGATCCCCTTGCCTGATACCCCTCGTAGGGGCAATTTTTCCATGCGGTTGGCCATTGATTAGGATTGAATAGGAGACAGTGCGGACACATGTCATGATCTTTTCTACCCAACTTCTTGCAAAGCCAATTTTTACCATGATAGCCTCCAAAAAGTCCCACTCAACTCGATCATAAGCCTTGCTCATGTCAAGTTTAAGGGCCATGTACCCTTTCCTTCCTTTCATCCGTACATCCATGGTCTGTAGAGCTTCAAAAGCAACCAATATATTATCCGTTATAAGGCGTCCCGGGATGAACGCACTTTGATTGGCGGAAATGATAAAGGGGAGGACCTTCTTTAACCTGTTGGCTAATACCTTTGCAATTAGCTTATACATAACATTGCATAGGCTAATAGGCCGGTACTCAGTGAGTCTAGCTGGAGTCTTCACTTTTGGAATTAAAGTAATGTATGTTGCATTAATAGAGTCATCAAAAATTCCATTGTTCAAAAAGTCAAGAATTGCCGTGCATACCTCATTCCGCACTAAAGCCCAGGAATTTTGATAAAAACATGCAGACATCCCGTCAGGCCCGGGAGACTTCAGCGGGTGCATCTGTTTCAAGGCCTCGTCAACTTCTGTCATGGTAAAAACCTTAGTTAATTGGCCATTCATCTCTTCCGATACCCGACACTCCAGCCCCATAAGGCATTCCTCTATGGCAGAAACTCCCCCAGCAGTGAACAGCGTTTGATAGAAGCCAATGAATGCTTGGCCAACCTCCTCCGGTGTTGTCCACTCATGCCCTTCATCATCTTGAATTTTCTGAATCTGATTAATTCTCCTCCGGTGACTTGCCCATGCATGAAAGAAAGGGGTATTTCTATCGCCATTACGGTACCAATTTTGCTTGGCTCTTTGCTTCCATTTAATATCCTCCTGCTCGAGCAAAAATTCAATCTCAAGTTGGAGTTGTTTTATCTCGTGGCCGTCCCTTGCTGTTTCATGACACTGCAGTAGTTCCAAGCGCTTCGTTTTTTCTTTTATGGCTTTCTCAAAACTGCCGTGTTGTTGCCAATTCCAACATTTTAACGCCACTTTGCAAGCTTCAAGCTTTTGTTGCACCACCTGTGCACTAGATACACCACCCGTGTCCCCACACCATGCCTTTTTGATCACATCCGTGGCCCCCTCATCTAAGAGCCACTTGGCTTCAAACTTGGTGCCCCTCTTGCCGTATAGGTGCTCAATTTCTTTTGCTGAATAAGTGAGAAAGATAGGCTTGTGGTCAGACGTGCGGGCTGCCAAAATATTAACTTCCACCTTTTTGAACACAGTATACCATCCACTATTAGCTACTGCCCGATCTAGCCTTTCTTTAATAAATTCATCATCTTGCCTTCTGTTTGTCCATGTAAACTTAGAGCCCGTGAACCCTAAGTCACTTAATTGACAGTCTTCCAAAGTCTCTCTAAATTGGGCCATTTGAGTCTCCTTTCTTGGTAACTCTCCTGACTTCTCAGATTGTGTTGTGATTTCATTAAAATCACCCACACAAAGCCAGGGCTGCGGGTTGAAGCTTCGTAGATGACTTAGTAAGGCCCAAGATTCATGCCTTTTTGTCCACTCTGGATGACCATAAAAGCCCGTCAATTTCCATGAACACCCCAAGCCTTCTTCCATCACAATTGCATTTATATGTCGTCTAGAATAGTTTTGAATTTCCAGCATTCTACTGTTCTTCCACATCATGGTCAGGCCACCACTTCTCCCAATAGGCTCCACTACAAACATACCTTCAAAACCCAGTTTCACCCGGATAATCTCCATTTTATTCTTTCGACATTTTGTCTCCATAAGAAACAAAATGTTGGGCTTCTTTTCCTTCGTCAGTTGACAAAGGTCACGAACTGCCTGAGGGTTCCCAAGCCCTCGGCAGTTCCAACTTAGGAGACTCATTGTTGGTGGCGGGGCTGAAATTCAGCCACCGCCCTCACTTTGTTATTGCCACCTACCTCCACACCGGTCATCCTCCCCCGTTTGTCTCCCCACTCCGTTGCTCCTTCATCACCCGAAGTCTTCTCCTTTCGCTTCTTATTCAATTGGTGTCCCGCCTCCCCTGTGCTAGTCTTACTAAGCCCCTCCCGTGCTTTGCGCTTCCACGTTCGTAGACTAGCAGGAGGATTCACGTTCATCTTCGGCTGTGAGATAGGAGTTACATCCATTTGGGTAGGTGTGGGGGTAAGTTCATGCAAGCCCAATGTCTTGTCTACAGCGGATTGGCCCATATTGTTGCTCAGGCCCATCTGAACTTTCTTTTTTGGCCCACTATCTTGGTCTTTCTTTCCGTTTCCAGCTCCCTCCACCTCGATAGAATTTGTGTCTCCCACGTCAGGCACAGAAATTGCATGGGAACCCTGATTTTCCGCAGTCTGTCCAGCCGATTCCCCTATCTTCTCCTTTCCTTTTTTATTCGTCCCTCCTGCAGCTCCATGATGGAAAGATGGAGATTCTCCGCTTCTGGGGCTATAATTGGAGCACGATTTTTGGCTAGGATTTCCAGAAAATCCGGAGGATTCCATGTACGTGTTTCTGCGATGCAACCCAGCGCCGCCATCCCCCATGTCGCCATGCTTGCTGGATTTCTCCCCACCGGCACCAGATTCATCACCCCCGACTCTTCTTCGTTGCCCATCGTCGGCCCGGAGCCACACGCCCCACTCTCTCCCTCCCGCCTTAGTATTTGATGTTGTGTTCCGTGGTATAGGGCATCCCTTCTCACCATGAATGACCCTGCCACAGTCAAAACAAGCCATGGGCAGCTTCTCGTATCTGCAGGTTACCCAGTGGGATTTTCCTTCCAACATGAGGGCACGTCCCCGCTCCAGAGGTTTGGATAAATCAATGACCACTCGGATTCGCAGGCACCGACCCCATCCAACCCCGTCCCCCGCCAGATCAATGTCCTCTAACTGCCCCATTGATTCTCCTATTTTGGTACCGACGCCTTTAGTCATGCATAGTAATGGCATGTCATGTATTTGCACCCAAAAAGGGGAGTGCGTGAAAGCCATCTGTGATGGAGGCGTGCTTCCGTCAAATTCTTTAAGGACAAGAATATGCCTGTCAAAGGACCATGGCCTACCTTCCAGAACTCGCCGCAGGTCTTCCACGTCTTCGAACTCAAACAGCCAAATATTATCATCCAATTCCTTGAATATTATGCCTCCCAACGTGCGCCAGATTCGCGATAAGACAGTCTTGAGAGCATCCTTGTTCACCCTCTTCCCCATCCAGAGTTTCCCTATCAAGCATCGCCCACCTTGGGCCCTTGCCTCCTCGATCTCTCCCTCAGTGATAGCAATCCCATTCTTCTCCCCCTCCGTGAGAGATATCGTTCCCCATAGTTTTTCTAACTGTTCCGCCATCTTCCACTCGTTGGAAGTCTCTGCTGTAACCGTTAATCCCTCCGCTGCCGCCAACCGGTAGGAGGTTCAAACCTCACCTCTAGCCGTTTCTTAGAGAAACCCTAGGGAGGACTAGTTTTTCCTAATAATTTTATATTAACATTATTATTGGATTGGTTGAAACTTACACATCAATATTGTGGGATAAAATAGTAATGCTACACAATAATGTCACAAATATCCCATTAAGCTGATGTGGCAAAGTTTACTAGCCCTTAGATGTCATTAGCAAACAAATATATTCAATGGCTACTAGACCTTATTACCTTTTTACCCTTAAAAAAATGCACACGAGAAGTACATCCATTTTGAATAAATGGTATAATAAACTTGGTTGAAAATTTCTCCAACCCTCTAACCAAGTTTAGACAATAATAATAATAATAATAATAATTACAAATTTATCATGCAAATATTCTCAACTGTTTCTTTGGTCCCACCGAAAAAAAAAAATTGCATAAAAAAGAAATGGGAAATGTTTGATTCACAAAAGGCCAATTATTGCAATAACGATTCTACATTAATGTGAACATGCATAACGCATGACATCTCACATGCGGTATAATTGTAAATTACAAAATACTAATTTCTTAATCAAGATATTGTCGTATATCAGGACAAAAAACTCCAGTATATGTTAGTTGAACAATTCCTATCCACCATAAATCTAACTGGAGCCGATAAATTTTTTTAATAATTTTGTTATTTGAATTGCTAGTAATTCCAATAGTAAATATAAAAGAGTTTCTACGAAACTTACTTGTCCGATCGAGCACATGTCAAACAACGTATTTACGTGTTTAGACAAGTAAATTTCATATAAGCTCTCTTACATTTATTATCTGAATTGCTAGTGATTTGGATAAAAAAATTGTTGATTTGGACAGAAAAATTGTTGGAAATCCAAATGGTTTTAATTTTAAATTCACTTTTGTACAAAAGGAAACTAAAGACATGTCTCAAAATTTAGAGATAATGATGTTTCATAGTAAAAAAATAATGTCACAATAATTACTGATCCGTGAGTGATAATTTAATATAGTATGAAAATAAATATTTAAAATTTGAACTTATCTATGTAATTAGAGTGATGATAGAGAGAACACGGGCATGATGCACACCCGTATTTTTTAATATAAAATAATATATTTTTTAATATTTTAATTTTATATATACTATATATATATATTTTAAAAAAATATTAAAAATATAGCGTAAATGTCTGCGCCCGTGTTCTCTCTATCATCACTCATGTAATTAACCTGGATTTATTTCAATTTAATCTTTCACTTTTTTTTTTTTTTTGGTTCACTTGTTGAATCTTATTACTTGGTAAAAAGAAGAGTGTTAGAAAAGATATAATGATTAAGAGTTGGAATTTTTTCAAAATGGTTGATGATGAATCGACAAACACCCTTTGAAGAGTATTGACTTTCTGCATTCAACTTGATTAATCAAATCATCACTAATTCAACACTTTTTCAACCTCATCAGCTCACACGAGGAATCCGCAATTCACTAATCACATCTCAATAGTAGCATTACATTATTTTTA
>NC_081542.1:17245897-17314403 GCF_901000735.1 Corylus avellana
TTTTTTTTTTTCTTTTTAAGGGTTAAATACTCCAAACCTCCTAAGGTTTTCCAACTTTATTTTTTTCCTCCTGGGGTTTCATTTTTATCACAGGAGGTCCTTGTGGTTTTGATAAATGAGCAAGTTAGTCCATCTGTTAGTTGACCGTTAGGACTGACACGTGGACCAATCAGATGCTGACACGTGGCACCTATTTAATTTTTTAATTTTTTTTAAAATTAAAATAATGTTTTTTTTTAAAAAAAAAAAAGAAAAGAAAAGGAAAAAAAATTGGGTCCTTTTTTATTTTTTTTTAAATACTTTTTATTTTTTTAATTTTTAAAAAATTTAAAAAATTAAATATGTGCCATGTGTCAGCATCTAATTGGTCCACGTGTCAGTCCTAACGGTCAACTAACAGATGGACTAACTTTGTCATTTATCAAAACTACAAGGACCTCCTGTGATAAAAATGAAACCCCAGGAGGAAAAAAATAAAGTTGGAAAACCTTAGGAGGTTTGGAGTATTTAACTTTTTTTTTTTTTTTTTTAATTTCTAGTTGAGATGTCATTTCTTAATTGGAGGGTGCATAATATGATATGACGTTCAAATTGGAGTCAATTGATTACGAGGGTCGGAAAGATAAGGCTGAGCGCTTTATCTTGCGCACTCATCTCCGCGTATCCTGCGCACTCTTCGCCGGGTTCGGACCTCAGACCTCACACACACACTGATTTCAAGCGCACACAGAGCACTTGCTCTATCTCTGATTTCAGGTACCGATGAGTCTCCGTAACTCTCCGAATTTCAGTTTGTCGTTTGTGAGTGATTTTGACTTTGAATTTGGTGGATGAAGAAATTCTGAGTAAGAAACGCAATGTTAGTTCTTTTATGTAAGCCTGTAATTGATCTGCATTTTTCTTTTACTAGTTTCGCTGTATTTGCTTTTTGTTTATATTTGTTTAGCTCTGATTTTTGGTGGTGATTGGTTTTGGTCTGCTGACCTGTGTATGATAGCTGCAAGTGGATTGATTGGATGATATATAACTAGGTGAAAATTTAAAATAGTGATGCAAAAAGTGAAATGGTTTGAACCGTAATGTGCAAATGATTTTCGTTTTCTGATTAAATTCTAGAGTTGAAGTAACCATGTGGGATTGAGGAGGTGGCTGTGTTGTCAAATTTTAAGGTGGATATGGTTTGTATTGAATTGATATGAATGGGAAGTTGAGTAAATATCACTAGATATTTGTGCATTTTGTGTTACTCAGAATTGTCGTGCCGAGAATATAAGGAACGTTGTTGTAATGTGCTTACATGCATGCTAAGTTTGGGTTTGGTTAAAGGAATTTCGTTGTAGAGTTGTTTATGAGCATGTGTTTTGCATTAACTCTAGCGGAATTTCACATGTTTGAACATGAGTTAATTTGCACGGAGGTCGGAATACGATTTCGGTACTGAGGTGGTATTGCAATTATGGGATCACAATGACTGTATACGCATGGAATTTTGAGTTGTTATTTGCATGCCCTTGCAAAAGATTTCACCATATTGTTTGTGATAGATAGAAAATAAAGTGTTTATGAAATAAGTGTTGTCATCCATGGGCAACGATTAGTTTGTTTTTATTGGAAATGCTAAGAGTGTAGCCAATTATATTGTAACATTGGTTAACGAGAAGTCTTAATAAGATCACTTTTAGTCTTGGGAAGATACTTTTTATATGTTGTTTTTGCACAACTCGGATTGATTTAGCTCAATAGATCCTATAATCCCAGCTACATAGACTTGTTACATATATTTCTTCCTTCTCATTTAGCTTCACATAGGTTCATATGGTTCATCTATTGTCACTTCTTCCTCTTGCAAATGACAAGTTTTCTTATAGAGAGAGCTGTATGTCATAGGATAATGGGGGAGTACTCTGACCTGAAATGGGGACTGGCACTGATGTGCCTCAAAAATGCAGGAAGCCCAATGTCTTTTTGCGCATTTATTTTTAATGAATTACTTACTCGTTTAAAAAGATGAAGGAAGTGATTGAAGAAAATTTAAGATTGCTATTTCTTTGTTTCTTTTCCCTTTTTGAAATGGTTCTTTTGTATGCTGACCAGCTTCTCATGAAGCGCTTGGCTGGTCTGTTCTGTCTTTTCACCTCCTATATATCTTATTCATAAAAGTTAGAATTGCTGCTTTGTTTATTTGAAATGATACTTTTTGATCAAACAGGAGGCTCACTAGAGGACTTAGCGAGAGAGAGGAAAGAAAGAATGGAAGCTAAGGCAGTGTTTGGCGGAAGTCCATGTCTTTCATCATCTCTTCCGCGCTTACCAGCTCATAGAATTTGCAGCTTATCCTACACTCACAAGCCTATGCTACGCACCATCCACCACGACCACCACTTAGCTGCATTCCACTCAAAATCCCATCTTTTCTCATATTCCCCATCTAGTCCCCATACCAAAACCACCCTCTCCCGTAAAACCCGTATCTTCCTTCCCCACTTGGTTGCTTCAATGGTTTGCTTCTTTCCCTCTCTCTTTTTGACTTTTGCCTCAAAGTACAGAAATCCAATTTAGCTTTCTCCTATTTTATTCAGTATTTGCAAAGTGTACTAGAACCCCATTTGAAAATTTTCACTTCATTTTGTGCGTGTCATTGTGTGTGCAGGAAGAAGTTGAAGAGACTTATATAATGGTGAAACCAGACGGTGTTCAACGGGGACTTGTAAGCTTTACTCTAATTTGTTTGCCATTTTGAAACTCTTATGTAATGTTTAGTTGCTGAGAGAGCATGGAGAAAAAGTTTTAAGATTTTTACATTATACCTCTAATAGATTGAGGCTTTTAGCCTAATTGCTTGTCCTGATTAAGGGAATTTTATAATTTCCTGGAAACCCTTTTTCTTGGCTTTCTTCGCTGTCGTGTATTTAGCTTTTATCTTGGATAAGTGATTATTTTAATTGTCTCTCTGGTCTGAATTTGTCTTCTTGGGTTGAGTTGTTGTAGGTTGGAGAGATTATTTCAAGGTTTGAGAAGAAGGGATTTAAACTGACTGGCTTGAAGCTCTTCCAATGTCCAAAAGAATTGGCAGAGGTTTGTTGTAGTATTGATACTTGTACTTACTTATTTTGCTCGGAGAAGCCCCAAATCAGTATTTCCATTTCATTATTGTGAATTGAAGTGTTTTCTGCATGAGTTTACATTGTCTGGATTGAAATAAACTAAAGGCATTCAGCAGTTGTGATGTAAAATAATTGAAGAAGTCCTGCATATGAGGATAACAGAACATGTTGCTCCCATTTTAATTAAGGAGAAAGTTGTAGGTGATGTAATGAACTTGAAGTAATATGACAGGATGTTTCCATGTTTTCTGGACATTTAACAGCACAGCAATGTTATTGACCAACTTCATATCTCTTGTTATAGTTGGGGTTGATTGGATGTATGGTTGATGGTTACTTGAGCATTGATTTTTACATCGTCTTTGGGATGCTTAAATTATTATGCATATCATGTGCATTGTTAATGGTTACAGGAGCATTATAAGGATCTCAAGGCAAAGTCTTTCTTCCCTAAGCTGATTGAGTACATCACTTCAGGTCCAGTTGTGTGCATGGTGCGATTTACTCTTTCTTCCCTGTCCCTAACACATCTACATTGTAAATAATGAGCACGAGATATTTGCAAGTATTAAGTTGCGAAAAAATGATTATGCTGTTATTTTTGAAGGCTTGGGAGGGTGTTGGTGTTGTTTCGTCGGCACGTAAGCTTATAGGGTCTACAGATCCTCTTCAAGCTGACCCTGGCACAATAAGAGGGGACCTTGCTGTTCAAACAGGAAGGTTAGGGCCTTTAATCTCTTCTGGTGTTTCACTAGTTTGTGTAATTTAATCACAGTGGGTTGGAAAAAGTTGTTTATTTCTTGAGAGCGAATTACTTGTCTACAGACAAGGTCTTATGATGAAATTTTTTTCGCAGGAATGTGATTCATGGGAGTGACAGCCCTGAGAATGGCAAGCGTGAAATAGGTAATATCGTCATATGGTTAAATGTGATCTTTTCTTGAGTTCTTAATCCCAATTCAGATGCACATTATGGTCAAAACTATAATAAATCAGATAACTAGTAGACTACAGACATGCACATATAGATGTATGTGCATGTGTGTGCCTGGGCACGTACGTGTGGTATGTGTGTGCTTGTGTGTGTCATATAGACCCATACAAGAACCAAAGTTCAGGCATAACAGTCAGCTCTGCTAGACTCCTTTTTGTGTCTATAATAGCTACTTTTCGTGTTATTGTTTTGAGCTGAGATTGGTAATCAAGTAATGCTTGATGGACATAACTCTCTCTCTCTCTCACACACACATAACTTGCTTCTCTGCAGCTCTCTGGTTCAAAGAAGATGAACCATGTCGGTGGACACCAGCTCAAGCACCATGGCTAAGGGAGTGATCTTTCGCCCAGTTCTTTGACCCGCGCAATTTTGAAGAAACTCTCTGAGCACATGTACTTCCAATGCCAAATTATTCTCTCTCAACTTTTTATTTTTTATTTTTGCGATTTTAAACAGTACATGGAATATTTAATGTGAAATGTGAAACTTTGCTGAAGAAGGTTTTGGAAAATTTCTAGTCATAGTTCATAATTCTCTGGCCCATGATGTTTCTTTGTTTGTTGGGGCACATGGAACTTTGGAAGTGGATTTGTTGCAGACAGGAAAAAGGTTGGCGTTTGGATTCTAGGGTAAGCAATGCGTGCCACCTGAAGAAAGCCTTTTAGTGATTTATCTCAATAACATCATAAATAGGGTAAGCAATGTATGTCACATGAAAGTTTTATTTCAAATTTGTTAATTGGTTGGAATGCAAGCTTCAAAACTCTCTGCTTGTTCTGAATGTAAAAATGACTGCCCAAATTCCTATTATGCAGATTGATGTGGATATTGGATCATCCTCTGTAGCAAGGAGTTTCATTGCCCTTGTTCCTGGATATGTGTCAAGCATGGTTGTTGATCATGCGTAGGATAGGCTTGTGAGTGTAGGATAAGCTGCCGTGCAAGTTCTCTGAGCTGGAAAGCGTGGAAGAGATGATGAAAGATGGACTTCCGCCAAATCACTAGCAATTCAGTGCGCCGGCATTTGATTTCTTTTCCTTTTCCCTTTTTGATTATTGTAAGAGTGGGCTATGGGTGGGCACATGAGCCCACGAATCCCACCAAGAGTAGCAGATCTTCAATTTTCTCAATTTTTTTTTTTATTCTGTAGCCACTCATGATTTTTTTATGTGCATGGCAGCATAGGACCCAAAAATAAAAAATAAAAAAATTGATATGTAGTCAAAATGCATGTGATTTTGAAAAAGAGTATAGTTAGAAATCATATTTTATGTTATAATTATTTTACAATACTTTTTTTTTTTTTTTTTTTTTTTGAAGGAAAATCATTCTTATCTCATTAATAGAAAAATCAAGAGCATTAAAACTCTTACAATCACAGAATATAACGTTCTGAAAGATCCTATCCGAAGCTAAAAGATCAAAGTCGTAACTAAAAGATTACACATCAAAGACGCCAAACATCCGCTAACTTATAACTAATTTTCAGTTGGAATAACATATCTGCGTTAGACAAATACAAACTAATGCATAGGTAGCTCTTATTCCTCGATCCTAGGATCAAAAAGACTTCATGCCGACACACATCCTCTTGAACCCGAAAGTCAGGATATTGTTCACATCCACAACCCCAGGGATCTGGACCAAAATAACATCGAGGAGATCAAGAAAGAGGACATGGCCTTATTACAAGCAGCAATAAAAACAAGAAAAATACAGGAAAAAACAAAGCAATACAACTAAAAATTTAAAAATAGGAGCACACTAGGCGGATGACAGCAGCCGGAAGAAAAGTCGATCACGTGCTTGCCGGAAACCGATGCGTAGAAGGCGTTGGAAGCACATCGCGGTGGGGACGTGTGAAAAGACCCAGCAGAAGACAATAAACGGCAAAGCTAGCGCGGAAGAGATCGGCGACGCACTCAAAGAAATTGGGGGAAGTTTGAGTGAATCCCCCATGAGCGGCACCCACAAAGTGTGCCAAAACAAACACCTAGGAAGAAAAAATAAACAAGCAAACAAAGAACAACAACAGGGAAAAGAAAGCGTAATCCAAAAACAAACACAAAAAAGAAAAGAAACACAGATCGGGGAAGAGAGGGGGGAAGGAAAATGGGGAAGGGAGGGGGGAACAAATCAAGGAAAGAGAGGAGGGGGGGAGGGGGAGAAACCCCTCCCCCTCTCTCTTGCTTTATGTTTATATCTCAATGTCAGACAATTAAAACGTATATAATTATTTTACAATACTAACATGGCAGTCTTAACCAATTCTTGAATCAGTCCTAGTAAAAAAGAGTAATGATATAAACTATATTTTTATTTTACACTATTACAAAATGCTGAAGTGTTAGTTTCAACCAATTATTAGATTAGTCTTTTTTTTAAAAAAAATAAAATAAAATTAAGGATTGGTTGAAACTTACACATCAATATTGTGGGATAAAAGAGTAATGCTACACACAATAATGTCACAAATATCCTATTAAGCTGATGTGGCAAAGTTTACTAACCCTTAGATGTCATTGGCAAACAAATATATTCAATGGCTACTAGACCTTATTACCTTTTTACTCTTAAAAAAAAATGCACACGAGAATTACATCCATTTTGAATAAATGGTATAATAAACTGAGTTGAAAATTTCTCCAACCCTCTAACCTAGTTTAGACAAAAATAATAATAATAATAATAATTACAAATTTATCATGCAAATATTCTCAACTGTTTCTTTGGTCCCACCGAAAAAAAAAAAAAAATTACATAAAAGAGAAATGGGAAATGTTTGATTCACAAAAGGCCAATTATTGCAATAACGATTCTACATTAATGTGAACATACATAACGCATGACATCTCACATGCGGTATAATTGCAAATTACAAAATACTAATTTCTTAATCAAGATATTGTCGTATAACAGGACAAAAAACTGCAGTATATGTTAGTTGAACAATCCCTATCCACCATAAATCTAACTGGAGCCGATAAATTTTTTTAATAATTTTGTTATTTGAATTGCTAGTAATTCCAATAGTAAAAATAAAAGAGTTTCTACGAAACTTACTTGTCCGATCGAGCACATGTCAAACAACGTATTTACGTGTTTAGACAGTGAATTTCATATAAGCTCACTTACATTTATTATCTGAATTGCTAGTGATTTGGATAGAAAAATTGTTGATTTGGACAGAAAAATTGTTGGAAATCCAAATGATTTTAATTTTAAATCCACTTTTGTACAAAAGGAAACTAAAGACATATCTCAAAATTTAGAGATAATGATGTTTCATAGTAAAAAAATAATGCCACAATAATTACTGATCCGTGAGTGAGAATTTAATATAGTATGAAAATAAATATTTAAAATTTAAACTTATCTATGTAATTAGAGTGATGATAGAGAGAACACGGGCATGATGCACACCCGTATTTTTTAATATAAAATAATATATTTTTTAATATTTTAATTTTATATATATATATATATATATATATATATATATATATATATTTTAAAAAATATTAAAAAACACAAGCGTAATGCACGCCCGTGTTCTCTCTATCATCACTCATGTAATTAACCGTTTATTTCAATTTAATCTTTCACTTTTTTTTTTTTTTTTGGTTCACTTGTTGAATCTTATTACTTGGTAAAAAGAAGAGTGTTAGAAAAGATATAATGATTAAGAGTTGGAATTTTTTCAAAATGGTTGATGATGAATCGACAAACACCCTTTGAAGAGTATTGACTTTCTGCATTCAACTTGATTAATCAAATCATCACTAATTCAACACTTTTTCAACCTCATCAGCTCACACGAGGAATCCGCAATTCACTAATCACATCTCAATAGTAGCATTACATTATTTTTATTTTAATCTCGCTCTATTTTTTTTTTATTTAAAAAAAAAGGACTAATTATTAATTAAAAAAATGTACAAAGTACTCATTTGTTCAATTTTTTAAAGAGTATTTTATTTTTTTTATTTTTTTTATTTTTAAACAATATTACCGAATAGAGTCGGTTTTATAGAAACTGTTAGACGTGATTTTACTGTTTAACCCCTGGTGTCATAAGTGTGAGGTAGACTGATTACTTAACAATTAGCATGGCATTTAGTAATCAGAAAAATCTGCAAACCTCTCAATTTCAAACCAGTCAGCCCCCGACACGTGCCCAGAAATTTCTTGCAAAATTCAACTTAATTGTTTGAGCGGTCAAGTCTGGCTAGCTTTCTCAGACCAAGAAGAACCAACACTCTTAAACAAATTTAAAAAATAGAAAATAAAATTAATTAATTAATTAAGCAGTATTTAAGTGTTTGTATTAGCAAAAATCCCTGTAATAATACGTACAAATTGGAGTCAATGATTTTAGAGTCGAAGAGAAAGGTCTGAAAGCTAGACAAGGCTGAGCAATCTGAGGTGCTTTATCCTGCCCACTCATCTCCGCATATCCTGCGCACCCCTTCGCCGGTTTCGGAGCTCAGATCTCTCACGCACACAGAGCTCTTGCCTCATCTCTGATTTCAGGTACCGATCCGTCTCTGTAACTCTCCGAATTTTTCAGTTTCTCTTTGTTTTCCTAGTCAGTTTGTTAGTGATTTTGAGTTTGAATTTGGTGGATGAAGAAATTCTGAGTAAGAAACGCAATGTTACTTCTGTTATGTAAGCCTGTAATTGATCTGTATTTTTCTTTTACTAGTTTCACCGTATTTGCTTTTTTGTTTATATTTGTTTAGCTCTGATTTTTGGTGGTGATTGGTTTTGATCTGCCGAATCTGTGTGTATGATAGCTGGAAGTGGATTGATTGGATGATATAAACTCGGTGAAAATTTAAAATAGTGATGCAAAAGTGAAATTATTTGAACCGTAATGTGCAGAAGATTTTCTTTTTCTGATTAAATTCTGGAGTTAAGAGTAACCATGCGGGACTGAGAAGGTGGCTGTGTTGTCAAATTTTAAGGTGGATATGGTTTGTGTTGAATTGGTATGAATGAGAAGTTGGGTAAATATCACTAGATATTTGTGCGTTTTGTGTTACTCAGAATTGCTGTGCCAAGAAATACATTAAGGAACGTTGTTGTAATGTGCTTGCATGAATGCTATGCTTGGGTTTGGTCAAAGGAATTTCGTTGTAGAGTTGTTTATGAGCTTGTGTAACGCATGAAGTCTTGTGGAATTTCATATGTTTAAAATTCCACACGAGCCAATTTGAGCGGAGGTGGGAATATGATTTTGCTACTGAGGTGGTATTGCAATTATGGGGTCAGAAAGAATGTATACGCTTGGAATTTTGAGGTGTTGCCCTTGCAAAAGATTTCACCAGATTGTTTGTTATAGATAGAAAATAAAGTGTGTATTAAATAAGTTTTGTCATCCATGGGCACAGATTAGTTTGGTTTGATTGGGAATGCTAAGAGCGTAGCCAATTATATTGTAACATTGGTTAACGGGAAGTCTCAATAAGATCACTAGTCCCATATCTCTTTGAGACACAATTGTTACTCTACCAGCCCCCAGCAATGGCAGGAAGCGAAGCCTCCAGTCAAAATTCCATCAAGGCAACCGATCCCCTGAAAAAGCAACAACAACAACAAAAGCAAAAAGAAGAGGATCGTACCCACTTCAAAGAAAAAGAAATTGATACGGCGAGGATGATGACAATGAGCTCATACAGAAGGTTCTTCAACCGTTGAGCAAGAAATAGAAAATAAGCACAAAAGAATTTAAGGGTGGTTCGGTATTAGCTCAAATGGTTACGGCTAATACTAATCTAATAAGTGAAGTAGTCGTCGTATCCAATTGGCTTACTCTTATTTCTTGATGTTATAGGAGAATTTGGGTAGGTGAAGATAATACAAGTATGGTAGGTGGAGATAAATATCAAATCAAAAGTGAATACAAGCAAATCTGATTACCTAAAATGTAGGAGATTATAATCAAATCTAATTACCTACAATGTAGGAGATTATAATCAAATCTGAAATCAATTACATTCGAGTAATGCTAGGGACCATCTTTTTATCCTCCTAAAGTTGATGTGGCTTTCAAAATTACCATTGGATCAAAATCCAAATATGATTCATCTAAAATTTAATGGTGATTTTGAAAGCCACATCAACTTTAGGGGGATAAAAAGATGGTCTTTAGCATTACTCATTACATTCAGATTTGAATATAATCAAATCTTTTCATATATTCTAACATTGGGAAGATAGTTCTTAAAGGGAAATTCTAGGTGTTCTTTTAGTGTTCTCTTAGTGTCCTCCCAACTGTGATGTAGCTTTTAAAATCACCAATAGATTAAAAGTCAATAATGATAATCTTAAATTCAATGATGATTTTAAAAGCCACATCATAGTTGGGAGGATATCAGGAGAACACTAGAAAAACACCTAGCATTTCCCGTTCTTAAATGTTGTTTTTGCACAACTTGGTTTGATTTAGCTCAATGGATCCTAGAATCCCAGCTACTTAGATTTGTTACATGTCTTTCTTGCTTCTCATTCAGCTTCACATAGGTTCGAATGGTTCATCTGTTGTCACTGCTTCCTCTTGCAAATGATAAATTTTCTCATAGAGAGAGTTGTATGTCATAGGATAATGGGGAGTCTGACCTGAAATGGCGACTGGCACTGATGTGCCTGAAAAAATGCAGGAAGCCCAATTTTTTTTGCGCATTTATTTTTTAATGAATCACTTAATTAAAAAGATGAAGGAAGTGAACGTAGAAAATTTTAGATTTTGATTTCTTTGTTTCTTTTTCCTTTTTGAAATGGTTCTTTTGTGTGCTGATCAGCTTCTCATGAAGCACTTAGCTGGTCTGCTCTATCTTTTCACCTCCTATATATTTTATGCATAAAAGTTAGAATTGCTGCTTTGTTTATTTGAAATGATACTTTTTCATCAGACAGGAGTATTCTTGAGGAAAAGAATCATGAGCTGCTTTGGTTGTTGTGAAGAAGATGATGTCCGTAAAGCTGCTGACAGTGGAGGTCCATACGTGGTGAAAAGTTCAGCAGGTAATTCAGTGGGCCAAGCTAGAGCTGTTGCATCATGACTGAATTAATTTAAGTAAATATGTAATGTATGACTGTTTTACATCTATATAATCAACATTTAGATCAAAGTAGTTTCTAAAATCCACTGGCCAGGTTGGTTGGAGGCTTGGATTAAGCTGTATGAGTTTTTGATGCTTATATCCATTTTCACTTGACACACACACAGATGTAGCGTTCACATACCAACTCTATGTTGTGTTTTTTCTTTTTCTTTTTGGTATTTTTATTTTATATTCTGTGTGTGTTTATTCGGTTACTGTTTTTATTACTGTAATCTGAACGCACCAACACTATCTTGTTTTTTTCTTTTTCTTCTTGGAATTTTCCTTTTATGTTCTGTGTGTGTTTATTCAGTTACTGTTTTTATTACTGTAATCTGACTTGAATCCTATCCTGTAGGAAATGATGGTGGCTATCATACATCAGAAACTGCACCGAAGGGTGCACAAGCTGTGAAAGTTCAGCCCATTGAAGTTCCTGCTATACCAGTGGATGAACTAAAAGAAGTTACAGATAACTTTGGGACAAATACTTTGATTGGAGAGGGCTCATACGGAAGGGTATATCATGGGGTTCTTAAAAGTGGGCAGCCTGCTGCAATCAAGAAGTTAGATGCTAGCAAACAACCTGACGAGGAATTTTTAGCCCAGGTTTTGGCAACCGTAACTTACTATTTTTCCCGAGTAAATGAAATAAGTTAAGCTTTACATGACAATTAATGTTTGATTAACAGGTTTCTATGGTATCAAGGCTGAAGCATGACAATTTTGTTCAATTGCTTGGTTACTGTGTTGATGGGAACTCCCGTATTCTTGCCTATGAGTTTGCGTCTAATGGATCTCTTCATGATATTCTACATGGTATGTAATATTGAGCTGCAACTGTAAAAGGCTGAAAGCCTAATGATATGTTTATTGTTTTTAGCTGCATTATCTTGGTTCATATATTATAATTGGGAGCTGCTATATTCACAGTTTTAGAGTTGTGTTGGTGTTTCTACTTATTATTCAATTTTTATGCAGGGAGAAAGGGTGTTAAAGGAGCACAACCTGGTCCTGTTCTGTCATGGGCACAACGAGTAAAAATTGCTGTGGGGGCCGCAAAAGGGCTTGAGTACTTGCATGAAAAGGCCAATCCTCACATCATCCATAGGGACATCAAGTCTAGCAATGTACTAATCTTTGATGATGATGTTGCTAAGATTGCGGATTTTGATTTGTCAAATCAAGCTCCTGATATGGCTGCACGTCTTCATTCCACTCGTGTTCTTGGAACCTTTGGTTATCATGCACCTGAGTAAGCAATTTATGGATGCATCATGTTTGTTTTATCTAATATCCATTCATTTTTTGTATGGAGTATGATATAAGATCACGAGGGAAGCTAATCTACTTAATGACATGAAATTTGCTGCCAAAGATTTCACTGAATGACAATGATATGCATTGCCTTATGTAAATCAATTAATGATTCTTTTGGCTGCTTAGATATTTTCTGACATGAAATAAATACTTGGCATTTTTGCCAATGCCAATCAGACTTCAAAAAGGTTACAAGTCTTTTACTTGCCTTTCTGGCAATTAAACTGGGTATCAGCTTGAGCCAGTGAAGTATTCCAATATTTAAAGCATGATGTGAGACTGCATTCCTTGAGCACCATACATTTGTCATTCTTTATTTGTGGTTGGCAGGTATGCAATGACCGGACAGTTGAATGCTAAGAGTGATGTATACAGCTTCGGTGTTGTCCTTCTTGAACTTTTGACAGGGCGAAAGCCTGTTGATCATACATTACCACGTGGGCAGCAGAGTTTAGTTACATGGGTACTAAATTGTGTTACTCTTTTCTCACATCCAGCACCTCTTCTTTGTTTTCAAGCATTTTAGACATAAAAATATGTTGTCCATGCAACCAAGCTGATTACAGGATGGTTTTGACATGTGTTAGGCTACACCAAAACTTAGTGAAGACAAGGTTAGGCAGTGTATTGATACAAGACTTAATGGAGAGTATCCTCCTAAGGCTGTTGCAAAGGTACTTGCTCCGACTCCTTTTTGACTGTTAAATACCACTTTTTTTCTTTTCTTTTTTAAATGGGTTTGTTGTTTGGGGGAGGAGTCTTCTTCCCCTTTTCATGTAAGGTAGAACTCATAACAGGAGCTATCACATGTGGTTAGATAGAGTAAAACTTCTATTCTTTTCATTCGTTTGATAGAGTTCTTGGTGGCTGAAGAGGGGTGGAATCAGAATATGAGTAAAAAAGATTTGTAAAGTCTTAGCCCTAGAAAAATTTATTAACAAAAAGAGACACAGTATAAATAAAATTAAAAGGCAAAAAAACAAAAAAATAATATAATAGTGTAAGAAACTTAATTCCCACCTGGCCTGCGTGACTGCATCTATTAGAACTAGACTAATAAGGCCTCAAAATATCTATCACTTCAAATCATTTTTTGACCCCAAAACATCTAATATAACAAGTCCTTTGCTTGTCTTGATTTGCAGATGGCTGCTGTTGCTGCCTTGTGTGTGCAATATGAAGCTGACTTCCGGCCAAACATGAGCATTGTAGTCAAAGCCCTCCAGCCACTGTTAAATGCCCGGTCTGGACACGCCGGCGAAACACCAAGCTTGTAAACTTCTCTCTCACTCTCTCTGTGAGTTTGTGCATTTGTACACTCATGTGAGTAATGCAAATATAACAAAGGGATTGTTTTAGAAAGTGGTGGTAAATTGTTTGAACAAGGTTGACATATGCTTTCATTATTTACACTTGAATTGTTCATAATTTGTGGGCTGCTTTTCCTCCCATCTGAATTACTCAGTTTTGGCTTCTTTCCTTTCCCCTAAAATGATCGCCATAAGAGGTTTGCTAAATTGTTCTGGGCACTCAAGTGGGGGTTGCTCTTTAGAACGAAAGCCTGTGGCCAAGGAAAACTTAAGCTGACGAATGGATAGTCCCACTCGGCAAATAAAGTTGGTTGGCCGTCTCCTTGCACCTGAAGAAGTTTATCATCGAAGGAGGCTCTATCGTAGGGTCTCATCTCTGATTGGAAGATCTCCACCATTTCCGACACCCTATCCTCTACCCCAACTCTTCTGATTAGGAAGTTTGGAAGATAAACAGAAAGTGTCAAATTCTGTGCAGACAATACGGCAAAATGGGCTGCAACCAGAAACTTCTCTTATTGCATTCCCATGACCCCTCAACCCCATTTTTGTGTATCCCCTTAGATAGCGGACGGATCTATACAATTGTTATGCGTATTTTAAGTAACATGCGAAAAGAACATGCTTTTTTAATAGTTCCAAGCCTCTTTAGAAGAAATTTGTGTGCCAAATAAACAGTTTAATTTGTTCCTCCTTACTTCATCAATCGTTTAAAGAACAATCAATTCATTTCTTTTGTAATCACGGCAACTCCCAATGAAACACAACCTATCATCTTTGTGCTCCAATTAGGTTAGTTCTTTCTATCCACATCAACCATACACAGAATAATAATCTATGATCCAAGGAGTTCAACTTGATTGATTTTGCATTTTTTTTCTTCTAAGCCAATGAAACAAGGGTTACATTTTCATTCTTGATCCAAATCGAAAAGAATGTGTTTGATTTTGCATTTGCAGTTAGCCTCTCACTTTATAAATCAAGTTAGGCTATGCTAATGCTTATCTTGAAAAATAAATAAATTTCTATTTTCACATGCGTCTTCTACAAAAGTATCTTAAAATTTTTGAAAAAAATTGTTTGGCAAAATTTTGGAAAACTATTTTTGATCTTCAAATGTTAAAACTCACCATAAGGGTGGTAGTTGAGTTGGTAGAAGAATTCCTTTCATCTTAGTGATCGCGTTTTCGAATCCACTTGCGGTAGTAGATGCGTGAACCAGATGCTACTTTAAAGGGGCTCTACTGGCTCACACCTTTGTGTGGTTGTGGTGATGGGTTCACCTTTCTAGGCAGTAGCTATGGCTCAAACTGGACATTCCACAGCGAGTGGGAACCCCGATGGTAACGCTCAAGGGGGAAAACTACACTGGTCGCCCCTTCCCACCTTTTAAATTTTTTTTTTTTAAAAAAAAGAAGTTAAAACTCTTCTCAAGTATGAGTTTTCTAAACGAGTTTTCACATGTGGCCATCATCGATGCCACATTAACACACTTTTCAAAACAAACTATAAATCTCAATTTTTACCCTATATATATATATATATTTTTTTTTTTTCAAAACCCAAAATCCAAAACATATATATCTCAAAATTTTATCAAACCAACCAAAAAAGTGTTCATAACAAGCAGTTATCTTAATTAAGATTTTTATAAAACCCCTTCAAGCACTGAAGTGTCAATAATTCATTAATTTATTTTTAGCCTATGTCTTGTGAGCTTAGTGGTGTGTGTTAGGTGGACTTGACCAAAAGCTTACCGCTAGTTACTAATGTCAAACATGGCCACTGGCGACGGCGACGTTTTTGGAATATCTAGATTTACAGACACGACGTCGTCTTCCTCCACCGGGTCTATAAAAGAAACACGCTAATTAAGGGCGCGATTTTCTTGTCTCTACGGATCTCTCTGGCTCACTCCCCATCTCTATCTCTGTGAAGTCCGCCATTGTCTCTTTCGAATCAGATTCGCACTTCTCACTGCGTGAGTAAATCACATTTCTATTTGTTTCCGTTCAGTTTCCATGCTTTTAGTTTCACAAAAAAAAATGAATTGTTTGTCAATGTAATTGTGAGAAATTTAGGACAAAAAACCTGTGTTTAGTAAATGTTTTCTAATTTTGGCGAATAATTAGCAATTTATTAGTACTGCGACTGATATCTATTCTTGATTAGCATATGATCTGAGTTGCTGAAATGCATCTGTATTGTTTAGTGTTTTTAGTTGAAAATTGGTTTGCTGAAAGCGCTGCCAAGATCTGTATTGTAGTTGTACAGAAATATGTGTAACTCAAGGAAGAGAAAATGCTTTGTTACTAATCGTGTTGCTTGGTTTGCGTTTGATAAAAAAAAAAAAATTGAAATGAAGTGTTTTTGTGAGCTGGCTTGCTTTTAATATAATTTTTTTGGGGAAGTGTTTTCTAGGCTTGCCATTCGTGCTGGACTGTGTGATATAATGGCGATCTATGTATGGTAGTTTTAGTGATATGAATTCGAAATCTCAGTGACTTTGCATTTGTATTAATAAATGGCATGTTGATAATCATTGGTGAACAGGGAAAATCTCTGATTAAACGGGAGAATTGGACCACTTTTATTGGGGATTACGTGTTCCTTACCCTAATTTTTTGTTTGAAAAGCTTGTATTCATTGATGATGCTTGGCAAGCAAGTGGTTGTTTGTTGAAGGGCTTTTGTAGGACTCGTCTACCAGAGACAATGATAAGCAGGCAGCATTTGCTGACTTATATTTATCTCCTAGTCTACATATTGCTTTCATCAGGGGTTATTTTGTACAACAAGGTAAGCCGTTCACAGTATAATCTGTCACCTGAACCACGGATATTTTTCAGCTCCTTTTGGTGTCTTTTATACTTTAATCCTGATTTCCATCTGAAAGATTAAATAATGAATGTTGCCTGATTTTCATTCATCTGCAGTGGGTCCTTTCAACAAAGTACTTCAATTTTCCATATCCGATAACCCTCACCATGATTCATATGGGATTTTCTGGTGCAGTTGCATTCTTTCTCATTCGAGTTTTCAAGGTAGGACCGTTTTTGATCTTGTGATGCCGTCACTTTCTTCTATCTTCCCTTCACTGGGTTTGCTACTATCGGTCATTATTATTATTTTTTTTTTGATAAAAAGGGCGTTTGGGAAAAAAAAAATCCATTGAAAATTTTTTTGTGACAGACTCACCCTGAGTAGGCTAATGGACGCTGGAGTCACTGAAACAACTATAGCTTTAATGGGTGGCAACAAGAATGTGATATGTGCTCTCTTGATTTCATTCCCATCTTACTGCATTCAGAATCATTGCACATCTTATGATTTTTACAACTAAAACTTATATAGATTCTTAATCCTTAGATTGGAAGATTTAGTATACAAGAGTACTTATCAAAAAAAAGATTTAGCATACAAGAGTACAATACTTGCACAAGTTCTTGTGAGCTGACCTCAATGTATCAAGGATGCTATAAACTAAGTCTCAAAACATTTTTCCAACCCCAATAGATGGGATTAAGACTTGGTTGAGTGGAGTTGGCTCGAGTACTGGCTTATGTCTTTCTTCCTTTGTAGATCCTTTATTTTTAATTCTTTTCTTTTCTTCTCGTCAGTTTAAAATTAGATTGAGATCCTATGAAGAGTTTGCCTATAGCTATGAGAAGAAATGATTTTTCTACGACATGAAAAAGGAAGATAGGTATACAGATGTACTAAATGAAAACATTGATCCTGCCCCACCTAAAAGATATAAATTTTAAGAAGGGTCTATGAGGGGATAAATGATGATTGATAACTGCTCTAACTTTCTGATATGTTTTTCTTTGATTACGTCTCATCCCTCTTTTTCTTTCACTTTCTTCTCCCATCTTTGATTTGTTCTCTCTGCCTTGGTATACCTTTTCTTTCCTGCAATGTTTTTTACTCTGCAGTGGTCAAACATTTTGATTTCTTAAATTGGTGCAGGTTGTTTCTCCTATTAAAATGACATTCAAAATGTAAGCTTGTTACATGCACTTTGATTTTTTCCAACGTCAAAACTTTCTGCCCTTTGGTAACTTTCCTGGCTTTGCAGATATGCAACTTGTGTCATTCCTATAAGTGCCTTCTTCGCAGCTAGTTTATGGTAAGTAACTTATATTGTAGAATTTAAACTTCTAGTTTGAATCCAATTATTGTTGTCCATCTTAAGTAAAGGCTGGGTAAAATTTCCTGCTATGCAACATAAATGTATGTACATGTTATTACCTGATGTATCTGGGGAAAATTCCAGGAGCCTATCTTGAGGCATTTTGCAATTTATTTTACCTGGGTTTAGACAAGAAGAAATAAATTGTAGCATGTTAGCCTGTTATTTTACTGTTGTTCTATGTATAACTTTGAAATTAAACACTCACCTGAGCTTGTCCCAACTATCGCTATGCAGAAAGGCTTGGGATAATATGGACTTTTATCAATTTTAGTTGGTAGATATTAGCACTTTTTATTGGAAAAGAACTTCTGGATTCATCATCATTAACCCCAATTTAGTTGGGATTAATGCTTGCTTGAACTTATTTGGTTTGTGAAAGAGATCCTTCGCTCTTTTTCTATTGCGGGGTGGGACATGTATCTTCTTTCCATGCTATTACTAAAATCTACATTCAATGTAGAATTTAATGGGCTACACGCTAACTATCAACTGCTTTATAATCTACATATTTTTTTTCTTACTTGAAGACAAGTGAATATGATCACTAGTAAGCCTCTTGGATACGTTCCTGTTAAGATTTTAGCAGTTTTCTTACTTACTTTTGATCCCTTAATGTGTTCTTGATTCGAATAGTTGCTTTTGCACCATAATGTAGATTTCTCAAGATTAATGCTCCTAATCTGAAGCTCGTGATTTCCATATCCACAATGTCGTGGCTTTCACATTGCTTTTCACATGTTAAGTTTTATATTCCAAATCTTTAATGCATTTCCTGTGTCTATACAGGTTTGGCAACACGGCTTATCTGTACATTTCTGTGGCCTTCATCCAGATGCTTAAAGCCCTGAGTATGCTAATATTCTGTTTATTTGTATGTCGTTGGTATGCCTTGGAAAATACTAAATGGCTAAACATTTATTTTTTATTTTTTATTTTTTCACAGTGCCAGTGGCTACATTCCTCACTGCAGTTGTCTGTGGCACTGACAAATTAAAGTATGATGTGTTCTTGAACATGGTGCTGGTCAGTGTTGGAGTCGTCGTTTCCTCATATGGGGAAATTCATTTTAATGTGCTGGGTACAGCTTATCAGGTCATGGGAATGTTTGGTGAAGCTCTCAGGCTGGTCTTAACACAAGTTCTTCTACAGAAGAAGGGATTAACTCTAAATCCTATCACCAGCTTATATTACATAGCACCATGCAGGTATCTTGTTCTCACACATTTGGAACCTTTAAATTATTGTTCTATTTTTGAGTTTGACATGTTGATTCAGGCATCAATGGTACTTCTCTGGTGGTTCTGGAATAACACGGCACTACTAGGCCTCAAACCCCGACTAATTGGGGAATTCATGAATCCTCTTTTGCAACTCAGTTTTTCTTAAAGCAATCTGCTTTAATCTTTATTACATCCTTGACACATGCCGCTCCTAACTACTTTATGTCATTCTTGGCATTCCTTTGGCTCTTTCGGTTCCTTGAACTTAAATCACTCATTTGTATCATTATATTTGTAGGTCTTTAAATAACTTTTAAAAGTGCTCTATGCGTAGTTTTTTATTTGAACTTAGAGGAAAGCCAATCCAGCAACTACATTCTGGAAAATAACATCTTGGGGAGTGTTGGAAAAGAAAACTAAAATTATTGCAGATATGATTCCAGATAAATCAATTGATATGCACTCTGAGGGTATAATTATGATTTTTATGCTGTTTGGCTGAATTACTCATTCTCATCCTGTGTCCTGTGCAGCTTTGTCTTTTTGTTTGTTCCTTGGTATTTTCTGGAGAAGCCTGTAATGAATGTCTCACAGATTCAATTCAATTTCTGGATATTCTTCTCAAATGCACTATGTGCTCTGGCTTTGAACTTCTCGATCTTCTTAGTAATTGGTAGAACCGGAGCTGTAACTATCCGTGTTGCCGGAGTTTTGAAAGACTGGATTCTCATTGCCCTTTCAACGGTTCTATTTCCCGAGTCTGTGATTACTGGGCTCAATATAATTGGTTATGCGATAGGTAAAATATTGGTCGGTCATTAGTTTTAACTTAAAACTTCCAAATTGATATTTAATGTCTACTATAATTCTGTCTTTCTGCAGCTCTCTGTGGTGTTGTCATGTATAACTACTTGAAGGTCAGGGATACTCGTGCATCTCAAATTTCTTCTGAGAGTCTCCCAGATAGAGCAGTAAAGGTCGATATTCTCAGCTATTCTTATCATGTTTTAGGTTGATTAGTATTTATGCTCTTTACCTTTACGTCTTATTCTTAGATATGTTGAAACTTTCCTAAACATTTGGGGAGAGTATGCAATAACCATTTTACAGATGGCCATCGTAAAAATATGATATCTGTCCTTGTGAGGAACCTCATTGTGGACATTTTTCAATGTTTAAAGGGTTATTGCCTAGGAGCAAGCACATAATCTTAAGCTTGTTGCCTCCAATTTTTTGCATCCACTCTGTAACTGTGGCCATCTGATTGAACTGCTTTACCACGGCAAGTTCCTTCAAGAGGGGCAGATTAAGTTGTGGGAACCATATTTATTTTATTTTCACTTTTTAGTAAGGGAGAAGTAATTATCTTGTGCCAAAGTAGTTTTGGAATGGGTGGCAATTTTCAAGTAATTATCTTGTTCTTCTTGTTTCCACATGTTGCAGTAGTTGAAGATGGAGAAGGCATCTGATCTATATGTCCCCCAATGTTAATCGAAACAATAGAAGTGGTGGGAGGAATGGTTCTGCTCCTGATTCAGATGTGGATGAAGAAGCTGGCATAATTCCTCCTTTCAAGGATGTCTCGTGTAGCAGCTATACGGCCTAGGAGCTGATAAAAAATTGCAGAAAGTAGCCAGTCAAACTATACATTCATTTTTGTTCTTAAATGTGGATACAATATATATTTTTTTTAACATAGCATCTTTTCATACGAGTACTATACACTAATCTGCCTAATAGCATGGTTTCAGCACACGATCAAGGTTTAGTCTCATCCATAACCCTAGATTTCGTCAAGTGTCTATTTGGTAATAATTGGAAGGAAGGAAAATGGAGGGTGGATGAGGGTTTTTTTCTTATTGGGTAGGGAAAATAAAGGGAAGCGCACCAAAGGCAAAGGAAGTGGAGATGTTTGTTAAAATTCCTGTTTGTGTTCTCAAAGAAAACGTTTTGCAAGCAACAATTGGACCTGTCTAGTCAATTCGAGACCTACGCGAATTTTATGGAAGTCCTGAGTGGCAATTCAAACAATCAACCGCAGGAAACCTCGGTCGGTCCAATCAAGTGATGGCTCCAACCAAACTTTGTGAGTCATGGGAACAATAATAGTTTAACAATTTGAAGCAGCCAATAGATGTTAGTCTACTTTACTTAGTCGGCGCCATGAAAAAAAAAAAGAATTTGTTGTCGCTGTTTAATGAAAGGTAAAGTAGTAGTGAAAAGCTGGCGAGGCCCAGGGGTGGGTTTGGTAGAGCTTTTCCGGTGACTTCATATCCAACTTTACTTAGGCCTCTTTATTATCGATATATACCTTTTTTGTGCCACCAATCTTCCTACTTTAAATTGCCGAGTAAAAGTTAAAGGCAAAATGCTAAAAGCACACCAACGGACACGACATAGGGCATATATTCCAATTGGACTAAAAGAAGGTGCTGGCCGGCAGGGTTAAGCATCCTAAACAAAAATTTAAAATTCTATCTAATGTCTTTACTGCAATTGTAATTTGTACCCTATATAAATACTTCTATTTTATTTTTTTTTAATTTTTTTTAATAAGGGCCTATTGGCACTAGAAATAAGAAATACAATAAAATCAAAATCAAAATATTACCGTGCAAGATGAAATTAATACGAGTAATACTATAAGTCTTTTTACAGTCCTTTTAGAGTCATTCCAAATATTATGTGACTTTCAAAATTATCGTTAAATTTGAGATGTAATCTGTTGACTTTTGATATATTAGTGATTTTAAAAGTCCCTAAGAGGTAGATTAATCAGCTGGGACCACGCCTAATGAAGCGAAGGTCACTAGTTTGAATCCCCTTTCCCCCTCTTGTGCGGACATATAAAAAAAAAAAAAAAAAAAGTCACATCACACTTAAAATGACTCTAAAAAGACTCTTAAGACTCTAAGAAGACTCTTGAAAGACCTATAACATTACTCAATTAATACTAGGGGTGTAATAATGGTAAAGATGTCAACAAAATGAAATTATAATATTATAAGATATATTTGTAGACCAAAATGCAGTGAATGAAGGGGTCTAAGTCAGGGAGTAACTTATACGCGCCCGTATCTGGAGCGGTGGTCTTCCCGTGGGCCCGTTCATTTAGAAGATGGTCATCTTGGATGGCACACTAGGTTAGACGAAGTAGTTCCTCAAAAAAAAGGTTAGACGAAGTAGCTTCAGAGGCTCCAAGACAGAAAGACACAGCGGTGGATAGACAGACGCAAGAAGCGAAGAATCGCCGTTCAATTCAACTACCAGAAGAAAGATTAGAGAGAGAGAGAGAGAGAGAGAGAGAATTGCAAAATCGAGCGAGTGGTTGATTTATGCTGTAATATAATCGCACGCAGAGGATGGTTGGGGATGTGAGCGGAACGACGTCGTCGATGGCGGAGGCGCAGTATGTGGGGGCCAAGACGTCGGTGTGGTGGGACATAGAGAACTGCCAGGTGCCGAAGGGGTGCGACCCGCATTCGATCGCGCAGAACATAAGCTCGGCGCTCGTGAAGATGATGTACTGCGGGCCCGTCTCCATCTCCGCCTACGGCGACACCAACCGCATCCCCGCCTCCATACAGCACGCGCTCTCCAGCACCGGCATCGCCCTCAACCACGTCCCCGCCGGTACCCTTCTTTCTCTAACCCTACTGCGATATTTCTTCGGATTCTCTCAGATCTGCGATCTCTGCGTCGTATTTTATTGTTATTATTATTAATATTTTTTTTGTGACTTTGGATTCTAAAAGATCTGCTCTGAGCGTGGTTTGATTTAGCTTTTCTGCCTCTTTATTGTCGATGGATGTGGCTGTATATTTGTTGGGTTTTGGTTTTATCTCCGCTTGTTTGTTTTTAGGTCTCATGTTTCGTGTTCGATTATTGCTTTATTGGTAACTTCCTAACGGCGCTTTCGTTTCGTCTATGAATGAACCCTAATTTTGCGATTTAGGGTTGAGATTTTGACTTCCGTCTTCGGTTTTTGCATCGATTTTTCTTTCTTTTTTTTTTTTTTTGTGAATAAGAATTTGGTTCGTTTTCGTTGTGTCCAGCGAAGATTGAGTTTAAGGTGGATTTGGTATTTTACTCTTATTTACGTGAATACTAATTTTGATTAGGAGGCATTAGCTAAATTTATTCTTTTTCTTGCCGTTCAGAGAGGCTCATGTTTTGTTCGGTACTTGTTTTCAAGAATTGTTAATTGCACTTCTATTTTGTCTATGAACCCTGTGTTGCAAATAACTTTGAATATCTCTATCCACGATTTTCATTGTCTTCTTTTCTGGCAAACTCTTTAAAACTTACTGATGGACTAGAAGATAAGATTGTGTTTTTTCGATGTGTATTCATTTTCATTGACATGTGAATGTGTGTAACAGGTGTGAAAGATGCGAGTGACAAGAAGATTTTAGTTGACATGCTGTTCTGGGCAGTAGACAACCCTGCTCCCGCAAACTTTATGCTGATTTCTGGTGACAGGGATTTCTCTAATGCACTCCATCAGCTGCGCATGAGAAGGTATAATATTCTTCTAGCACAGCCGCAGAAAGCGTCTGCTCCCCTAGTTGCTGCAGCAAAGACTGTATGGCTTTGGACGAGCCTCTCTGCTGGAGGACCCCCGCTTTCAAGTGGTGAGTCAACACAGTTACAGTTTACTAACGGTTACCATACCTCTAATCAAGAAACGTCACAATACCCAGTTTCTGAACCCATTCAATTAAGCCAACCCATCAATTCTGAAAGCCCTTCTTTGGGAAATCAAAGACCTCCTAGTACTGGAAGGGTTGGTGGTGATAACAAACACAAAGGGAAATATAACCGAAAATCGACAAATGACCCGAGCATATCAAGAGCCTCAAGCGTGCCAGTATCCGTTCAAGAGAGTAAAAACGGTGATTACACTTACCAACCGGATTATACAGAAGCAAAGCAGTTTAAGAAAGCCCCACATGAATTCTTTGGCAGTAATGAACCTGAACTTTCTGTAAGTCGGTCTACTTCCAATTTCTTTCATGGCAGTTCTGATGCTTCTGGGAGTAATGGCAATAATTTTGTAGGAAATCCGCAAAATCAATATCCTCTTCCCTTGAGGCCAAACAACCCCCATATGCAACCTTCTTTTGGACAGGACAATTTGCATTATTCTAACTCTCATAATCATGGTTTTCAGCCAACTCCTCTCAGGCCTGATGGCCCTAGATATTTTCCAGCACACACAAATGTGCCTGATATGGGTAGGCTAAATGTCAATGAATTCCCCAGCTATGCTCAAATTCCTCCTAATGTTCATCAGCGAACTGGAGAAGAGTTTAGGCGGCCAAGATCGACTGAATCTCCATATCCAGCTCGCGTAAATGTACCTCAAAATGGCCAAATCTTACAGAATGGCCAAACATTTCACCATGATAATATGAACAACAGGTACCCCCGTGGTTCTGAATATTCTCTACCTGCCTCCTCCCCAATGGTTGCTAACACTGCTTCTAGTAATGGTGTCTGGGGATCACAAGGACGTCCATCACCTTCTGAGTTCGTGCAAGGCCTTATTGGTGTTATCCTACTTGCCTTAAACACCCTGAAAAATGAAAAAATTATGCCTACTGAAGCAAACATAACTGATTGCATTCGTTATGGAGATCCAAAATACCGCACTACTGACGTAAGAAAGGCCTTGGAGTGTGCAATTGAGCAAAATATGGTAGTGAAACAGAACTTAGGTGCAATGCAGTTGTATGTTGGTAAAAATGGGAAACTGTGGAAGTGTGTTAACCCTATGGGTGGTAATCACACGCAGCACTCAAAAGTAAGATGGGATGGCATACAAAAGTTTCTAAGTTCTCCAGCTGGCAGGTCGGCAATGATGGCTTCTCAGTGCAGGTAGAGGTGTTTAATAAATTTGTTGCTACTTTGTTTTCCTGGATGAGACATTTCTAACCCCTAAATTATTTGATTTGTTTGTCTTTGTTCTGAAGATATGAAGCAGCCTTGACTCTTAAGAAATCATGCTTAGAAGAGCTTGCTTTGGGTGATGTACTCCAGATCTTGAATATGGTCATTGCTGTGAAGAAATGGATTATTCATCATCACTCAGGATGGCAACCAATTAGCATTACTCTTGCTGAGACTAAAGCTGATAACGGTTTTGAAACTGGTGGTTGATTAAAATCAGATCAGTTTTAGTACTAAAAAGTGGCAGTCTTAAGATGGTTACAGGTACCAGTTTGTCATAATTTAATTGGATCTGTTGACTGGAGGAACATAGGCCACTTTTGAAAAAACTACAATATAAAAAAAGCTATGTTAGATGGAACTTTTAGATTGTGGATTAGGCAGTGTTAGGCTATTTTGTTTTTGCCTTTTTATCTGCTGGAAACTAGCTCTGGTATCCTACAGAAAGCCCACATTTGGTAAGGTCACCTATTAGACCAGTGCAATTCTCCCCCACCGTGGTGGCTATAAGCTACTCTCTTCACCATATTCATCTATTTTGAAACGTTTGCACCTGAACTACTGAGCTTCTGTCAGAACAAGTCGACCATTAGACTTTTGCCCCTTGCCAGATTGCCAGATTGTGCTTAATTAGAGTTATTTCTTCCTAGTCCATTTTTTGAAGGTATTTTAAGAAAGGCACAAGGGAAGAGTCTTAAAGCTTTTATTTTTTGAGAACGTGAAGTCGCAAACAAGTTTCATACCTGTGGATGTATTTACATTTGTAGCTGGCCAGCATGATCAGGTTATGATGATTTGTTTTGATACAAGGCCCTTGGATATTAATTATATTGAAGATGCATCCATAGTTTTGTTGAAGGTTTTGAAAGGATCTGCATTATTTCAAGTGAACTGGAGTGGAACCATTTCGTGTTTCAAATTAGATTTTACAGATTTAATGGTGTACAGTTGTAACATCATTTAAAAATTGTAAATGATGCGGCATGTAGGCAACATATACATCGTTAGATGCTGTGAAATTTAATTTGAACCATGAAATGGTTCCTCTCTGTTTCACTTGAAATAGAGAGTATCTTGTTCCGATGGTTTTGAGATGGCCATTATGACACCGTGGTGGGGTTTGGTGGTTTACAAGTACTGGAGCAAAGCTAAAGAGAAAAAGGTTGAAGCAACTCCATAGACATTAAAGAAGTATACAAGGTATGATCGCTGAAAGATGATGTCACATGGTATTGGTCCTGGAATTACGAGAAGTGAGCATTGTTTATGAAGACTAGTATGCACATATGTCTACTATTTTTGGACTATGGAGGGCATGATCATAAATAAATTTGCTTTTGTGTGGAAAGGAACGTACGGCTGGAGTTTTGTGTCTTAAACTTTTGAAACCATTTGTATCAATTATAGTGCTGGTAGAAAACAAAACAATTGGAATAACGCTAGTGCTATCAATTTGAATATGTATCTCTATTTTCTGTACCTTTATATGTTATGTTGTTTTCGGCTCTACATGTGGCAGCGGGTTGGTTTGGTCTCATGATTGAAATATTTTGGGCATGTTTCCAATTTGATCTTTTCACTATCCATTTTCTGTTCTGTACCCTTTTCATGCTCTTGGACTGAATTTATGGTAAATTGCAACTTAAATATGGTATTGAAGCCCTTATTTCTTACGGAAGGGGGAAGGGGCAAAATATGAAACGTGATTTGAGTTTGTGTTTGTGTTTGTGTTATGTGTCGGAACAAGATGAGAAATAGGTGCATGCCAAACTTGTAATCTGTGTGTGTCCGTGTATGTGTTTTGATCAATGTTGCTCGATTCAAAGTCGCTGGAATTTGTGCGACTATATTGGACAAATGCCAAATAGATGGATATTCCACCCTGGATTTTCACTGGAGTGGTTGATTGTTCAGCAGTTTTAGAGATTGGTTCGGTGGTGCTCTATCATCTATATATACACATGGGTTCTATTTCTACGCACATCTGTGCAGTATCTCTCTTTCGAAAAGGAAAGATGGAAAGAATGACACAGCCACAGCCACAGGTTGCATTTTGAAAGATGAAAATCTTATGTTGAGATGCGATATCGCTGGATCATCTAGATATCAGTATTTTCTTTGTATCTTTTATCATTTTCGGCATTTTCTAATCTTACTGCTAATATCAAATGATTTAAGTACAGTAATGGCTGGCATTCACTATTCAGTCAATGGCCATAACCAGACATGATGGCATCCTATACCTTTTTGACATGGAACAGCATTATTCTGATACTGCTTTCTCGAGGAATAGAATAGTGCGACTTTAGTAGTGGGACCTTTATCGACCCAATTGAGTTGATACTCGTACTGATGACTGAATACTGCCGGTGGTTGATACCCGATACCCAACCCCTGACCAGTTCGTGCTGGAATTAACTGTTTATTATTCCGACCGACCCATCCGATGAGTCTGCGTAAACCAACTAAAACCGATCAGGATCAGGTAGGGTCGGAATTGTCAGGTCAGCCCAAACAAGCAGGCCTACCCGAATCCTGAATTCCAAATGATATACTTCATACTAGAAGGATTCTAATCCAGAGTTGAAGGGAGGGCACAAGGATTTTCACTAGAAGCCCACCAAAATAAACCTTCAAAATACAAGTAATTGACAACATGTACAATACAAGGGAGAAAATTATTACATTTTTCTTCTTTCTTCTTTTCAAGATATCAATAATTTGTCTATATTACCAAATTTTGGGGTCGAATCTAACTTGAAATGTTAACATTCTGCATTTTGCACTCTGACCACCAAATCAGTACATGGTAATAAGAAAAACAAAGTTACATTTATGCATTATAAAGTAGAATAAATGCAGAAAATTAAATAATCTTCCAGAACACCAAAAGCAGCATGACTCCACTAGGGGGCGGGCATCAAGGAAGAAAAGGATGGTGAGAAGGATATGCCTGCTTTTGCTTTTTATAAGCCCTGAGAAGCAAGTAATAAAAAGAAAATATATAACCATTTAACCCTCTGAATATTTTCTTGAAAAGAAAATAACCATCCTTGGAATTGAGACTGTTAATCACCTTGAAGCATTCAATCCCCCTAGTGCAACTGTTCCCAGAATAATAAAAAGGAAAGGGATTCGAATCAAAGCAGGATTTCCTCTTCTTCCCTGTGCCCTTGGAACTCCAGTTCTAACAACTCGTACATTTGTGACTAACCAAGATAGATGATATACAAGGAGGAGAATTAACAAGACTAACTAAATCAAGAGATAATGAAAACGGAGGAATCGAAAAATAATTCTATTTTTTTTAATAAGTAAAACGCCCACGCAAATCAAAAAGAACTATTTACTTTTATTAAAGTAAGTTACCTGAAGCTGAGCCGTCTCCTCTTGCACCTGTAGTAGGCACCACATGAAATGTTATAAGTAGAAGCATGTCAAATCTGTTGTTGATGGATTTATTAGTGCTTCATCATCATCATTAGTATTACTATTTTTTTTTTTTTTTTATCATCATAACCTCCTGAGTACATCCACTACATAATCCTTCCAATATGGAGCTCAGCTTTCATATCATGGTTTGCAAACTCAAAGCCAAAAGTAGATTTTGAATGGACAAACTGTGACTGGCTCAGAATAATATAACTAAATTCGACCTTAAATATTATTAAACAGAACAGGACTAAGGGACTAGGGTCACTTGTATACCAGGGTTTATGGAAAATACAGCTACAAACATAGATATGGACCACATTATTTAAAAAATTGGGATCTAGCAATGGCATTGAATACTTTCAGTTTTTAATCTAATTTCTGTCTTCATTTTTTTTTATAAGAATGAATACAGAAATTAGATTAAAAACTGAAAGTAAAGTAAGATATAGAAATTTGATTAAAAGAACGTATAAATTTGTGCATTAGCAAAAGAAAATTGGCAATACATCATCCACAAGTAGTAGAGCTATCTCCCTAGTACTTGCCCCAAAAAAACCAAAGTTGGATGGTACTCTAAAGAATTAAGATATTGATACTACCAGCCACCAACATATCCAGTGCTGAGAGGGGAAAAGAAAAATGAGTGTAAATAGTGAAGCAGACAAAAAAGTATGGGCTGTGGCAGTTGACTGCCAGCACTGGGATATGCTTACCTACCAAAAGATAGATTTTAATCAAAGAATCAAGAAACTGAAAACAAGTCTGTATAAATTGGCAAGAACTGAATACCTTAATAATAACATATTAAACAACAAATTACAAGAATTGGTCTTCAGTAACACCAAACCACTTATAAATACTCGGTAATAATTGCATATGCATATATAGCTGCTTACTCCAAATTTGATGAGCCATATACAGAATAACTAATCTGTCAAATGCTCAGCAATAAAATCAAGCGCATCATCATCAGTGATTATAACCCCAGCAGAAGGGTTAACATCCAAAGGTTCAACCACACCAACAGATGTAACCTCTTCTGCATGTTTATTTTCTTCATTCTCATTCTCATCCATCTCATCTCCATCGAGTTGCTCCATCTCATTGTAAGGGATCTCCTAAAACAGGACAAAGGATTCAAAAATTCTACTGGACTACTGAAGTTCTAATTCTTCTAAGCAGAACCTTAAGTAATGTGCAAGCAAAAATTCTTGGAAAAGGAAATACGGAGTGGTACCTCATCTTCTTGCAATGCTTGTTTCTCTGTCTCCACAATCCAGTCATCTAGCATGCTTTCCAACATGGCACTATCAAATGATATCATGTCATCAGGCTTACTTCCCAGCTGGCGTTCTCTAAGTCGCAAGTTGTAGTGGACATAGGTAAGTTCATTCCATCTCTTCTGAGACAAACAGTTGCGCCTTATTCTGTGAATTTGATCATAGATATTCCAGGTATGTTCACATCCCAAAGATGAGCACGTCTGACTTAGTATTCGAATGGCAATTCGTTGCAGCTCTAAGCAACTTATCCCATGTTGTTGCCACCATGCAGCTAATAAAACACAATATGAAACAGTACAAATTTTTATGACTGAATTTTTGCCTACTAAAAAAATCTAGAGTAATTAAGTTTGCATAAAGTGTGCCAACAGTATCACCTGGATCAAGCTCTGTTCTAGTACTAATAGCCAAATCTGTTCCAAAGTCAGCTTTGGCGGAAACAAAATCAGGAATCTGATATGATAACAACGGAAAATTGGTTAAAAAAAAATACAGAAAAAATGCCCAGAACAGTTATAACTGCTTTATATGTGCAACCACTGCAGCTGAATGAACATTTTCACCTTGAAACACCAAGCAACTAAATTGCTTTAAAATTAGTTAGCCCATGATAATAGGATGACAGACAAAGAAAAAAGCAAAAACAAACAAGTACCTGCATGGATGCAGAGATTCTTTTCCTACCATCCGGTTCAAGTCGAACAATACATTCATTTAGACCACGAATCACCTCAGGATGCTAAATCATAGAGAAGTAGAAACTTAAAGATGGGAGATAGAGAAAATTACAATAAAGTGCTTATATACTAATTACTTCTCATACCATAGTGAAATCTGGTCGATACCGGTATGACGGGTTGAGAAAGTATGCAGCTACACAGAGAGGATGGTGGAATAGCAAATTCCAGTGGCATTCTATCACACTCCAGAAAGGCCCGTATTTTCGAGCATCATCACCGTGAATGGCTTTAATTGCAAGCTTAGCTCTATACATGTCAATATATATAGAAGAAATTGACCGAGTTTCATCACTGTCTATCTTTTGAAGAGCTTGTGCAATTGGTTCTAAAGATTTCCTCACATATTGCATCTTCTTCCAAAATGTGACATTTAAGACAATTTTCTCAACTTCTTTACCCTCATCTGATTTGGCAAGTTGGGAAGAAAGCCAGTTGTTTGATTGGAACATTCTCTTAAGAACAATCCTTTGGTCCAACAAGCTCTGTAAAGTGAAAAAACTAGTGGCGAACTTCGTGACAGATGGCCTAAGAAGTTCCTGTCCCTTTGTAAATTCTTTCTTCATAAAATTTACCAACCATGTGCTGTTATGGATAAACCTTGTAATTTTTTTGGCTTTATCAAAACATTCTCCTACCCATTTTATGTTCAGAAAATCTTCAAGCATTTGATCAATGCAATTGACAGCACATGGTGTCCAAAACAAATTTCTCCTTTTCGCTTCAAGCATCTTCCCAGCAATCCTAAAACTGGCAGTATTCTTACTAATTACCTGTGATGGAAATTAGACAGAAAAATCTTAGCAGACAGCTTCTCAAGCAAATTCCAAAGGCGACTTTGCAGAAGAAAAATCAAATATGAAAAGCTAAGACTACCTGGACTACATTGTCCTCGCCTATCTCTTCCACCATTTTGTCAAACAGCTTAAAAAGGTTTGCAGCATCCTCTATTATGTCAGTGGCATCAGTGGAAGAAACAAAATATAAACCACGAGGACAAGAGACCAAAAAGTTTATTATTGTCCTACTCTGCACATCTTTCCAACTATCAGCCACAATGGAGCAGCCAGTAACTGCCCAAGATGCTTTAAACTCCATTAGATACTCTTCGAGGGTAGTGATCTCATCCTGAAGGAATTGACCGGATATTAGTCGGCTGAAAGGGCCTTTCAGACCTTGCCCATATTGGCCAACCAACTCTAGCATTTTACGGAAGTATGGGGAGTTTGCTGCATTTGAAGGGATTCCTGCATGATAAAAGAATTTGCAGATAGCAGATACTACTTCCTTCCGAGTTCTCTTTTCACATATCATCTTTGCTTTTACTTGCTTGAAGAGTGGGGATGTCTGGTATTTTAGTGATTTCAAAAATATGGAATCTAATCTTGATCGTTTAGGTTCAGCACCATTGACACTAGTACCAGGAGACCTCCCCTTGACATTATTTCTAATGTCACCGTCTGAAACTTTATCATCAATAGCCTGAATATCCTTACTCATACATTGCAAAAACCCTTCATCCTGCTCTCCCTCTTCATTCTCATTATCTGAATGCAAATAGCATGTAGATGCTGTGTTAATATCTGGTTTGCGAGGCCTTCTGCCAGTACGGTGCCATTTCATGTTCTCCTTAATCTTAAGATACACATCCTCGGGCACCTTTTCACAGTATGCAACTTCTCCAGGGATCCTAGCCAGGTGTTGTTTAAACCGATTTATGCCTCCACTAATTATTTTTTCACAATAATTGCATTTCACCCTTTTCTTCTTTTCATCCTGTGGAATACAATGTTCCCAACCAGGGTCCACACATCCTAATGCCCGGAAAGGGGAGAAACCCCTAAACAGCTTCTTATCAATCACTAATTTCTTGCCTTTCTGTTTATAACCAACACTTGCTTCTCCTGCATAATTATACTCATTAGAATGGAAAGTTAAAGAACCCTGTTCATATTCAGCCTGCCTTTGCTTTCTACCAGAACGGCATCCTTCCAGGTTTTTCCTCATTCTCAAGCATATATCCTCTGGAACCTTTGCACAGTGAGTAACTTCTCCAGTCAGTCTAGCCAAATGTTGCTTCAATCGAAAAATTCCACCACTGACTATTTTCCCACAGTAGTTGCATTTAACCTTCTTTTTCCTTTCATCTTGAGCAATACCGTGCTCCCAGCCAGGATCAACATATCCTGAGGACCGAAGGGGGCTCATCTCTTCAACCATTTGGCAAGAAGACAGCAGTAGAAACTTTACTCTTTTTTCCTGATTATATGATTGAAACATAAGCAAATAAATAAAAAATCTTCAAGAAATAGGGAAAAAAAAAAAGAAAAAAAAGAAGAAGCCGATCCTAGGTATCCAAAAGTTCTAAAGTATCCCTTAGAACATTTGATGCGAAGGGGTGAATGCACCATCACGAAAGAATACATAATCAGTGACAACAATGTTGCAGGAAAAAAAATGATCCCAGATTACTAAAGTCATCCTATTTTCATCGTTTTGTTGAGTCCAATTCCACAGGAAATTACCAAACAGTACAATAAGAATCTTGAAATAGCCCTACACATTATGATAACATTATACATAACACTGAAAATCATAAGCAGAACAGTTCAACAAGACAGTGGAAATGGAAAATTTATTTTTTGTTTTATCACTCTTCTAATCTCAACAGAAAATTATTTGCTCATATGTCTTATACAAACAAATATAATAGGCAGTTGAACAACCAGTAAGTTTCTAGATATTAATTATTTCACGAAAAAGAAAAGGAAAAAAAAAAAAAAAAGGAATACTTGGATGAAAGTTCGACTCAAATAATTGAAAAGACAGATCTATAACTTTATAAAATAGCTTTTCCTTTTGACAGTTCAATTCCGCAAATAGCATCAACAAGGAAAAGAAGAAGAGATTTTAAGTCATACAATGTATTTGCCTCTTTGACACACTGGACTTCCTTCCCAAGTCCAAATCTCCTCATGCATACCCCAGAATATCGAGTTGGCTTATGTATCTTCTTCAGAATCCTTGAATGAATAGCTTGAGCAAGGCTAAGCTAATAATAAAAACCACAGTAACAGGTAAAGGGAACCCCGCGGTGGGGCAATGGAATAAATGAGAGAGAGGGGAAAAAAGAATGAAGCAAATTATAAAACAAGCACAGAGACTATGACACAAAAACTCAGCCAAATAAGTTCATTTCAACAGCTTGGCAGAAACAGCATAAAGTGCCAGGTTAAGATAATGCATCATTCCGAAAGTTCAAAATGTAATTTATTGACATATTGAGCGAACTATGCTACATTATGAGATCAAGAAACTGAGAGTCACAAGTTTGTCCATTTATAGTCCATTTGGGAGTTTGCAAACCATGACTTTGTTGAACTCTTTGGTCTTTCTTAGAATAAGAGAATTACCAGACAGCAGGCAAGAGTATGCTTCTGAAATCTGCAACAAGTTAACATATTAAAGTCTGTTATTCCATGAATACAATAAAACTGAACATTATGTGAAAGAAAATCCAAAGCTTTAGAAATTCATACATTTTATGTGACTGCTTCGGTTAAAAAGTAAAAGAATAAAAAGATTGCTCCGATACTCTTCCAACATAAACAATGACATATGATTTTCTCCCATATGTAGGGCATTCTTTATTCAAAAAGGAAAAAAAGATAACATCCTTTTGTCACTTACAAAAAAAGTACTCCAGTTTTCTACTTGCTCATAAACCTATACATAAGTCATACAAACTCTAATTCTGCCACTTCACTCCATCTAGGGTCGATCTTTTTGTTGATCACAAGTGATTGTCCCAAAGGCTAAATAAAGTAGCACCTTTTTTTTGGCAAGTAACCCAGAGATACCACGAAGCATATCCAAATAGAGTAATGCTACTCTTCACACCCATTTCAGGGCTGAGGTCGCATGTTTTAAGTGATCGACATGACAACCAATTTAAAACAAAAAAAAGAAAATAGAAGAAAAGCCAGTTAAAACATGTCTCGTCAAACGGTGTAAAATTGGAGTGATAAATTTGTGTGAAGACTAGCATTACTCATCCAAATATCTTCCCCAGTGGTTCAAACATTTGCATATAATGATCTATCATATGCATGTAACAATAGTAGAACTGACAATGCAAGTTAGCAAAAAGAACAAACTCCTAAACTTCCGAATGTATCCCTACCAATTTGAACTTAGATTCTGCATGAGGCTTTTCTTGAGCTGGAAAAAGGTCAGGATGAGACTCCCATACCTTCGTTCTGTAAGCTGCTTTAACCTACAAACATAAGTCACAGCACAGTGTCTACCAATCAACCAAATAGAAAAAGAAAAAGAAATTCTGTGCACCAAAAACCACAACTTGTACATCCCCCAAAATCACAAATTATCAACTTGACCCAAATCCAGTAATTCAGCTACAGTCTCAAACTATAACACAAACAACCCCAAAACGCAAAATTGATCCCCGTAGCGGTGTAAACCAAAACAAAAAACCCTGATTTTGCATCACAAATTTATGGGATAAGCGGGATTTACAGAGAGAGATAGGTGTGCATTAAGGAACCTGAGAGAAGGTAGGGCGAGAATCGGGAGGGAACCCTAGCAAGGCCCTGGCCTCATCGCCCTGCATTTCTGAAGGTTCGTCTTCTTCGTGTTTTTGGGAACCTTTATTTTGAGATTGGAAATTCTTGGGTCTGAATGCTCGGACAGGTGGAGGCTTGTAGTTCGTGATCAACGTCCTGATTATGGTCCGACGTATATCAAAATTGAGCCCGAGTAATTCTTTGGAGCTTGTTTGTGTCCTTATTTATTTGACTATTATAATTATCATTTAATTAAAATTTAATAATAATTAATTATAAGTCTAATAATAATTTTAATAGCTACATTTTCTTTTTTTCACAGTTTAAGAAGTTAATTAAGATGAAGGCAATGGCAATTAATTTTTGATAGTTGGGAGGAATGTTCCAAAATTTAGTATTGAGGTCCTTTGTTCTAAATGGGTAGTTCAATCGGCTATGTAACATGTCTCATAAAGTGGAGGTTACTAGTTCGAATTTTCTCTTCTCTTCTTTTGTGTGGACATGTCATAAAATAAAAAATTAAAAAAAATAAGAAAGAAAAGTATTGAGGTCATTTTATAATTCCAAAGATCCATAATTTTTAAAATGCCTACAAATTATGTGTTTTACGAAATAGGCCTTTCAAATTTAATTTTTGATCTCTCAAAAAAAAAATATAAATATATATATTTTTTTAAATTTTGTCCTCCTAATATAGAAATCTAGTTTCGCCCATAATTGCAGTGAGCTGGTGGTGATCAGTCACTACAAAATTGTGGGGCGACCATCCTGAAAGTAAATTAATGAAAAATATTAAGGGTATCAAATTTTTTATTAAGAAAGCTTTATTAAGCTGATATATAACTCATTCATTGGTATCTATTACATTTATCTTAATTAATTATTTTGTTTCTTTTAAATAAATGAGTTATACATTAGTTTAGTAATGCTCTTTCGATAAAAGATTTGGTACCCCTAATATTTTTCTAAATTAATAGTTTGCTTGGCCACTCTTCAAAGTGGTGGTCCGGCCACCTATTTATTTTGCTTTTTTTTTTTTGTTATATATATATATTTTTTAAAACTTTATGTAATTAAATTCATACAAAAAACGAATGGTATGAATCTTTGAAATTTTTTTAAAGCTTTACGTACGGTGTATGGATTGAAGCACAAACAAAAAACACATCAAATATTGTTTAGTTCAGAATAACAGACACACATGAATTTCAACATATTTATAAATAATAGTTAATTATGAACGACAAAGAAGGAAAAATCAAGTCCATGAAAGTCCTGTGTCAACGCAGAGCCATTGAAAGCCACCAAAAAAAACGACTATTTTTTTGGAACTAATTATAGTAATTGCAACGTAAGTGATGAGTTGATAATCTCTGTTTGGGAGTTTGTCGTTACCCTCCACTCAAACACCGGTAAGCCACTCAAACATCAGCAACGCTCACCACCGTCCATGCATATGCACTGACAGAGAACACTAATTTAAGAAACCTTCCCCCGCCACGCTATAAAAAGCTTCCACATGCAACCCCATCTTCTTCAATCACCCGCCTCTTCTTCCTTTAATTAGCATTGGCGGGGGATGCTGGAGCATATATATTATATAGACACACACATATATATATATTTATAAATATACAGTGAATTTGAAGAAGAAGAAGAAGAAGAAGAAGAAAAAGATAGAGAAGATGATTGGCAAAGTAGCTGTTTCGGTTACTTCTGTCATTCTTGTTGTTGGGGTGGCGCTTGCTGTGGTGGCTGTAGTTCACCACAATGCGAGCAAGAACAATGCGGAGAGTCTGTCGCCGCAGATGAAGATGGTGAAAGACATTTGCAGTAAGACGGATTATCTGGACGCTTGCCAGAAGAGTCTTAGCCCTGTGGCGGAGAAGGGAAACACAGACCCCAAGGAATTCATAAAGGCTGCAATCCAAGCCACAATCAACGAGGTTTCCAAATCGGCCAACTTTTCCGACATGCTGGTGCAGAACGCGTCGAACATCCCGAGAGTGAAAATGGCAGCGGAGGATTGCAAGGAGTTGATGAGCTTCTCCATCGACGAGCTACAGGCCTCGTTCACTACGGTCGGAGAAAGCGACTTGCACACCATGAACGACCGGGCTGATGAACTTAAGAACTGGTTGAGCGCTGTCATTTCGTACCAGCAGACATGTCTTGACGGCTTTGAAGCACCCGAATACCGTAAACTCATGGAAGACAACCTCAACGACGCCGCTTCACTCACCAGCAATTGTCTGGCTATCGTTTCCGAGCTCGCCGATATCCTTAAGGTGTTTGGCTTGGAGTTCAACATCAAGCCCCCTGGTCGCCGCCTTCTTAGCCAGGACGGGTACGTACGTGTACGGTTAAAATTAATTACCACTTAAATAATTTTCTCAAAACATAAAAATAAATAAATAAATTTGATATTTTAACAGGTTCCCGACATGGTTCTCCGCCTCCGACCGCAAGCTCTTGGCTTCGGTGGACAACGGCAGGGTTAGACCGAACGCGATTGTGGCCAAGGATGGCAGCGGACAATTCAAAAGCATTGCCGCAGCAGTGGCCGCTTACCCCAAGAACCACAGAGGCCGATATGTTATCTACGTTAAGAGTGGAGTCTATAACGAGTACATTACCATTGAGAAGAATATGAAGAACGTGTTCATGTTCGGTGATGGACCTAGAAAGACCATCGTCACTGGCCGTAAGTCCAACCGCGACGGCTTCACCACCTTCAAGACCGCCAGTTTCTGTAACTACTTTACCCTTCTCCTCCATTTCGGATTACGGATAAGAGAAATTGTATCATCATCTTATGAGTTGATAATACATTTTTCAAAATAATAAATCTGATATGAGATGAGATACATCATTTTTTTTAAATTAATGCTTTCAAATCTCTCTAGGAAATAAAATATTTTATGTGACTTAATATAAAATTGCTTGTGAATGGCAGCGGCTATAGGAGAAGGATTCATTTGCAAGTCAATGGGTTTCCAAAACACTGCCGGACCGGAGGGACACCAAGCGGTGGCTCTCCGCGTCCAATCAGACATGTCGGCGTTCTTCAACTGTAGAATGGATGGTTACCAAGACACGTTGTACGTGCAGGCCCACAGACAGTTGTACCGCAACTGCGTGATTTCCGGAACCGTCGACTTCATCTTCGGCGACTCCTCCACGGTTATCCAGAACTCGTTGATCATTGCGAGGAAGCCCATGGACAACCAACAAAACACGGTGACAGCGCAAGGCAGAGCCGACAAGCGCGAGACGACCGGGCTGGTGATCCACAACTGCAGGATCGTGCCGGAGCAGAAGCTGTACCCATTGAGGTTCAAGATCCCGACATACCTCGGGAGGCCATGGAAGGAGTACGCCAGGACTGTGATCATGGAGACCACTCTTGCGGACTTCATCCAGCCCCTCGGATATCTGCCATGGGCGGGAAGCTTCGCGCTCAGTACCTGTAGCTACTTTGAGTATGCCAACCGTGGGCCCGGCTCTAGGACTGTTAGGAGGGTGAGGTGGAAGAATGTGCGAGTCATCAGCAGGAGGGAGGCTATTCAATTCACTGCCGTTCCTTTCCTCCAAGGGAACTTCTGGTTGAAGGCCACCGGATTTCCTTTCCTGCCGGGCTTGAGGCGTTGATGATCTCATGCCATTCATGCATGGAGGAGTTTAGATATCGTGTTGTATTTTTTTTGCGTGGAGTGTGTGGATATATGATGTGGACGTACGAAAGGCTTCGAGGGAAACACAATTAGATAAGAAAAAAGAAAAATTAATTTATTCATATAATGGGCTTAATTTGTACGTTTAATTATGTCGTTAGGATTCTTTGAGGTCCCTCTTTGTTCCAATGTATTTTGATTTTGGTATACCACTTTAATGCCAGAAAACTTTGAAAAGAATATTATTTTGTCTACTTCTCTACATCAAAAAATACTATATATAATATATATGGTATTATTATTTATAATATTTTATAGTAATGTCATCAAAATGTATGCACTTGACATGTTCACAAATTAACGAAGTAATTTACTCTCTAGAATTCTTTTCTCTCTCTTTTCAATCATCTAATCAACATTAAGAAAAACTTCAAGAGAAGAGAAGATCTAGATTTAGATCTTCTCTCCTCCCCTTTCATAGTTGCAGTGCTTGGAGTCTTCTCTGTAAGCTCCACCGGGCTCTATTTCTAACAGGTTGCTTTAAATCTAATTTGTAGATTTAGATCTAGATCCAGATATAGTCTATTCAACCTTAGATTTGATCGTTTTCTTTTCAGCCAAAGCGTGTTTTCCGAATGGATGTCTACGATGCCGTACTTCTCCACTACTACTTGTAGGGGTTTTTGTTTTTGTTTTTTGTTGTTGTTGTTTGTTTGTTGTCGCTGTTGTTGTTTTTATTTTATGGTCTTAGCCATTGGGCCGAGGATGTGAATAATGCTTCTGGCTTTCGGGCCGAGAGAGGAATGGTTTGGGTATGAGTTTTTTGTTCATACATGGAAAATGACTTCCTGTACTCCTAGAAGGAGTCTGCGTTAGCATATCTGTTCTATAATCTGAAGATCGGGATAGGATAGCGGATGTTTGACGTCATAAATTAGTTTTTCATTGTAAGATCTGTTATGTTTTCAATTTTTGACATGTAATCTTTTAGTTTTGGCTATAATCTTGCATAACTGTATGTTCTGTGATTGTAAAAGTTTTTATACTCTTGACCACTATTAATGAAATCAGATTGATTTTGCCTAAAAAAAAAATGAACGTAGTAATTTACGTGATACTTATACCATGTCAGCCAATAAAACATGAATTTCTAGCTAATAGTTTGTGTGAGATTATTTTTTTTTTAAAAAAAAAAGAAGTAGGAGAAAGATTTTTTTGCCCCAGTCTCTTCCACAGAGATTATATCTGTTCAGTAGTGGGCCACTTGTTCGGCCCAAAGCCTAATCGGCCCGCCTTTGGAAAATCACCTCCACCTAACAGGTTTACATAGCAGGCCTCACATGGCCCTTTTATACTCATCAGAGAAAGAAAGGAAAAGAATACGAAGTAAGAAAGAAGAGGAGGAAGAAGAAGCAGTTTCAGAGCGTAAAACCACATCGGCCTCGTCCTCAGCTGATTAAGAATGAGGTGGCGCAATCTGGTGAGGGCTCTGAAGCAATTAGAACCCTCCACTTCGATTTCCAGACATTTTCGCTCTTACTCAACCGGTGAAGCTTTCTCTCTCTCTTTTTGTTTTATGAAAAAAGAAATTTATATTTCCGAGGTTGAGAACAATCGTGAAAAATGACAGAACTGCAGCAACCTCAGCTGTCGCCCGACCTCGTCAGAATCATGGAACGAAGGCTGTCGGCTATAGAACATAGGAGTGCTAGCCTACACAATCTCATCAACCAGGTGATACTTTTTTTTTTTTTAAAAAAAAAAAATTAATAATAAGCGTTTCTTATATGTTTGATGAAAATACAACGAGAAAGAAATGGTGGGTGAGTTGTTGATGTTGAATGAAGACAGCCAGAAGCGTCACCGGCGGAGTATGCCAGGGCCAATAAGGAGCTGAGGAAGCTCAGTGGGTGTATGGACCTTATATCGCACTTGAGGACCAAGCAGAAGGTGATACTTCTACTCTCTCTCTCTCTCTCTCTAAATGTCGTCCTTTTATCTTTTATTTATTTATTTTTTTTGGGGTTGGGTTTTCTGTTGAAAGTATTGGTTGCTTCTTCCTGATGATGAATGTGTGAAATAGGTGGTAGTGCGGGCGTTTATGCCTTTGTTTGTTTTTCATGGGGTTTTAAGTGAATTGGTGCACATTCTAGTTGCCTTTCCGTGTGCTGCGTCGGTGGTTCCAAAGATATAGGGATTGTTTGATTATGTAGTAGTCATAGCAAATCAAATTTAAGTGTGGCCGAGAAGTCACTGGCTTTGAGGTCCATCATGTTCCCCATCTTCTTGTTTCTTCTTTCAACTGTTAGAGCTACCAAGCAAAAATCATGCCCTCATTATTTCAGTTGCCTTTTTTCTTTTTTCCTTCACCCACGTTTGAAACTTTGATCTCGGGGATAGGAAAACATCCAACTATCAACCAAGCTTAAGAAGTTTTGGTCTTCATTATTTCAGTCTAAACTTTCTTTGCTTAAAAAATTCCAGCTTGTGATGGTTTTCATGCTTGTATTGTAATTGAAAAAGTAAAAGCAGTCGAGCCGTCACGGATAATCTAAGTCAGTTTATTGTACATATGTTCTTTGTTTTGATGGTTCTTGCATGGCCAATTAATTAATGACGCCGGGTGGTAATTTGATGGTTGTCTTTTCATTTCTGCAGGAGATTGATGGGTTGAAGTCACTGATGTCTGAATGTCCGGAAGACAAAGATATGCTCGATATGGCAACTGAGGAATTAAGTCAAGCTATTGAAGAAGAGAAAAGGCTGCAGAGTTTGCTGCTCAAGTCTTTACTTCCAAAGGATGATGCTGATGAGAGGGACTCTATCTTGGAGGTGAGAGCAGGTAACAAATACCTATTGAGACCAACTTCCTTGGTGTCAATGTGTTCTAAATTTTGTTTAGGCATTTATTTTCCTTTTGTTGTCTTTTGATGATGGATGGAACCTTTAATCAGGAACTGGAGGGGAAGAGGCTTCTTTGTTTGCAATGGACATATTTAAAATGTAAGTTACTGCAACTGGTTTAGCATCACAAGTTGTACATTATTTTACAGTTTCTCAGTTGAGATGATTAAATTGTGTTAATTATGACAGGTATGAAAGATATTCACAGAAGAAAGGTTGGAAATTTGAAATTGTGGATATAGCAGAGTCTGATCTTAGAGGATACAAGGTTTGTGTTCTGTCATCTGTTGAATGTAAAGCAAAGGGCCCTCCTTCGATAAATGCTAGTTAATTTTTGATTCATGTGGCTTACCACACATAGATAGTCCTTAGTTTTTCCATATTACAAATGAATTCAGTTTGTCTTGATGACTCCTCGTTTTGACTCAGTTATCCATTTCAGGAAGCTAGTGCAGCAATCTCAGGAGTTGGTGTTTTTGGGAAACTTAAATTTGAGAGTGGAGTTCATAGAGTTCAGGTTTCATGAATAATTACAGCCTGCCAACCAACAATTATGATATCAGGTACCAATGCCAACTACTGACATATTCCTTTTTGCAGCGAGTTCCAGTGACAGAGAAGTCTGGACGTGTTCACACCAGTGCTGTTTCTGTTGCCATCCTTCCTCAGGCTGATGAGGTGCTAACTTTTTCAGTTGACTTTGTATGACATGCTATCTGAATGACTCTGGGATCCAACTACATGTGAGAGTTGTGTTTCGTTCCCAGATGGAACTTCCTATTAACTTTCAGTGTTTTTCGTCACAAATGACTTGTTGCTTATGTTGTTTGTCAATAGTGAGATACTATGGAAGTATGAGTATCTGATTGATAGTTCTGTCACTGAGGTTTGTATTTTCATACTATATTTGGAGTCTTCTGCAGGTAGATGTCCAGTTGAGGAATGAAGACTTGAGAATTGATACATACAGATCTGGTGGTTCTGGCGGGCAGCATGCAAATACCACCAATAGTGCTGTTAGAATAACTCATATTCCAACTGGTATGACAGTGGCCATACAAGATGAGCGATCTCAACATATGGTACTATTTTTTAAACTTCTGCAACTGTTTTGCATTCTTACTGCCCTGCAAGCTTCGGCACAGAATTAGCATTTCTTCCATAATCTGTAAACCATTGTCATTTAAACAGTAGTGCAGATTCGCTAGATTTGACACCATTTCCCTTATTATTTATCTTTGAATTCTATGTGAGTAATGAATTTATCAGTGGAAAGGAAAGAGTCTTCTATCAAAGCATATAGTAATTTGCGTTGGCCTTAGTTGGATAATGTTTTTTCACCTAACATTTATTGTTGCATCTCTTTTTGTTTTTATGTGGTACACAATTGTGAGGACTATGCTCTTAACGCAGCTTTCCCCATCCTTTCTCTCTCTCTCTCTCTCTCTTTTGGCAGAACAAAGCCAAAGCGCTTAAGGTGCTGTGTGCAAAGCTATATGAAATAGAAAGGTCTAGAATTCAGATCAGTCGGTCAAAACTTCGATCAGAACAGGTACAGGAGGGTATGAAATGGATATTGATTATCTTTAGTAATTTACTTTAAGAATTCTAAAGATTAGCTCAATCAGCTGGAGACCACATCTTATAAAGTGGCCGCAACTAATCTGAATCTCCCTTTTGTCCTCTCCTTGGAACCAATTACTTATTTATTTACTTTCTTTTTTTCTTTTTTTTTTTTTTTTTCCAGAAAAAAGGTTTACTTTGAGATTGATATAGAACTTGTCACTTGAACAGATTGGTAGTGGTGACAGATCTGAACGGATCCGTACATACAACTTTCCTCAAGGGCGTGTCACTGATCATCGCGTTGGCATCACTCATCATGCAATAGATGATGTGATGCAGGGGGGAAATCTGGATGTCTTCATAGATGCTCTTCTTTTGCAGCAGGAAATGGATGCAATTGCATCTTTCAGTTCTTCCATTGATACCAGTTGATTGATAGTAGTCCACGCTGTTTCTATTGGTGCGTGATTCTCTATTGTTTTTCTTTTTATCACTGTTTAGCATCATAACAAGTGTACTTTATGCTATAATTTTTGTATGTGGACATGCATAACTTTTTTATGGTACCAATTCAATTGAAAGTTGTTTTTTCCATTTCTTAATGGACTGAAAGAGACTGTATTCTAATCTTTTAAAGGTATGATAGTGTTGTGTCATCATCCTAAATGGATGCTACAGGATTTGGATCCGGCGCAATAGATCTGATTCGAGCTGTTCATTTTAAATGAATGGTTCCGATGGTTTGACCACTTCAAACTGGCCATTGATATATTTTGCACTAGATCTCAATTCATGCTACAGACACAGGTTTACCGCCATTGTTATGCAGCCACTTATTTGCCTTTTGTGGAGTCAGTGAGACATTTCTTGTTTTGAGCCAATTGCATTACTAATGCAACGATGACATAATAAAGATATTAGTAGATAATCGACAATGTAATTTTAATATTTGCCGTTACTTTATTCTTCTGAAGTCGTCAATACATAAATTCATATATTGAAATAAAAAATCGATATATGAGCAAGGCAAGTTGTAAGCTTGGCATTGGGGCCAAGTTTCACATATATTCTTCGGTGCCAGCTTAGTTTGGAGTATTGATTACGAGTAGACAGTGGCAGAGTGATTTTAAGCAAGAGTCCACTTTCCCTAAAAGCCCTTAGGTCCGTTTGGAATTGCGGTTTTAATAAATAATTTTAAAAATAACGTTTTTAAAATTGTTACTTTTTAAAATTATAAAGGTATTCAATAAAACATGTTAAAAAGTATTTTTTTATTAAATATTTGTTACGTGAATTCATGATTTTGGTTTAAATTCGTACTTTTTCAAATAAACACTCCTAGCTTGCTTATTGAAATCGTAGATTTTTTTTTTTTTCTATTTTAAATCAAGTGTTTTTTTAAATTGTAATGCTAAATGTTTTTCGTTTTGCAATATCTTTTAAAAACGTAGATTATTTTTGTAAAATCGTAATTTCAAACGCACTTTTAGAGAGTCTCAAATAAAATATCTATATTCTATCCTTCCTCAAAAGAATGATCACCACTCCAATTTTTTTTTTTTTTTTTTTTTCAAGAAAAAAATTACTGACTTGACCGTTGAAGGCTCCCTTCTTGGAACCACTCTGGTAGTTTTCTCTTTGTTCTGCAAAAAGCCCATCAGGAGGCATCAGGTCATCACATAGTCAGACAAAATTATCACACATTATTCTAGAATCCAAATCATTATCTTTATAAAATTCCATTTATTAGTCAAAATACTTCTGAAAGTCCATAACTTTTTGGGGGATAATTTATTTATAGAATCTTATTTATTTTGTCCATGTTTTTTTAGGGGGGCTATAGGGACACTTGCCCCCTCTATAGTCTATAACCCACACCTAACATACTTGTATTACATGCAATACGGACATTTTATTATAAAAAAAAATTCAAATAATTTTAAATTCAAACCTATTCGAACAAATACGTTTTGCCGGACACTCTCTAGCCACCTAAATCCCAATTTGAATAGCAGAAAGGGTTGTGGCAGGCACTTATAAGGTGTTTGAAGTTGAGATGTGGGTATTTGATGCCGTGAGATTTGGGTTAATAATCATGACTTATCACCAATCCTTATCCCTTGGGTTGAAGAGAAACCACCAATCAGCATCCTCCCATCGTCATCCGAAAGCAGGTAAATATGCCCCACCCCACATCCACATTATACAAGAAAGAAGATAATAAAGCATCATGATTGTGTTATCTTCCAATTAAACATAAAAGATAATATATAGATAATCATGATTTGTAGTCTAATCTTCTAACAATAAAAGACTTAAGCAGCTGCTTCAATAAAGGTGGCTGTGGGGCGAGAGAGAGAGAGAGAGAGCGGGCCATGGGATGGGATTGTGTAGGGTGGGTGAAATCAGTTGTGGGGCACGAAGTTGGCGTAGAAAATATGTTGCCACTTTTTCTTACAACTTCTATCTATCTTCCTGACATACGAAGTAAGACAAAGAACAAAGAAGTAGTGCCATTATGATTGTTGACAATCCCTCTAATTATAATCGCATCAAATCGAGTATTACCAAAAAAAAAAAAAAATTCCTGAACTTTCATAAATTTTGAGAAGATCTTTAAAAAATTTTAAAATTATTAATTTTACCGATTGAACTTTTAATTTGATACAATCTATCATCTCTATTAGGGTTTGGCATTAAACAGACGTTAGAATGGATAAAATGACCTTTATACCCTAAAACTTTTATAAAATTTTAAATTTACCTTTAATTTTAGGGAAATCATATATAAAATTCTTAGGTCAACGCGCTTTTTTTAAAAACTCCTTGGGTATTTTTTTTCGGAAATTTAATCCCTGGGTCACTCGAGACTACTTAAAAACTCCCTACCGTTAATTTTTGTTAACTTCCGTTATTTGAGTTAAACGCACCGTTTTACTTAAGTCCACCTCAGTAGAATTTTGTATCCTACGTGTTCACATTGGACACGTAGGATATAAAACTCACCGTTTTGGACCATCCAAAACGGTGAGTTTGGCTTAAAATTGAGGCCTTCTTCTTTGAAACTCTCAAGTTTTATACGGTCAAAATACAAGCCTTCCGATACACCTCAAGCGGCAACCCACCAACGCAGACGCCACCGACGCAGACCCTGCCGGCGACAGAACCCACCGAAGACAGAACCACCGGCGACAGAGGCCACCGGCGACAGTACCCACCGGTTAAATCACCCATTCCGGCGTCACTTTTCAGGCTAGGTTTCCGTCAAATCACAATATTTTGAATCGGAAAAATCTGGTTTCGACGAAGGTATTTTCCGAAATTTCTTTGTGGGTTTTGTTGATTGACTGAAATTGAAGCCTTTAATAGTTGTTTTTTGAATTTTTTTGTTGTGTTGGAAGCTTTTGGTTGAAACCTCATCCCCAACCTGTTGTTTGTCCAACATCTGTCGAATATTGCGATTTTGAGCCAATATTATTGTTGATTGGCAGTGGGTGTGGTCCACCTTGGTTGTGGTCCTGGAATGAGACAGTTGTTTTTTCGTGTGAACTGGCAAGTTGGTCAAGGGGGATTTTTTCATCTGTATAACTATTTATTTGATTTTTTTGCTTCTCTACTCAAATGGTGGATTGTCGAGGACATGAAAATAGGAATTCTTTGTGCATAGTTTACGCCAGCATCATCATGCTACAATTGAACAGTATTTTTTGAAATTTTGGTTTTTTTTTTTTTTTTACCTAATAGTTCATGCCATACTTTTCTATGCATGTATTTGTTTTTAGGTCCTCCAATATTTTTGCCACCTTTTTAGTTGATAAGAAGAAAGGTCAATTACTGGAAGAAATGTTAAATGGGATATGCGTCATTGTTCCACCGTGGTGCATGATTATATTGACAGCCATATCTGTAAACATATAAACGAGTGTAAGAAAAAATATAAAAGAGTGTAAGAAAAAATATTTGTCAATACAAGAAAACACAAAAAACAATAATATCTATCTATTGCATGAAATGAAATGATTTAATGATATATATATATATATATCATTAAAAATTATACATGCATGTTTTGGACTCAAGATGCCCAACTTAAGCTGATTTTGGAAGTTAGGTTGACATAGTTGGCAACCATTCAATTGGGAAAAAAGGACAAAACATAATAGTAATAATAAACATATACTTTTGCACATGCATGTTATAGGTGCAAAGTGCACTTTTCGCTCATTGTTATATGTGGAAAGCTCAACAAATGCATACAATACATGTAAAAAATTTCTCTTTCTATAAGAACCATTAACCTATTCAATGCCTTAAATTATGCAAAAATTCATCAATATACGTAAAAGATGCAGGTTTAAGTTACATTTGCTACTTAATAACTTTCCATAGGATCACTATTTTGCCAAAGTCACCATTACATTATATTAATATACATGTCCATCATGCTTGCTAAATATTAAGAGAATGAGAGATTAGAAACTGTCTAATCTGGAAATGTTATGGAAATGTTAAAGATAAAGTTTCTTTAAAAAGAATTTTAAACAAGCTTATAAATAAATAAGTTTTAGATTATAGTAAATCCCACCAGATTGACATGAAATTTACCATGCACAATAGCATGGAGGGCATGTAATCCAAGAAAGTAGTTGAATATAGGTACAATTATATACACTTGTGAGCGTGAGAGATTAAATCTCATATTGGAAAGCTATCACAAGAGGATATAGACAATTTATCCTAGAAGACAGCTCATGAGATAATAAAACCTTCTGTTTAAGGCAAAATGTGGTTGAGCTAACTACTAAAGGAAAAAAATTTTAAATATAAAGAACAGTATATATATATATATATATATACCATCTTCAAATTACTATTTCATTATCAATGCCTCATCCAAATTAAATCCCATATTAAAATAACAGATAAATTAAACACCAAATTTGACTTCTACAAATTCAGAACATCAATCCCCTTCTAGAATGAGCACGGTGAGTTGTATATTGAGCAAGTTGAGTTGTACATTAAATGGAAGGAAATTAAGCCCCACAGAAAAAAATTGATAGAATCCCTTCTGCCTAACACGACAAAATCCCCCTTGACCAAACCTGCCAGTGCACACGAAACAACAACTGTCTCATTCCAGGACCACAACCAAGGTGGACCACACCCACTGCCAATCAACACTAATATTGGCTCAAAAGTGCAATATTCGACAGATGTTGGACAAAAAACAAGTTGCGGATGGGGACAGATGTTGGACAAAAAACAGGTTGGGGATGGGGTTTCGACCAAATGCTTCCAACACAACAAAAAAATTCAAAAAACAACTATTAAAGGCTTCCATTTCAGTCAATCAACAAAACCCACAAAGAAATTTCGGAAAATACCTTCGTCGAAACCAGATTTTTTCCGATTCAAAATATTGTGATTTGACGGAAACCTAGCCGGAAAAGTGACGCCGAAATGGGTGATTTAACCGGTGGGTACTGTCGCCGGTGGCCTCTGTCGCCGGTGGTTCTGTCTCCGGTGGGTCCTGTCGCCGGCGGGGTCTGCGTCGGTGGGCGTCTGCGTCGGTGGGTTGCCGCTTGAGGTGTATCGGGAGGCTGGTATTGTGACCGTATGAAACTTGAGGGTTTCAAAAAATAAGCCCTCAAGTTTAAGCCAAACTCACCGTTTTGGATGGTCCAAAACGGTGAGTTTTATATCCTACGTGTCCAATGTGAACACGTAGGATACAAAATTCTACTGAGGTGGACTTAAGTAAAACGGTGCGTTTAACTCAAATATTCCCTTAATTTTACATTAAAAAAATTTTAAAAAATAAAAGAAAAAGAAAAGTTGATGATATTTTGGTATTTTCGTGGCATCCTGGTTTGTTTTGAAACATGTATTAATTAATGATGGATAAACGCATCCACATCTTACTCAAAAAATTTTAGCTAAAAAATCGCTTCTTTTTTATATATATATTTTTATTTTTTATTTTATAATATTTCAATTATCTACGTTTCTAGTCTCACTCTCTATTATATTTATTTATTTATTTTCATTATTTTGTTTTAAATATTTTTTTATCCACTTTCACTATCCCCATAGAAGAAAGAAAACTTAATTGATTTGTTTTTTATTAATTTATTTATGCATTGTTGAGCAAATTTGTTGAGTATGATAACATATAGCCATTTTTATAGATTAAGATGAGACTATTTAATTTTTTCTTCTATTTTTTTTATAGGGCAAGCTAAAATAATCTTTGATGTGAAATTAATTTGAACCATCAATATTTGAAAAGATATTTATTACTTGACAAACTGAACAGTCTTCCAAAATTTTGCTAAATTCAGGCTAATTGTTTCCGCAAGTATAATACAAGATCGAAGTCATAGATGATGAGTGATTCTAGAAGTTTTTTTTGTGTTTTTTTTAGTCCTTTAAAAAATGATATAACTATTAAAATTATCATCAGATCAAAATTTAATTATAATTAATCATAAATTTAATAATAATTTTAATAAGTATATTATTCTCGTAAGAATTCAAGAGGGAGAACTTTAGCATTAGTCATAGACTCATAGGTGATAGATACTATGGAAATCCCCTTGATCCAGAACTGTCCGGATTGAAGGAGACACTTAAAGACATCTGACAAAAAGCTACCTCACCCTAATAAGAATTAAGAACCTTCATACAAGGAAAACCAAAAAGTGGGGCTGCCTGATTTTTCACTCACGACCATGTCCAATCAAGAAAATTCATAAATAAAGAAATATATCCCTTTATCTCTTTTGTGCCTTTGGTTAATCTTTCTACCCTAAAAAGTCCTTGATATTGACGCCATTGTTAATTGTGATGGGTTGGAAATCTATCAAAAAGATCAGGCATTATGTAATCCCACCCACACAAGTCTCTTTCTTTTATTACAAGGTAGAAACTTTGAAAGATAATCCACAGGCAGTGGTTGAAATCTGTCCCTTCCTTTCTTTCTATTATTGGGTCGATTAAATTCTAGCCTTGAAAAAAAAATAATAATTTACATTTGATTTGGCAGACTAGGAAAAAGAAAAAAAAAAGTAGGAAGGAATAAAAAAAAACAAGAGATTCTTGATCTTGCAAGAAATGGTTAATGAAGTGTTGGGTTTTGTCTGTTTTTGATCATTGGTTTCCAGTTTTGGGCCAAGGGGATCAAATTGATATAATAATAATACTACCACATCAAGATGTTAAGATTATTTTATATATTTCATTGCTTATGTTTGTTTTAGATCTGAGCTGAGGGCCTGTTGTCTCCGACACAAACTCCTCCTTAATAAAGACAAACATAAGAAGAAGATTTGCAGCTCAAAACAGATATCTGACACCCCCTCCAAACACTCAGGGGTGTTAGAATCTGGTCAGGAGATTCTTCTCATCCCATATTTTTGTTTTCGATGAATACTAAAATGTAACTGAATTATTGGGGTTTCCCTACTTTTCTCAAAGAATCCAAGTGACCAAAAGGGTGTGGTCTAGAGCTAGTAATATGGATGATTTTCCCAAGGTTTTGTGTGGGTGGAGCTGGGAGGAGAACAAGTTATTTGAGCTGGCTTTGGCAGTGGTTGATGAACAGGCCCCAGATCGGTGGGAAGTCGTTGCAACCATGGTTGGAGGCAAGAAGAGTGCAGAAGATGTGCAGAAACATTATGTGATCCTTTTGGAGGATTTGCAGGTTATAGAGTCTGGTAAGCTTGACCATAAACTGGGGGAAGCTCAGCCTTGTGTTCAGGTTGATTGCACACAATCCATATGCTGGACTGATGAAGATAACAAGTATGCAATTCTCTCTTGTTGCAGCTCAATAGCTTTAATCTCCCTCTCTCCTTTTGTTTAGTTTAGATTTGCTTTGCATGTTCAAGTTTTTTGTTATTCTTTTATGTATGTCTTTATCACTGTTCCAATCTCATTAAGATTTGAAGGAAAAAAAGATATACACCGGTTTCACTTTGGTATTCAAGGAATTTGTTCCCTTCTTTTCTTTGGTCCCCAATCTGTCACCTTCTCAGCATATGCGCAGTGGAACTAAATTGAAGTTTTGAAGCTGCATTCTTCATCCACAGAAGGGGAAGATAATCATAAAATAAAATCTGTATATAGAGTTTTGTATTAACTGTCATCTATTCTTGAAGATGTGTTCAAAATCTCTTGAATTCATCCAGTCCTATTATGGTCTAAACATTCCAGTTTCAACAAAAAAAAACGAAGGTAAAGTAAAATTATCAGGTTACAGTTCGTCCTGCTTCTCTCCTGCGTCATCTGGGGCCAAAATGCAGATTAAAGTATATGCCTTTGTCTTTTCGGTGTGCTGACTGCCTTTGTTGCGTGCTGTTTGGTCCCCCACTCATCCTCATAGTCTTGTGCTCAGCAATAAATACTAATTTGAAAACATATGCATCTCTTGCAATAGAATAAGCATCAAGCATAAGTTCTTCTCAAAAAATGCATAACATTTACGCAAAACGAAATGCTTTAAAGATATCATTTTACATACAAAACAGATATCTGTGTTTAATAAACATGGATCATTAAATATCCCTAAATTAGATATTAAAAAAAAAAAAATCTGAATTCTATGTAATAGCATCCAGAACTCTGCCCTATTTGAATGTTTCATTTAAATTTTCTGGTTTGCTGGTCTGGATAGTGGGATTGCAGAAATTTTTGTTCAATCCGGAAGCGCAATGAGTCCTATGGTAGGACTGTTGAAGCTGTACCAAGAAGTAAATGATGCCTCTATCAAACTGTTCATTTTTCAAAAATTAGTTCACAGTAAGTTGTTTGCCACTCATCATATGCTCAATGAGATGAGGTTTCAGATCCATGAGGTGTAAAATTTGGAAAAGTGGAAAGAGAAAACAGCGGAAGTTCATGTTGATAGCTTGACCCCTTAATCATTTCTGCAATCAGTGTTTGCAGAGTATTTGGCCATCAAAATGATGTGTAAATGGCTCCATTTGTTTCATCATATTATGCAGTCATGTGAAATGAGTATGTCGAATGCTGCTGGATACAGAATGTGGAATTTCGGTTGTCATGTATGTAATAACTTAAGAAAAACGCTATTTACATTTGCATTATCACTCCAAAATGACTAATTCTTTTAGAGTGATGGAATAGGTGTGGCTAACGCTTTTCTTGAATAGTTACAATGTGGGTCTTACACATCGCTGAAAAATTTGCATAGGGTAGATTGAGGCCTGCATACCTGGCCTAGCTCCCAGTAGAGCTATATATTAGACAAATATGAAATGATTTTTCATTTTGTAATTCTTTGATTTCAGCTTGCTTGTTCGATTGGACATAAGCTAATCTCTGGAACCAATGGGGCTATCAACTGAAGCAGATTGATTTGTCTTCAAGAACATGTCCCATGTGAATATTCACATGGCCAGCCATGGGGCTATCCCACTGAAGCAGATTGATTTGTATACAAGAACATGTCCAGCCTGAACAAAGCTGCTGTTTATGGGTTAGTGTATCAGTTTAAATTTTATCCGTTTATTGCAAAGATAATCAATCAATCTTTTTTCTATAACACGGAAGGAGGTTGTCTGTGAAATTGCAAGCAAGCCCAGAATGACTGAGCTTCCACACTGTAAATAGCAGAAATGGGGTTTATAGCTTTGTTCATCAACTTGACTCAAATTACATACACAGCCTGTGCTTGGCCCGCAAACCATAAATGTGGCCCCAGCTCTAAAGGTCATGAATGTGAAAGAAGTCGATGATGCACATATTTGCAATAATGGTTTCCACTACCAATTTCAGCTGTAAAAATGGATGTGAACACAGCCTAGGCAAGTCAAAACAGAAGAAATGGATGTGAAATTGCGAGCATGTATTTCATTCACTTGCCAAACAATTGCTATTCTCAAAACTCTACTTCCCAGCATCATCCTTAAACACCCTAGATTGTTCCAAGTTCCCAAGAATCGAATCCTGTTGAATAACATGTGTTCTCCTGAAACGGCAGTTTCCTGCACACAAAAACCTGCCTTTACAAAACCACATCGACCTCAGAAACACAAACTCCATTTTGCCACCATGTTTACCCATCTACTTCTCCCGTAAGCCACATGATGCAAGCTTCCAGAAATCTTATACGAGTCCCAGATACCCTTACATATAAACCCATGAACAGATTCAATCTTTTCAATCAATTTACTGAATTCAGGCACACTCATGTTAAATCACCATTTGTTTCAAAAGATTAAGCCGATAGAAAGTGATTAATTAATTTATATTCTAACACTCTTAATTTGTAGGCTCAAATTGTCTCTTAATTAGTGAGACTCAATACATAGAATATGTAATTGAAATTGAAGGTGAAGGCTCAAACTCATATAATATATAGCAGTTCTTTTCATTTCTGTAAGATAAACCTTCTTTTTCTTCTTCATCTTTGCCAGCATTGATGCCCTTTCGATGAAAGGACACATTGATGACCCGTTTGGTAAAATGATTGGAGAGTTGTTTGACAAACGGGCATCTTATGCAGCATGGCGTGGTGGAAGCTGACGTGAGAGATTGAAAATCTTGTTTAGGTTTGCTTACCAAAACAGAGTATTTTATTACAGTATATATAAGCAAATAATGCAGTACACGTCAAGGCTAGAAGTTGTAGCAGTTCAAACTATACATGATGTAATCCTAAACCTAAACTATACAAGTACATCTCTCGTTTAATAACACCCCATGATTTCATAAACAGATTAATTGTTTTTCTATCTACCACTGGCTGGGGGATTCAATTGTTGAGATCTCTTCCAGTTTTTGTAAACAGTAGACAAATGTGCATTCACCTCTTCAGTATCTGAAGCACATTTGTCTCTAACAGCTGAATCTATGAAAACATTAGAGCTCATAACTCTTCTGCAAACCCTAGAAAAATCTAGGAATAATAGCAACTACTCAACTGTAGCGAGTGGCCAAGCCGGCCTTAATGTATTTAATTAGTATTAGGGTTTCAACCTTAATGTATTTAATTAGTTTCCCTCTAGCAATGTCACTTAAGATTTGATAGTATGCTCCACATGAATCAAAAATATTTTTACGATCAAATAATTTTGTCGAACTAATTCCCTTCTAATAAAGTCTTGCCAAACTTGATCGTAACTTACCCCTTCATTATATATTATGGAAGGGATTAAATCCGATGACAATCCATTAGGGTTTCAACCCTGAAAGCAAAGTCGCTCGAACCAACAACATCAAGCTAAGGTTGAGCGAGATTTCTTTATTCACAAGTAAGAATGGAAACAATTACAAGGGGGAGGGGATCCTTGCTACTGTCTAAGCCAAATATGAGAATGCAGCCAGAAAAAAAAAAAGATGTGACAACACCCCATCTACTCACACTATGGTGCAGAAGTTTTAGCTTCTATAAACTTTCCTAGCCAACTAGGAGGAGCCAGGAGGAGGCAGGGATGAAGAATCAGTGTCAAAGAGCCTTCCAAGGATGAAATTTTCCCAGAAGAGTCACGGCAAACAGCTTGAGCAAAGAGAGAAGTCTCTGATGGAAGTATCATTTACATGCTCTGTGTCTTTCCTCTGAGCTTCTCTGGGCCTCTGGCAGTTTGTCCAAGTGGAATGTACCTCTCTCTTGGTCAACTATTATGATTCATATCGTCATTTTAGTTGTAATTCCTCACCTCCCACGGTCCCACCCATTTGAAAAAAAATGCTTTGTCCTGCATATGAAGTCACCTCGAAAGCATTTATGCTTAAATAACGCTATTCTTCCCACCTACTTTTCACATTCACTCTAAACCAACTGTCATAAAAAATAACTCAAAACACACAACATGTGCCTCAACAATCAGAAGTATATGCAGTGTGTGTGTGTGGGTGACCCAATAACAAAAAAATAAAGGGGGAGGAAAAAAAGAAGAGAGGCACAGCCAGGGAAGAGGCAGTGCATGAGTAGAACCACGACAGGTTCCTATACCGTCGATAGCTCCATCCATGCTCTGCCTATTCCCTGTCTATGTTTGTCCCTTTGCTGTTCCTCCCTCCCTTTCTCCCCCATATTTACTCTTACCTCGTATTGGTCACCATCTCAGCTAGCTGTCGAACTATAATCAGGATTGCCTCAACGTTCTTTCTCACCATTCAAGGGGGCTTCTCTCTGTTTTTGTTTGTTCTAATCTATATATAAAGGGTGGTGTTGTCGTACATGTACATGTGAAGTAGTACACCAAATTTTGTTGAACCAGCTGACCCTGTACTACCTCTTTTGTGTACCAAATTCCAGGAAGAATAACATGTACTATCATTCTGATCCTAGTACTTGCATCTAATCAACTGTGGTACTGCACCGTGGTTTTTGGAACCCAATTGACTAGAAGCTTGAATTTTTAGAATAACTTTTACTAAAATTTTGATAATTAATTTTTAATTAAATAATTATTAGAATTTAAACAACTTTACCTTAAAGTTACTTACTCCAAAACACTTGAGAATCTTGATCCACACATTACGTCTTGTTAAAACAATTCCTGTATCTTTCCCTACCCAATCTCATTCAAACGATCAAACTTATTGATATGGTTTGAGTGCAATAAGAAATATCTAAAATGAGATATGAGTAACATTCCCGCTCAAACTTGGCTCGTTTACACTCCTATTTCTTTTGCTGTGGCTGCTATTATTTCGGCCATAACATAAAAGCTCTCTGCCTTGGATGGGAATAGAGGGTAGGCCTATGCTGCTTTGGAAGGTGACTCCTTAACCGCAATCCTGGCAATCAATCAAGCAAATCTTTTCTCTGATTGGGCAATTTCACCTATCATTGCCGACATCTAGCTCAAGCTTCAACAAGTTCAAGTCGGGACCACATCAACCTCTACAAGTGTCAATTTTTATGCGCATGACATCGCAAAGTGGGCCGCTTCTAACCTAATGTTTAGAAGTATTCCCAATTCTTTGGTGGAAAATACCCATTTGCATAACGTTCGCTTGTTGCCCTGTATTGCTCAAAAAACACTAGTCAGTAACAATACAGTCAATACTTAGGAATCCCATCAAATATTAAACTTTAAACCAAAAACTGCTAAGAAAAATTGATCAGACAGACTACTATACATTCAGCTTCCAAATTAACCTGTGTAAGGATCCCCAGCAAAGCTTAGCTATCAGAAAAACAAAAAACCCGTAAGAGTCTTTTGCAACTGGTTTCCTTCCGTAGTCATTCCGAGTTTTTTCTAATAACATAACTAAATTATATTAAGAGTATCAAACTCAGCCAAAAAAAAAAAAACTAAATGGGCTTGTAGAAATCTTATGCTTGATAAGGGGTTAGCCAGCAGCGCACAAAAACTATGATCTTAAAAAATATGTACTTTTGGTTGCATATTTCAAGTGTCAAAGCCATTAGGCATGGATAGTGATGATCACAATATCACGTAATATAACACTTGCACATTTTCTTATTCAACTTCACAGAACAAGAATTTGCCTCTGAAGCTGCATTGCAAGCGCCTATCTTAAGCAGCATATGAAACAGATGTCCAAAAGAGAAGTATACAGACAAGGGTAAAGAGTAACAAACCTGACCCACTGAGCAAGGTTCCAAGAGAGGAACAAGAAAGAAAGAAAAACCCTAGCTTTCAGAGCATCATTTAGGCAAGCAAAACCTGGATTTTCCAGGTTGGTTTTGAGAAAACTGAAGAGAGAAACAGGTGGGAAGCAAAATTTTGTTTTTAAAAATAAATCAAGGGGTGGGCAAGCCACCTCCTTTGGCCAAATGGGGATCCCTAGATTTTTTAATTCTTTTTATTCTTTTAATTGTTAAAAAATATTAATGTAGCTTATGAGACACGTGTCAATCTGACGTGGCACACCATTAAATTATTGTACAAAACTGCATTTATCAGATGTACCATTTGCAATACCTTTTCAAACCAAGGAGTTCATTTGATTTCAGTTTCACATTTTTTTTTTTTTTTTTTTTTTTTTATGAATAAGAAAACTTCATTAAGAGCAAAACAAACCAATCAACAAAGTAGCACCATATACAAACCCTTCCAAAAGGCTGTAACCACAACATCATAGAGGCTTAAAACCAACCAGAAACAAATTAGAAAAAACACAAAGCTGCATACAGCTTGCAATCAGCAAAAATTACAAGCAAAACAAAAAAACCCCCACCAAAAAGCCTTCCCAAAATAGGATCAGCTTTTAAAGAGAACACACTCAACAACCAGACCAGACTCCACAAACCCTGCAGAAAGCCCTACAGCAACAAATATGCAAGTAAATTCCACAAAGAGACTAAAATCAGATTCTCTCTAGTCTTAGGGAATTTCCCCTTCCCAACTAGTTTGGATCTCACTTTCCAAAGGATTTTCTTCAATAGCTGCTCCTCAGTGCTAGGCTGACCAAAGTGTTTTATATCATTCCTTGTGCGCCATAAGTTGTAAACTACAGAACCTAAGACCAGGCGGCAAAGGACACCTTTAAGAGCATTATTCCCCCATTGACTGATGCCTAACTACATAATCTCACTCCAAATTACAGAAGGCTTGTCCACTCTACATCGAAGCATACAAAACTTCTAAATTCGATAGCTGAAACTGTATTCAAAAAACATATGCTCTTTACTTTCCATTTGATTATGACAGAAAAGACACATAACATCACTATTATATCCCCAACTAATCAACCGATCACCTGTTATAATTATGTTCTGCATAGCTAGCCACAAAATGAAAGCATGTTTGGGAATGACATGTGGAAACCACACCAACTTCCACCAAAACAATCTCCACCTTCTTTTCCCTAAGAAGCTCTCAAGTTTATGAGGTAACATAGTTCAGTTCCAGTTTCACATTAAACCACATGTCCTTGACTCCTTGTAAAGTTTAGCCCTTTTTATTTTTCTTATATATATATTTTTTAGGCATGTTATCCATCACTTTTTCAACCATCTCTTTTTGCAAATCTAATAGATCGACCATTAAATTTGTGGATTCATGTGGGTCCACACAAATCAATGGTGGATTCGCTCATTCACAATAGGAGATAATTGAAAAATATTTGAAAGAATAAATTTTATCATTTCTCTACTTATTTTTAATAAAAAAAATTAGGCCTCGGTGGTTTTCTAGTACTTGCCCAAATAATTTCCACACCTCAAGTTATTGCTTTCACACAAATCCTCTCACGGTGACAACAATTATTGATGTGGAAATTTTTCAAACAATAAATTTGTGTTAGTTTAGATCAAACTCCACATCTTTATAACAAGAAGAAATTCTACTTGTTTACAAAACTGTAAGTACTATTTAGTAGACTCTCATACGATTGTCATATAATTATGATGGCGTAACAGTAAAAATTAATATTTAGATCAACAAGCACTTTTAAAAGTAAAAATCAATAACTAATATTCATTGCCACATCTTCGTAATAATATAGCATTTGGTATAAATATAATTTCTTTTGGCTAGTACTTTCTCACCAACTATTGAGTTAAAGCCGGAGGAGAAAATTCAACCACCACTAGATGGCACCGTCATAGACTCATAGGCTCGAGGTCGGCAGGGACTTCGGGTAAACTCATCTTATTTTGACAGTGACGCAACAAGGAAAAGCCGCAATCCAATTTGCTGGAGCGCGTCACATCTGTTTGGCTTTATGCGTAAACCAAGAATCAGCTGGATTTCGTTTGCACATGATGGTAGGCCCATTCCACTCTTGCATAACCAAACTACCATAATGCAACCAATGATTTTGTCTCCTAACTACGTCTACATGAATATTGCCAAAGTTGCAGGTGGTTGGGTAGGAGCTGCTACACCATATAAATGGATACTTCATACTTGGAACTAATTTGCTTGGATAAGTTTCCAATTTGTTACAAAAATTAAGAACACTGGATTATATATATATAATTTATTTCCTCTTTCGTAGAAAAACTAAAGAGTCATTCTTGAAGATCTTTTGATTCAACTCTGCATTGAGAATTCTAAATTGTTATGTCCCAAGGATGTGGAAGCCTGTCCTTACGGATCAGAATCCACTACAATTAGTTTGTTTGCATTTCTAACACCACAAGAGAGCATATGTAAAACTCACCTTCTTTGGGCAGCTTAAGGTGTTGGAGTCCACCTGCACAGACATTCGGACACCCTGATTTTAGTAGGGATTTTTTTTTTTTTTTTTTTTTTTTGGGGTGGTTTTCTCATCCTCTCACACTATATCTGCTCCATTCTAAATACAATTTGGCCTTTTATTTTATTTTGCTTGACTTGGAAATAAGAGAAAACAACCAGAAGAAAAGGTTGGAAACTATTTATGAATTGGGGATGTGTAGATCAAAACATCGAAGTCGCTGAGAGTCCATTCTGCGATTTCATCTTTGTCACTAACAAAAATTTCAGTACCCACATCTATGGATGTCCATATTCTTCTAGCAGGAGGAGTACCAGGATCCTGCGATAGACATAAACGTATAAGCAACAAAGTAATGCTATTTAGAAAACTGTTATACGACTACCATACAAAATTAGTTTTTGAATCAGTAAGGACTTGTAAAAAAGAAAAATCAAAAGCTAATTTTTTTACTGTCAAGTAATACCAGTCGTATAACAGTTATATAATAGTATACTAAATAACATTTCCCTAGATTCATTATATAATGTAGTAAATGAGTAACTAACCTGGTAGAAGTAGAGTCTACTTGATAACCCACCAACATCAAGCTCCCACGTTCTTCCATCACCTACCCATCCCTGTCCTTGCTTGGTTGGATAGCCATACTCAGCCCATATGGGGTGAGGCAGCAACTGAACAAGCTCTTGCGCCTGAGGATTGCTGTAAGGATCACAAGTGCTTACAGGTTGCTCCAAATGTTTTGCATTACCTGGAGCACAGTAGTAGTGATAAGCTTGGTATGGGAAGTGAGTGGTATCATTCCTGTAGATCTTTTTGTCGTCTGGAGTAATATGATATGGTGGGCAACTGCCCAAACTCTTAGGGCTGCACCAAGCTGGAGTGTCAGGGTTAATGATCATCTCACTGTATCTGGTTACATCAGTTAGTACATCTCCATCGCAGGGATAACCATTGTTCTTCCAACAGCTACCAATATCTGTTAGGTAGAACTGGCTCTTGGGCCCTCCTCCTTGTTTGATATCCAAAGTCAGCCTGACCTTAAAATTAGGTGACTCTGGTAGCTGAAATAGAGCAGAAATTGTTACTTGTGGAATTAAAGGAGCACAGGGAAGACAGCAGGCTGAATGCTTTTTCCTCAGTAATTAAGAAACATAAACAAGGCCTGAACTCTCAACTGCCAACTCTGGTTTATTAAGTCAAAGTGTCCAACTGGTCACAAGGTGATATAAAATTAATAATTAATGCATTCTACTTCAACAAATAATCAGGCCATCATGTGCAACAGAGTGTAAGGCACCTCCGGTATATTGGAAATATACAAGAGAAATCACCTAGTTGGAAGGAGAGTTAACGGAACACATTCAAGATGATTATTTAGTTTAAAGGCATTTAGAGTGTTATTTCAACTTCAATGAAGATGCTTATGAAGTGACAGATGAGAAACCATTTTTTCCCCCTTTTCTGTTGATTAGTTGGGGATAAAACAACGTCTCACTTCATGGTTTGCAGTGCTCAGCATTAACAAAAGAACAAAGAAAAAACCTAACTCATGCATGCATTTGCAAGCTAAATATGCAGGGCTCATGTGATCTATTGTGACCTTCAGGGAATCTTATTCAGGGTCTCTCTGTACTGGTTAAACCTGCTCTAGATAAAAGTTTTAAAAGCACAAATTAAGGTCGACTCTATGTTTGACCATGATTAGGTGTGAATTTTTAATTCATATTAACCAAACAACTAATCTATTTAGGACAAAAGGACAATGGACAGATAAACCATATATGCCTTGACCGAACTATAAAGTTAGACCCAATGTAGAATCAGTTTTGGTAAAAATTGCAGGAAGGTCAATTAGCAGTCCAATTACGGGACTCTCTTGTTTTTAATCAAATGATTGATCTGCATAAAAAGCAAGGAAATCAAATCTCTATATACGTTTCTGTCATTAAGAAAAACAATGACTCATTTTCTTATCTATCTTGTCAGTAGAACAGATGTCATAATATTACAATGAAAATGAAGACAATTTCCATTCTAGCCTAGCTGTACATTCTAACTATTATAGAGACAAAAAAGCTACACATGGATCATGAACTAATGACTTAGAAATGATAAAAATGATTCCAAATAGCTTATACTTACTGTTTTGAGCATTCCTCTTGTGTCATAATGGTAACCTCCGGAGAATCCTTTGGTTGCATCAGCTCTGAGGTACAACATCAACCATGGGTACTTCTTCGAAGTCTTCAGCTTATGACTGAATACCCAACTCCCAAGACCAACTTTCTTCTCCCAAACCACCTCAAAGAAAGAGATTCCATCAAGTCCACCCCTAATATCAGAACCTAAATCATAAGTTCCATTGAAACTTCCTCTCAATGTATCACCACCTAATAGTTGTGTTTGTTGATGATACAATATGGGCTGATTCATACAGCCCTTTCCAAAGCAAGGAAACCTCCCCGGATTAAAAGGAGGCACCTTTTTCCCATTCTCAGGACACAAGCCAGATTTAGTGTCATAGTTACCATTTTTCAGCATAATCATCCAAAATTGCCATGGACTTGGTGTATCTGCAACATGACATAAAGAACCCAGATAGAGCTCCTTCTGTACAGCATAAAGGTCTACATTATTTACAGCTCCCGGGTCCAGCTCCGGGAATGTTTTACCCACCCCAAGCTTGTTATCTGCTTCTGCAACCCTGTGTATCATAGAAAAATCTGCCCATTGTACCAGTATTCATCATCCAATTAGAAAACAGAGAGAAAAAAAAACTAAACAGCAATTATCAAGTACCATAAGAAGAAAAGAAATGATGTCATGGGTGAAAATGAGGAAATTGTAAAAGCAAATAACAAATCATGCATTCAGAGCATTAGCAAATAAATGGAAGCTAATAATGAACATGCCCATTGGCCTTTGCCATGATATTCTGCTCATATACAAGGGAAAAGATTGAGTTTCTGACATCAAACAGGGAAAATGATAAACTTAAGAATTAAAAAGCAAAATACATAGAAAGAAAAAGGGCATTCTGCTTTACTCTTACGTTTTTCTCTACGTTGGTGCTTACTTGAGAGATCAAAACAGTCAGCAGCTCTTGGGCTCCCCATGCCAGGAGCTTCTTCACCAACCTCATTGCAAAAGTTCCAAGCTTCAAAGGCCACCCTCAGTTCATCTCTTTCCATTCCCGGGTCTCCCACCGCTGAGATATGCTGTTTCCCTCTTGCACCAGAAACACTAATCACAACCAAAGTCACCCACAAGAACAGCACGTGCAACTGCTGCTCCATTGCCATTCCCATGGTATTGCTTCACAGACACAGTAGTAGCCAGAAGGGGTATCTTCTTTATACAATTCTGAATGAATTGAGTTGTTGTGTTCTGGTGACTTTGGCCTTTCCCATAGTTTATTTTATTATTATCTTGTGCCAGTGAAACATTATGCTCATTTTTACTTAACCCCATTGTCAGCTCTGTGGCCCCAGTTTTTTCTCCCTCGAAACCTTTTTTTTTTTTTTTGGTAGTAATTAACCACTTTATCACAATTCAGAGATTATTAAAGGAGCAGCATTTTTTTTTTTTTTGAGAATTAATTAAAAAAAAAAAAAAATAGTGCTGCTGCCGTGCTGCGTGGCACTTTTGTAATTTACAAAATTATAAAGATGCCATGAAACAGCACTTTTTTCCGGACGAAGCACTTCTAAGAAATTCCTTCATTTTCTCTTTTGTTTTTTTCTTTTGAATTTGAGGTGCTTTGTAGTTGGATTGATTGACTTGTGCAAAAAGCTACACTCATTTGATAAATTTGTTGGCCTTTGGGCCCACCTTAGCTGGTTTCTAGTAGAAAGTTGATGAAAAAGGGTTTTAGAGTAAAGTCTATATGCCTTCAAGTTCGGTTCATTCAATTTTTTTCAAATATGCGTTGAGTTTGCTTATTATTAAGTTAGATATTTTGTTCAAGTTCAATTTATTTATTTTTTGAACGAGCTATATATATATATATATATATATATATTAACTCGAATCTTAAACAATTTAATTTCGAGTCTATATGCTTGTCTTATAATGTCTATACATTCATTACACAAACAAACCCGCTCATATACACACAAATACAAATACATCTATATCAAAATTTACAGTTACAATAATTAAGTTATACTTATTAAATTATTAAGAAAATTCATTTTATTTTTTTAAAATACTTAACATTTTTTCATTATAAAATTAAAAAATAATAAAAATAAAATTAGACAAATTATGCAATTTATACATGTTGAGTTTATATAAATTCAACTTGTTTAATAATCGAGCCTAACTTTATGTTTAGGGCCGACTCATTTATTACATGAGTCGACACCGAGTCAATTCTATCGAACTCAACTCAAGCCTAAATAAATTAACTGTGGGCGGCCTCTCCGGCTCATGCCAATGAAGTACGGAGTAACGCTTTGAGCGTAAATCCACAGGTTATTACAAAAAGGAACAGGCATGCTGGAAATGCTTTTTGGACATGAGCGTGGAAAACGAGGATTGATGCTGTCGTTTCTTATGTTTACTTTTCTGAATATGGGTTAAGGGATTGTTTTGTTTTAGCCGTTTTAAAAAAATTAATTTTAAAATATAGTTAAGTTTTTGAGGAAAATATAGTTCTGCTTTTAAAATACCAATTTAATATTTAAAAATTTAAAATCGTGTGCTTTTTTTTAAAAAATACATTATCTTCCTTAAGCTTTGAAAACGTAATTGTTTTGTTTTTGGGTATTTTAAAACCATACACCACTTTTAAACGGACTCTATATGTGGTTAGCTTTGTTTTATGTTTCCTTTGCTGCCAAGAACAATAAAATAAAATAAAATAAAACACGAATAAACCTCCTATGCGGTCCATCTGCAAAATGGGTCTTTTGCAGCAACTAATAGCACAAAGACACATCACCTAAAGTACAAAAAATGCACACAAATAATCTACAACTTAATGCACTGGATTTTGAACTCAAAAGCAAGAAAAAAGAGGCAGAAAGAAAGAGACCCCTGTTTGTCTCCGCTGAAACGCTGGCCATGGGTCTCGCCAGACCCACGGCCAGCTAGACCCAACCATCTGGCCAGACCCACAGCATGGGTCTCACCGTGGGTCTGGCGCCGGCGCCGTGAGTGGGGTTTTTGTCGTGGGTCTCGCAGCTCCGGCTGGGTTTTGAGGCATTAGTTTCTAAAGGTTAACCTTTTCCTCTAGGTTTTAGTTTTTAATCCAAAAACTATCTTTGAGGCATTAGAATCGATTTTGGAGGCATTATAATTGATTTTTTAGGTTGGATTTGGCAGAAAAGTCGCCGGAGAGGGTGGCCCAAAGTCACCGGAGAGGTGACCCACGGTTGGGTCACGACCAGACCCTGCCGTGGGTCACGCCAGACCTACGATGGGTCTCACAGACTCAGACCCACCGACCATTTCTTCTTCTCTGCCACACCCACGCCATTTCTTCTTTCTCCTTCTTTCTCTCTTTTCTTTCTTTCCTTTGTTTTCATCCGATGTATTTGGTTGTAAGTTGTGTTTGTGCACTTAGCTTAGGTGGCAGTAGTTGATTGGGGGCTGCAAAAGTTGGGTTTTGCAGCCCGACCGCATAGTAGGGGCTCTCAAAAACACAGGCTTTTTTTTCTTTTTTTTTTTTTTTTTTTTTTTTTTTTTTTTTCGCCGAATTTCCTTGTCTCGAGACTTAGAAGGGATTGTAATCGACAACTAAACCCTTAGAGGATGCATGCTGTTACAATAAATCAATAATAAATTTATTTTTTCTCAGTATAAATAAGTTAAACAATGCCATACTTTCAATATTCTTATAACAAGCTTTTAATGTCTACCTCCATCAATCTCCTATAGATGCCCAAACACATAGAAGAAGATTGTGTTTTGTGTGTGGAGAGAGACTATTATTCTCAACCCTAATTTTCACATAATGACGTAGCAAAGCCTAATGGGCAAACTTCACTTATATAGGGTGAGAGTAAATGGTTTCCTCATATGTTCACAAAATTAGCTCACCTCATTATGGGCCCAAAATAAAACAAATGACTATGTTAGTCCACCCAAAAGGAATAAATACAATAATCTCCCACTTGAATAGCATAAGTCATTTAACCACAGATAAACACAAATAAGCATTCTAAATGCACAACCTGATCAAAATGTATTTGCAAGTAACAAGTTAGAATACACTGATAAGATTCATGACAAATAGCAAGCACTCACAATCACGTGATCAAGGAAAATGGAATGCAAGTGTAAGACACTAAATAACACAATATTGGGTGGTCCCTTTTATGTGGGGACCACATGGGCTAAAAGCCTATAACAAAACAATAGGGTTTGTTTTGTAGTATAAAAGAAACACTTATATGTGTGTTTCTTAAGTGAGACAAAAGAAGAGAGAAAAAAAAAAAAGATGAAAAGAAAGAGTGTGGTGGCGCAGGGAGAGAAAGAAAAGTAAAAGAAGAAAAAGGGTTTCGCCTTTTTCACATCCGTCAAAGTTTGGAAGGTCGTTTGTGGTCCAATCTTGATGAAATTTTAGTACGTTGCTCCTAATAATAAGTGCTACGTATTGACTAGTGTCGATCGTTGGAATTCCTCTCCAGTCATTTGGTTGTTAATACCTACTTGGTGAGATCTTTCTTTATTCTTGTTGGAATCCACTTTAGGGTGATGAATTTATGTCTAATCCAAGAATGCATGTATTTTTGATGTGGTGATAACCTCTAGATATTTCTCTAAGGAAGATAATTGTAAACTCATTATTGTTGATAGTGAAAGATTTAACTGGACTAGGTCCCGTGGTTTTTACCTTCGCATTGAAGGGTTTTCACGTAAAAATCTTGGTGTCTTGCTTGTGGGTTGCTTGATTATTATTTTGGTACTGCGACTATTTAATTTGCACAAAGAAGGGTACATTAATTCCACTGAGCATTTGAAATTGGTGTTCACTCCTAACAAAGTGGTATCCGAGCCTTTGCTTCATTGCTCGTGTGGAGTTCTTGTGTAAATTAAATGGAAGAGTCATCTAATAGCATGGTTAAACTCACAACTTCGAATTATTCAATTTGGAAGACTAGGATGGAAGATATTTTGTATTGCAAGGAGTTGTTTGACCCCATTGAGTTGAAAGGTGTCAAACCAATTGCTACAACCAACGATGAGTGGAAGAAATTGAATAGGAAAGCTGTTAGATATATCAGGCAATGGGTTGATCAAAGTGTCTTTCATCATGTAGCCAAAGAAGTTGATGCTTACAATCTTTGGCAGAAGTTAGAGAGTCTTTATGAACGAAAGATTGCTCAAAACAAAGCCTTTGTAATAAGAAGGCTTGTGAATTTGAAGTACAAAGATGGGCATAGTATTACGGAGCATCTGAGTAATTTTTAGGGATTATTGAATGAGTTGTCTACCATGAAACTTGAACTAGATGATGAGGTGCAAGCATCACTTGTGTTGAGTTCTTTGCCAAACAGTTAGGAAACCTTGGTGGTGTCGCTTAGTAATTCGACTCCCAACGGTGTGATAACTATAGGTATGGTAAAAGACAACATGTTCAATGAAGAGGCAAGAGGAAAAGAACAATGTATTTTTTCTCATTCAGAGGCACTTGTTATAGAAAGGCGGGGGATAAGTAAAAGTAGAAAACCTCATAGATATGACAGTCGTGACAAGTCAAGAGGAAAGTCCAACTCAAAAACATATAAAATGTTTTCAGCCTGGGCATATAAGAAGAGATTGCAGAATGTTTAAAAGGGAACAGTTGAAAGGAAAAGACGAAGAATGTCAAGAAGAAAAAGACACTACAGCAGTTGTATCTAATGGTGATGTGGTATTTGCTTTTGATGAAGCTTATGCTAATCTCGCATGTAATGAATCTATGTGGGTAGTTGATACAGCAGCATCTTTTCATATTACTCGACATAGAGATTTCTTCTCTTCCTACACCAGTGGCGATTTTGGTTGGGTCAGGATGAGAAATGAAGCAAAATGTAAAGTTGTGAGCATGAGAGATATACAGCTAGAAACCAGCATTGGGTGCAAATTGATTCTCAAGGATGTCAGACATGTTCCTAAAATGTGCTTCAACTTGATTTCTCTTGGGAAACTTGATGATGAAGGCTACCACAATTACCTTGGAGGTAGACAGTGGAAACTGAGCAAGGGTTCTCTTCTCTTAGCCAGGGAAAAGAAGACCAACACTCTTTATAAGACATCTGCAAGACTAGTCAAGTGAGATGCGATTGTTGTTGAGAATGAAAGCTCCACTGAGCTATGGCACAAGAGGCTTGGTCACATGAGTGAGAAGGGACTTTAGATTCTCACCAAGGAATAGCTCCTACCTAATAATAAAGGTACGTCACTAACACCCTGTACTCATTGTCTTGTTGAAAAACAAAGAAGAGCTTCATTTCAAAAATCCTCTTCATCAAGAAAGTCCACTATTCTTGATTTAGTTAATACTGATGTTTGCACTATGAACACTAAAAATCTAGGTGGTGCACTTTATTATGTGACTTTTATTGATGACCACTCTAGAAAGGTATAGGTGTTTGCTTTGAAAACCAAAGATTAGGTATTGGGTGTATTCAAGGTTTTTTCATATGAAAGTTGAAAGAAATTGGAAGGCAGTTAAAATGCGTCTGTGCAGACAATGGTGGTGAATGAAGAGAACCGTTTGAAGAGTATTGCAAAAGCAATGACATTAGGCTTGAGAAAACTATAGCAAGACTCCGTAGCATAATGGCGTAGCAGAGAGAATGAACAGAACCATCTGTGAGAGAATTAGGTATATGCTCTCTCATGCAAAATTGCCTAAACATTTTTGGGGTAAGGCAATAAGGACAGCAATTGACTTGATAAATCTTTCTTCTTCAATTCCTTTGGATGGTGACATTCCTCAAAGGGTTTGGACAGGGAAATATGTTTCTTTTGAGCAA
>NC_081542.1:17314503-17324192 GCF_901000735.1 Corylus avellana
TAATAACATAACTAAATTATATTAAGAGTATCAAACTCAGCAAAAAAAAAAAAAAAAAAAACTAAATGGGTTTGTAGAAATCTTATACTTGATAAGGGGTTAGCCAGCAGCGCAGTTAAAAAATGTATACTTTTGGTTGCATATTTCAAGTGTCAAAGCCATTAGGCATGGATAGTGATGATCACAATATCACGTAATATAACACTTGCACATTTTCTTATTCAACTTCACAGAACAAGAATTTGCCTCTGAAGCTGCATTGCAAGCGCATATCTTAAGCAGCATATGAAACAAATGTCCAAAAGAGAAGTATACAGACAAGGGTAAAGAGTAACAAACCTGACCCACTGAGCAAGGTTCCAAGAGAGGAACAAGAAAGAAAGAAAAACCCTAGCTTTCAGAGCATCATTTAGGCAAGCAAAACCTGGATTTTCCAGGTTGGTTTTGAGAAAACTGAAGAGAGAAACAGGTGGGAAGCAAAATTTTGTTTTTAAAAATAAATCAAGGGTTGGGCAAGCCACCTCCTTTCGCCAAATGGGGATCCCTAGATTTTTTAATTCTTTTAATTGTTAAAAAATATTAATGTAGCTTATGAGACACGTGTCAATCTGACGTGGCACACCATTAAATTATTGCACAAAACTGCATTTATCAGATGTACCATTTGCAATACCTTTTCAAACCAAGGAGTTCATTTGATTTCAGTTTCACATTTTTTTTTTTTTTGATGAATAAGAAAACTTCATTAAGAGCAAAACAAACCAATCAACAAAGTAGCACCATATACAAACCCTTCCAAAAGGCTGTAACCACAACATCATAGAGGCTTAAAACCAACCAGAAACAAATTAGAAAAAACACAACGCTGCATACAGCTTGCAATCAGCAAAAATTACAAGCAAAACAAAAAAAACCCCACCAAAAAGCCTTCCCAAAATAGGATCAGCTTTTAAAGAGAACACACTCAACAACCAGACCAGACTCCACAAACCCTGCAAAAAGCCCTACAGCAACAAATATGCAAGTAAATTCCACAAAGAGACTAAAATCAGATTCTCTCTAGTCTTAGGGAATTTCCCCTTCCCAACTAGTTTGGATCTCACTTTCCAAAGGATTTTCTTCAATAGCTGCTCCTCAGTGCTAGGCTGACCAAAGTGTTTTATATCATTCCTTGTGCGCCATAAGTTGTAAACTACAGAACCTAAGACCAGGCGGCAAAGGACACCTTTAAGAGCATTATTCCCCCATTGACTGATGCCTAACTACATAATCTCACTCCAAATTACAGAAGGCTTGTCCACTTTACATCGAAGCATACAAAACTTCTAAATTCGATAGCTGAAACTGCATTCAAAAAACATATGCTCTTTACTTTCCATTTGATTATGACAGAAAAGACACATAACATCATTATTATATCCCCAACTAATCAGCCGATCACCTGTTATAATTATGTTCTGCATAGCTAGCCACAAAATGAAAGCATGTTTGGGAATGACATGTGGAAACCACACCAACTTCCACCAAAACAATCTCCACCTTCTTTTCCCTAAGAAGCTCTAAAGTTTATGAGGTAACATAGTTCAGTTCTAGTTTCACATTAAACCACATGTCCTTGTAAAGTTTAGCCCTTTTTATTTTTCTTATATATATATTTTTTAGGCATGTTATCCATCACTTTTTCAACCATCTCTTTTTGCAAATCTAATAGATCGACCATTAAATTTGTGGATTCATGTGGGTCCACACAAATCAATGGTGGATTCGCTCATTCACAATAGGAGATAATTGAAAAATATTTGAAAGAATAAATTTTATCATTTCTCTACTTATTTTTAATAAAAAAAATTAGGCCTCCGCGGTTTTCTAGTACTTGCCCAAATAATTTCCACACCTCAAGTTATTGCTTTCACACAAATCCTCTCACGGTGACAACAATTATTGATGTGGAAATTTTTCAAACAATAAATTTGTGTTAGTTTAGATCAAACTCCACATCTTTATAACAAGAAGAAATTCTACTTGTTTACAAAACTGTAAGTACTATTTAGTAGACTCTCATACGATTGTCATATAATTATGATGGCGTAACAGTAAAAATTAATATTTAGATCAACAAGCACTTTTAAAAGTAAAAATCAATAACTAATATTCATTGCCACATCTTCGTAATAATATAGCATTTGGTATAAATATAATTTCTTTTGGCTAGTACTTTCTCACCAACTATTGAGTTAAAGCCGGAGGAGAAAATTCAACCACCACTAGATGGCACCGTCATAGACTCATAGGCTCGAGGTCGGCAGGGACTTCGGGTAAACTCATCTTATTTTGACAGTGACGCAACAAGGAAAAGCCGCAATCCAATTTGCTGGAGCGCGTCACATCTGTTCGGCTTTATGCGTAAACCAAGAATCAGCTGGATTTCGTTTGCACATGATGGTAGGCCCATTCCAGTCTTGCATAACCAAACTACCATAATGCAACCAATGATTTTGTCTCCTAACTACGTCTACATGAATATTGCCAAAGTTGCAGGTGGTTGGGTAGGAGCTGCTACACCATATAAATGGATACTTCATACTTGGAACTAATTTGCTTGGATAAGTTTCCAATTTGTTACAAAAATTAAGAACACTGGATTATATATATATAATTTCTTTCCTCTTTCGTAGAAAAACTAAAGAGTCATTCTTGAAGATCTTTTGATTCAACTCTGCATTGAGAATTCTAAATTGTTATGTCCCAAGGATGTGGAAGCCTGTCCTTACGGATCAGAATCCACTACAATTAGTTTGTTTGCATTTCTAACACCACAAGAGAGCATATGTAAAACTCACCTTCTTTGGGCAGCTTAAGGTGTTGGAGTCCACCTGCACAGAAATTCGGACACCCTGATTTTAGTAGGGTTTTTTTTTTTGTTTTTTTTTGGGGTGGTTTTCTCATCCTCTCACACTATATCTGCTCCATTCTAAATACAATTTGGCCTTTTATTTTATTTTGCTTGACTTGGAAATAAGAGAAAACAACCAGAAGAAAAGGTTGGAAACTATTTATGAATTGGGGATGTGTAGATCAAAACATCGAAGTCGCTGAGAGTCCATTCTGCGATTTCATCTTTGTCACTAACAAAAATTTCAGTACCCACATCTATGGATGTCCATATTCTTCTAGCAGGAGGAGTACCAGGATCCTGCGATAGACATAAACGTATAAGCAACAAAGTAATGCTATTTAGAAAACTGCTATACGACTACCATACAAAATTAGTTTTTGAATCAGTAAGGACTTGTAAAAAAGAAAAATCAAAAGCTAATTTTTTTACTGTCAAGTAATACCAGTCGTATAACAGTTATATAATAGTATACTAAATAACATTTCCCTCGATTCATTATATAATGTAGTAAATGAGTAACTAACCTGGTAGAAGTAGAGTCTACTTGATAACCCACCAACATCAAGCTCCCACGTTCTTCCATCACCTACCCATCCCTGTCCTTGCTTGGTTGGATAGCCATACTCAGCCCATATGGGGTGAGGCAGCAACTGAACAAGCTCTTGCGCCTGAGGATTGCTGTAAGGATCACAAGTGCTTACAGGTTGCTCCAAATGTTTTGCATTACCTGGAGCACAGTAGTAGTGATAAGCTTGGTATGGGAAGTGAGTGGTATCATTCCTGTAGATCTTTTTGTCGTCTGGAGTAATATGATATGGTGGGCAACTGCCCAAACTCTTAGGGCTGCACCAAGCTGGAGTGTCAGGGTTAATGATCATCTCACTGTATCTGGTTACATCAGTTAGTACATCTCCATCGCAGGGATCACCATTGTTCTTCCAACAGCTACCAATATCTGTTAGGTAGAACTGGCTCTTGGGCCCTCCTCCTTGTTTGATATCCAAAGTCAGCCTGACCTTAAAATTAGGTGACTCTGGTAGCTGAAATAGAGCAGAAATTGTTACTTGTGGAATTAAAGGAGCACAGGGAAGACAGCAGGCTGAATGCTTTTTCCTCAGTAATTAAGAAACATAAACAAGGCCTGAACTCTCAACTGCCAACTCTGGTTTATTAAGTCAAAGTGTCCAACTGGTCACAAGGTGATATAAAATTAATAATTAATGCATTCTACTTCAACAAATAATCAGGCCACCATGTGCAACAGAGTGTAAGGCACCTCCGGTATATTGGAAATATACAAGAGAAATCACCTAGTTGGAAGGAGAGTTAACGGAACACATTCAAGATGATTATTTAGTTTAAAGGCATTTAGAGTGTTATTTCAACTTCAATGAAGATGCTTATGAAGTGACAGATGAGAAACCATTTTTTCCCCCTTTTCTGTTGATTAGTTGGGGATAAAACAACGTCTCACTTCATGGTTTGCAGTGCTCAGCATTAACAAAAGAACAAAGAAAAAACCTAACTCATGCATGCATTTGCAAGCTAAATATGCAGGGCTCATGTGATCTATTGTGACCTTCAGGGAATCTTATTCAGGGTCTCTCTGTACTGGTTAAACCTGCTCTAGATAAAAGTTTTAAAATCACAAATTAAGGAGGACTCTATGTTTGACCATGATTAGGTGTGAATTTTTAATTCATATTAACCAAACAACTAATCTATTTAGGACAAAAGGACAATGGACAGATGAACTATATATGCCTTACCCGAACTATAAAGTTAGACCCAATGTAGAATCAGTTTTGGTAAAAATTGCAGGAAGGTCAATTAGCAGTCCAATTATGAGACTCTTGTTTTTAATCAAATGATTGATCTGCATAAAAAGCAAGGAAATCAATCTCTATATACGTTTCTGTCATTAACAAAAACAATGACTCATTTTCTTATCTATCTTGTCAGTAGAACAGATGCCATAATATTACAATGAAAATGAAGACAATTTCCATTCTAGCCTAGCGGTACATTCTAACTATTATAGAGACAAAAAAGTTACACATGGATCATGAACTAATGACTGAGAAATGATAAAAATGATTCCAAATAGCTTATACTTACTGTTTTGAGCATTCCTCTTGTGTCATAATGGTAACCTCCAGAGAATCCTTTGGTTGCATCAGCTCTGAGGTACAACATCAACCATGGGTACTTCTTCGAAGTCTTGAGCTTATGACTGAATACCCAACTCCCAACACCAACTTTCTTCTCCCAAACCACCTCAAAGAAAGAGATTCCATCAAGTCCACCCCTAATATCAGAACCTAAATCATAAGTTCCATTGAAACTTCCTCTCAATGTATCACCACCTAATAGTTGTGTTTGTTGATGATACAATATGGGCTGATTCATACAGCCCTTTCCAAAGCAAGGAAACCTCCCCGGATTAAAAGGAGGCACCTTTTTCCCATTCTCAGGACACAAGCCAGATTTAGTGTCATAGTTACCATTTTTCAGCATAATCATCCAAAATTGCCATGGACTTGGAGTATCTGCAACATGACATAAAGAACCCAGATAGAGCTCCTTCTGTACAGCATAAAGGTCTACATTATTTACAGCTCCCGGGTCCAGCTCCGGGAATGTTTTACCCACCCCAAGCTTGTTATCTGCTTCTGCAACCCTGTGTATCATAGAAAAATCTGCCCATTGTACCAGTATTCATCATCCAATTAGAAAACAGAGAGAAAAAAAACTGAACAGCAATTATCAAGTACCATAAGAAGCAAAGAAATGATGTCATGGGTGAAAATGAGGAAATTGTAAAAGCAAATAACAAATCATGCATTCAGAGCATTAGCAAATAAATGGAAGCTAATAATGAACATGCCCATTGGCCTTTGCCATGATATTCTGCTCATATACAAGGGAAAAGATTGAGTTTCTGACATCAAACAGGGAAAATGATAAACTTAAGAATTAAAAAGCAAAATACATAGAAAGAAAAAGGGCATTCTGCTTTACTCTTACGTTTTTCTCTACGTTGGTGCTTACTTGAGAGATCAAAACAGTCAGCAGCTCTTGGGCTCCCCATGCCAGGAGCTTCTTCACCAACCTCATTGCAAAAGTTCCAAGCTTCAAAGGCCACCCTCAGTTCATCTCTTTCCATTCCCGGGTCTCCCACCGCTGAGATATGTTGTTTCCCTCTTGCACCAGAAACACTAATCACAACCAAAGTCACCCACAAGAACAGCACGTGCAACTGCTGCTCCATTGCCATTCCCATGGTGTTGCTTCACAGACACAGCAGTAGCCAGAAGGGGTATCTTCTTTATACAATTCTGAATGAATTGAGTTGTTGTGTTCTGGTGACTTTGGCCTTTCCCATAGTTTATTTTATTATATCTTGTGCCAGTGAAACATTATGCTCATTTTTACTTAACCCCATTGTCAGCTCTGTGGCCCCAGTTTTTTCTCCCTCGAAACCTTTTTTTTTTTTTTTGGTAGTAATTAACCACTTTATCACAATTCAGAGATTATTAAAGGAGCAGCATTTTTTTTTTTTTTGAGAATTAATTAAAAAAAAAAAAAATAGTGCTGCTGCCGTGCAGCGTGGCACTTTTGTAATTTACAAAATTATAAAGATGCCATGAAACAGCACTTTTTTCCGGACGAAGCACTTCTAAGAAATTCCTTCATTTTCTCTTTTGTTTTTTTCTTTTGAATTTGAGGTGCTTTGTAGTTGGATTGATTGACTTGTGCAAAAAGCTACACTCATTTGATAAATTTGTTGGCCTTTGGGCCCACCTTAGCTGGTTTCTAGTAGAAAGTTGATGAAAAAGGGTTTTAGAGTAAAGTCTATATGCCTTCGAGTTCGGTTCATTCAATTTTTTTCAAATATGCGTTGAGTTTGCTTATTATTAAGTTAGATATTTTGTTGAAGTTCAGTTTATTTATTTTTTGAACGAGCTATATATATATATATATATATATATATTAACTCGAATCTTAAACAATTTAATTTCGAGTCTATATGCTTGTCTTATAATGTCTATACATTCATTACACAAACAAACCCGCTCATATACACACAAATACAAATACATTTATATCAAAATTTGCAGTTACAATAATTAAGTTATACTTATTAAATTATTAAGAAAATTCATTTTACTTTTTTAAAATACTTAACATTTTTTCATTATAAAATTAAAAAATAATAAAAATAAAATTAGACAAATTATGCAATTTATATATGTTGAGTTTATACGAATACAACTTGTTTAATAATCGAGCCTAACTTTATGTTTAGGGTCGATTCATTTATTACATGAGTCGACACCGAGTCAATTCTATCAAACTCAACTCAAACCTAAATAAATTAACTGTGGGCGGCCTCTCCGGCTCATGCCAATGAAGTACGGAGTAACGCTTTGAGCGTAAATCCACAGGTTATTACAAAAAGGAACAGGCATGCTGGAAATGCTTTTTGGACATGAGCGTGGAAAACGAGGATTGATGCTGTCGTTTCTTATGTTTACTTTTCTGAATATGGGTTAAGGGATTGTTTTGTTTTAGCCGTTTTAAAAAAAATTAATTTTAAAATATAGTTAAGTTTTTGATGAAAATATGGTTCTGCTTTTAAAATACCAATTTAATATTTAAGAATTAAAATCGTGTGCTTTTTTAAAAAATACATTATCTTCCTTAAGCTTTGGAAACGTAATTGATTTGTTTCTGGGTAATTTAAAACCATACACCACTTTTAAACGGACTCTATATCTGGTTAGCTTTGTTTTGTGTTTCCTTTGCTGCCAAGAACAATAAAATAAAATAAAACACAGGCCTTTTTTTTTTTTCCAGCGAATTTCCTTGTCTCGAGACTTAGAAGGGATTGTAATCGACAACTAAACCGTTATAGGCATACTGTTACAATAAATTAATAATAAATCTTTTTTTTTTTTTTTTGTATAAATAAATTAAACAACATCATACTTTTAATATTCTCATGATAAATTTTCAATGTTTACCTCTATTAATTTCTTATAGATGCCCAAACACATAGAAGAAGACTGTATTTTTTGTGTGGTGAGAGACTATTATTCTCAAACCTAATTTTCATATAATGACATAGTAAAGCCTAATGGGCAAACTTCACTTCTATATAGAGTGAGAGTAAATGGGTTATTCATGTGTTCACAAAATTGGCTCATCCCATTATGGGCCCAAAACAAAGCAAATGAATATGTTAGTCCAACCAAAAGAAATAAATACAACCAAGAACGGAGCCAGGAAATTTTATGGGAGGGGGCCAGCCAATTTGTTTTTTTTTTTTTTTCTCTTTCAGTTCTTTTAAAAAAAAATTTTATTAAAAATAAATTATTTTGATTGTTTTTTATGAAATAAAGACTACCGTAAGGACAAAAAAAAAATGAACATTTGAAAGTAAGGACCAAAAATAAAACAACTTAATGGGTATGGCCCAAAAAAATTAAAAATAGGGTCAAAAGTTTTTGTTGGATATGGACAAAATTTTTTGTTGGATATGGACAAAAAATCTAAAAATAGGGCCAATTTTTTTTTTTTTTTTATTACTTATAATTTTTTTTTCCCCTTATTTTGGGGGGGACCATGTCCTACCTCGGTCCCCTCCTCCCTCCGTCTCTGAATACAACAATCTTTCACTTGGACAACATAAGTCATTTAACCACAAGATAAACACAAATAAGCATTCTAAACACACAACCTGATCAAAATGTATTTGCAAGTAACAAGTTAGAATACACATGCATGACATATAACAAGTACTTACAATCACGTGACCAAGGAAAATATAAAGCAAGTATAAGACGCAAATAACACAATGTTGGGTGGTCCCTCTTATGTGAGGACCACATGGGCAATAAGCCTATAACAAAACATTAGGGTTTTGTTTTGTAGTATAAAAGAAACACTTATATTTGTGTTTTTTAAGTGAGACTAAAGAAGAGACAAAAAGAAAAAGAAGAAAAGATAGAGTGCGGCAGCGCAGGGAGAGAAAGAAAAAGTAAAAGAAGAAAAATGGTTTCGCCTTTTTCACATCTGTCAGAGTTTGGAAGGTCGTTTGTGATCCGATCTTGATGCAATTTTAGTATGTTGCTTCTGACGACGAGTGCTACGTATTGACTAGTGTCGATCGTTGGAATTCCTCTCCAGTCGCTTGGTTGTTAATACCTACTTGGTGAGATCTTTCTTTATTCTTGTTAGAATCCACTTTAGGGTGATGAATTTATGTTTAATCCAAGAATGCATGTATTCTCGATGTGATAATAACCTCTAGATATTTCTTTAGGGAAAACAATTGTAAACTCATTATTATTGATAGTGGAAGATTTAACTGGACTAGGTCCTATGTTTTTTACCTTCGCATTGAAGGGTTTTCCACGTAAAAATTTTGGTGTCTTGCTTGTGGGTTGCTTGATTATTATTTTGCTATTGTGACTATTTAATTTGTACAAAGAGGGGTAGATTAATTCCACTAAGCATCTGAAATTGGTGTTCACTCCTAACACATAAATAGTGATCATTATATTTTCAAATAAAGCCCACTGAGACTAATACATATTGTCTTACCGAGACTCACACACAATGTCTCGTATCACAATATCATTGCCATAGTTAACACAAATGCACGCAAATAGCAACATAAAAATACTCATGATATACACAAGGCACATAACTCCCACTAACTTAATAGAACAAAAGACTCTAACAACCCCATATGAGTCGCATGCTTCTAAAACATTATAGGAGTCAA
>NC_081542.1:17324292-17355912 GCF_901000735.1 Corylus avellana
AGTTAAGGCGGTATGAAGTGGCATAAGATAGAAATAGTTTAGGCTGCAAACCGCAAAATTGCATAGATTATACTGGAATTTATGCACTTCATATCATAATAAGCAGTTGCAAGACAATCCCAGCCATCAGCATTCAGCAAGCATAAAATTTTCCAAGAAACCAAACGGACGCCACAAGACCATTGACAAAAGCGTCAACAAAGAAAGGCAAAAAGACCACGAATCTAATTCCTGGCTTAACTTACTCAACCACCTCAAAACTTTAGATTTTGATCTTTGTATCTGAAAACAAAATCTCTCTCTGTCGGCCTAACACAATTGTCACACAAATCCAGAAATGAAATTCAACCAAGAGAAGCTCATTAACGATACAAAAAAGTGAAAATATTTTTACCCGAAGTAACTCTTAGTGCAGAATCCCCAAAATCCAGTTATAAATTTACCAAACTCTCCAAAAAGAAAGAAATAAAATAAAAAATAAAAAACCTGAAGCAGGAGGGGTTTGCTTAGATCGGCGATTAGATCGGCGCTTCTTCTTCTTCTCCTTGTCACCATCGCAATTCACCGCAGACGTTTCAACCACAGATTGCTGAACGACGCCCCTCATAATTCAATGACAAAATCAACCCGCGAAAAAAGGAAAACCCACCTCCCCCCACCAAAAAAAAAACACCCAACAAATAGAAAACGAGAGGGAAAAAAATCGAAACCCTAGATAGATCAGAAAAAACTGAGATAGAATCCGGGCATCCTCCGATTGGTTAAAAAAATATACCGGAAGAAACCAACAATAAAAGTAATAACAATAACACCAACAATACGAAGAGAAAGAGAAAAATAGTCTAAGAAGCAAAAGAGGAGGAAGAAGAAGAAGAAAAAGAAAAAAAAAAAAAAGAAAAAAAGAAACAGGTGAAGAGAGAGGGCAAGGGGTTTTATATATTATGGAGGAGGAAGGTATAGTGGTAGTAGTAGTGGTGGTGGTGGAGGAAAATGACGTGTTGAATGGTCGGCGGGGACATAGGCGCCGACTCTCGATTCCTTTTGTCCGACTCTGACCCTCTCAACCCTTCTTTACTAACCTTTTCCCTCTCGCAAGCCTTTTCTTGTCGCCTTCTTTTCTTTTTCTTTTTCTTTTTCTTTTTATTTTCTAATTTATGAGTGAGGGGAGTGGGGGGAGTTGGCCTGGGTTGCTTCGTCTTCCGACACGTGTTATGCTTCTTTTGGACTTTTGCAAACAGCTTGTGGCGGGGTGGCGACATTTTTCTTTTCTTTTCTTTTCTTTTCTTTTTTTTTGCGTCATCAGCAAGTATTAAAAAAAAATTCCATATGTAAATTCTTTGACTTTATTAGAAATGCACATGGTGATAGATGTGTTGCCAACTTGCCATTGGCCTAGATTTGTGCATGAACAACCCACGTGCTCGAATTTTCTGTGAATCACTCTGAAAAAAATCTTTAAGGTAGGAGTCTGTTTGAAAATGCGTTTGAAAAGTATAGCTTTTAAGTTAAAAATAATTTTTAGGTAAAAACTTCATTTTTAAGTTTTTGTTAAAAGTACTTTTTAATAATTTTTAAGTTTTTTGGACCCTCAAAAACACTTTTAATTTTTTTATCAAACGCGTACTTTTTTTTTTTAACAGGTTTTTTAATTGTTAAAAGTATATTTAGGCCATTCAAACACAATCTCAAACATGCCATAAGGCTATGTTTACTTCTGGGCTAAAAGTTAAAAACTTTATATATATAACAATACTATTTATTCATTTCATAAAAATATAGCATGTTGTTCTCAAGAGGTAAGTAAATCGAGTATGAACAACGCTTTATAAAGCGGAAGTTACTAATTCGAATAATTCTACGCATCACGTCTCTTTCCATTGCTTGCTCTATCAAAACTTTCTCAATTATATAGTGATTTCCTTACTTTTTTCATATCTACAACAAGTGCATATCCAAACTTAATCACATTTGTTGCCTCAACGGCTTTACCTTTAGTGAATTTTAATATATTAGTGATTTGCTTTAAAAAACAAAAAAAATCAAAGATAAAACAAAAGATAGGCTGAAAATCTAACATCACTACTCCAAATGTTTCGTGGAAATAAAACCTTGAAAAACGATTAGAGGAAATCAAAACTCAACAAAGCAAGAAAAATAAAATCACCCCGTGATGAATCACTGCTGAAATCAAATATAAAAAGAAAACAAACAAAAGCCACTACAGAGCTTAAGCATTACTAAACTCTTTAATAATAATTTTATTGACATTAACTCTTTAATAATTATAAAAGATAAATGTTATATACCACGTTAATATTTCATAAATAAATCATTATGCTAATTAGGCAGAATGTAGTGACACTTAAATCAATCATTGTTAAAAAAAAAATAAAAAAAATTAAGTCTTACTAAATTCTACTATGTCAACATAATAAAATAAAAAATAAGATAAACGTGTAGTGTTACCCATGTATAACATTACTTACTATAGAATGTCAAGAAACCTATAATAAAATGTGTAATATACAAGTATTTTCCAAACTAACCTTACTTGAGATCTAAGAAATGGAAGGAGAAAGAAATAATTATCAATAATGATTGTGGTCCAGGGTAAGAATTATTTATTTTTTTGGCTTTGCACGAGCATTATTCATCTTGTATGACTTTTTTCCTTGATAAATCAAGCACTTCATTAAAAAACAAAAGCAAAAAACACAAAACATGAAAAAGTCCCATAAACTCTCATGAAGTCGACCTACATAGGAATGGGACCATTGCGTCATGCCTAAATCCATAACATGTCATATCAAGGCATGAAGTTTGCAAGCAAAATGTGTGACAAAAATCCCCTTCGACAATATATTTGGCTCCCTGTATAAAATTCAAGCCCGAGAAACGGCAACCGAGCAAATCCAAGCGCAAGACCAGGCCCAATAGGCTTGGAGGTTGTCCATTTAGCCTGGAATCCTGGGGCTGATCATTCAAGACATCCATATGCCCAATTCTTCAAACAATAAAGAATTTATTATAAATTACATTTTACCCCCAAACTGACACCTCATTTGTACTTTAATCTACAAACTATCAAAATATTATGAGTTATCCTTATGTCAAACTTGGCCATTAATTTAGATAGCAATCATCACAAGTGACTAGCATGTGCATTTTTAAAGTTGTTTCTTTGCATGATTAATCTACCATTGTAAGAAACGACATGATGGTTTTTTTCTTAACAAAAAATAAAAAAAACTGAAGCAAAAACATAAGGGTGATTGTAGCCTCCTCTAGCAGAACAAAAAGGGTGGTCTTGTAGCCACCCCTTTATTTTATATGGGGCCAATCGCACAACCACCCCTTTTATTCAAATGGGAGGAGGAAGGCGGGGGCCGACCAACTTTCTACTTCATATGTAATATTGCACGATCATTTCTCTATTTTATTGAACGCATCAACTTTGTAATATATTATAACATAAAAAGAGGTGTTACCATGTTTAACTCTGTTTAAATTTGTAGAAACGATCATTCAACTAATAAAGTGAACTAAATTTCATGTTATCTACTTCAAATTCACAAAAAAAAAAAAAAAAAAAGAAGGAAAATAATTAAAAAAACAAGCTACCAAAGGTGTTTCCAAAGAACATTACATTTTTTTTTTCCATTACTAAATTGATAATTTCATTTGTACTTAAAAAAAAAAAAATATATACAAATATCACAAAAATAATAATTTTATTAAATAAATTGCAAGCAAAGACCGGATGGGAGCAACCTTCATTAATAAAGTAGGAGTAATGATCTACGCTACGCGGCGTGCGTGAACAGTAACGCACGCCGCTGACGTGGCTGCTGACGTGGCACATGCCACGTCGTAGCCTCTGGTTTAAAAAAAATAAAAATAAAAATTTCAAAACCAAGCTTCAAAACCAATCCCGCGATACCCATATTTCATTTCCCCCCATTTTCTTCCCAAACCCATTTTCTCCCCCCAACCGGCACATTGGTTCTCCCCCACCGGCGCCGGCGTGACTCCTCCCTCCCACCGTGCGTCTCCCCACCGTCACCGCCGCCAACGAACCCGTCTATCAGCTCCCGCCGGTTCTAGTTCTCCCCCACGAGACTTTTCTTCCCAAACCCCTTTTCTTGTGGCAACGAACCTGTCTTTCGGGTGTTTCACATTTTGACAAAAAAAAAAATTCCTTTGGAGTTTAGCTGGGCTGTTCGTGATGTGAGGGTGGTGAGCTCCACTAGCGGGGCGATGCAGGCGTCCCCGAAGACGTCGCTGCAGAGCTGGATGAAACAGATAAGGCGAGGATTCATAAAACTATACATGGATTTTTGTTTGTATGTTTTTCTCTGCACAAAACATGAATTTATAGCCCAGCTTCTCTCTGCACCCAACACCACAATCTTTGGGTTTTCCATTTTTTGTGTGTTTTTAGCTCAAATCTCTGTTTTAGTAATGAACTCTAGTCTCTTGCCTGCTATGCACACCTTGTGTTCGGCAAAATGCCTAACCGACATTTTTGAGATATGAATTTCAATTTATGTTTTAAAATGCTCTTGCTAAATACCTATGTGTTTAGTGGTGCAGGGGACTTAGCCGGATTTGTTATTCTGGTTAATATTTGGAGGGGTTTTCTTCTACTAATGCTATCCCTAGCCATTAGTATAGCTTGAGCCACTGTTTTCAACTTTCCATCTGATCCCATAGGCTGGTGTTAAGGTTTAAACTCTGAGATTCCTTTTCCCCAAAAGCCAAATTTGCTAATGCTTCAAATTGACTTTATGGTCTTAGAAACTAATTGTAGAGCTGATGTTGTAAACTGTCCTCTTATTAGAGCTTGAATGGTATGTAAGGAAAGCCCCTGTTTTTTTCAACGACTTAGACGTCAGTTTTAATCCATGGTCAAAGAGTTCCCTGCTTCTTGCTTTGTGGCCTGTATAGTAGAGTAAATTAAAGTAGATTCACATGGTATCCTTTCCTCAATCAAATTACATGCTGAGTATTTTCACTCAATACCTTGTGCTATTTTGCTTTCTTGGAGACATGATTGTCAATCCCTCTTGCTAACACAAAAACTTCATCACTATTGAGAATGGTTTTGGGTTTAGTAATATTTGATTTTGTTGTTTCTATGTGATTATAAGAATGCTGTTTTTTTTTTTATTATGCGACTAAATTTGTTGTTGTCCTAAACTGTGAAAAAACTGAAAAATCCCTAGACTGTTGATGGTTGGAGATGATGTAATCACTGTATTTTTGGGTTATGACATTACCATTGAAATTTATAGACCATAGGATGAATCCATCAAAAAAATTCTTCAATTCTTGATGAAGATGGCAGATTTGGTGTAAATACTGAAAACCTGCAGATGAAAATTAGCAACAAGAAATCAAGATAGAAAGAAATAAAAGCAAGATGATATAAAATGGACGAGGTCAAAAGTTAAAGAGAACAATCTTGTGGCAAACTGAACAAAATCTAAAAGACTCAGTTGACCACATTGAATCAATGTCATCTAACTATTTATCTCAAGTCACATCTCTAAATGATGTATTTCAAACACTTCCTACTTCACGTCCCTTTTCCTTAGTCCATATAAAACTCTTCCCTATTTGCTAGACATCTCATTTTTCTTGAAGAAATATGTCTTGCTGCCTATCTCTGGAATTTTTATGAATTGTTTTATTCTATAGTTTAGAACATTGGTCTTGTAAATGGAAGAAGTTAGAACCAGTGTGCAGAACCATTGTGTATTTTACTGGTAATTCTTTGCAACACATAAATATGAACAAATGCATAATATTCACTGTACTTTTTATATTTTCTTTCCAGGTTCCGTCATATATATCTCGATCTTTGTCTGGCAGCTATGACAATGAAGCTGTAGCTATATTTGCTTGATCTTTACTTTTTACCTCTATATAAAGGTTAGTTTTTGTTAGAATATTCCTATCTAAAAACTTCAATTTTTCAAAACTAGTTACAAAGTTAGATTTTTTGTGAATTTTTTTTTAAAAGTTTTGTACTTCTATCTGCAACTTAAGAAAAGCTGTTACTGCACTTGCAGCCTATTATGCTATCTTGTCTATGACCTCATAAAAAGACTAGGAGCTTTGTAGGTTTCTCTGCTGGAAGAGCCAAGAGGACTAGAGGAGAGCAAAATGGAACAAAAATATTATTTGGGGGGACAAATATAATATTTTAGAGGGACAAACTTGAAAAAACCATATACGTTGGGGGAAATTTTAAAAACTTTGGGGGGACATTCGTCCCCCCAAAGCAACAAGTTCGCCCATGAATTTTACTAATAAAAGAAAAGGCCAAGGTGGAGTCTCTAAATTCTAGTGCTTTGATCAGAAGAAAGGATTTTCGCTGGTTTCAAACACAAGCCCATGCAGCCTACCAAAAAAATTAAAACTTAATAATTTTGCTTGAAACATCAACAATGTTTAGAAGGCAGCTGTTTTGACACAGTGGTTTCAGTATTTGATATATTTAAAACGTAAATCAACATGCACTTGGGTTCTTGTATTCTGATTTTTTATTTTTTTATTTTTATTTATTCATAATCTATGTTTGTGACGGAAAGCATGGTGATGATGCTTTACTTATTTTGATTTTCCTTGTTGACGCCTTTAATCAAATTTATTTTTGGTTTCGACATTATGCATAATCAGTTTGTTTGCGTCCTATAGGAGAGCTACAATGGAAGGATTGGCACTTTGGTTGGCACTATTGCTCCTTTAGTGTCAGATTCAATACCCTTTTTATAGGCTTGGATACATTTTCATGGGTGGCTTATAATTTGCTTGGAGAAGCTCATTATTTTGTCTCTAAACGGGTTGAAATAATTCTTTGTTATTTTCTTAAAATCTTAGTGAGTATGTTATAACTTGATTGATGAAGGTTGCTACTTTTCTTACATGTTTATACAAATACTTTTCTGTTTTGGAATATTCTGTGTAGATTATAATTTACTTGAAGAAGTGAAGAGGGTTGCAGAATCTGTGGAATGCTCATTTTAAGTCATTGTGTCGCCTTAACAACCACAAATTATAATAATGTTTTTTTAGATAGTTTCTGACTTTAGTGAGGGGTTATTATTCTTGTTTGTTATGCAAATCCTTGATATTGCAAAATTCAGATTTAGGAGGGCATGCTTGTGTATTCTTTGGAATTCTGTTAGGAATCCTGTATTTGTGTGATCTGCTGTGTCAATGTTTATGATTTCAACTGCCAGAAGTAATTGTATTTCATAGTATGGGCTTTTTAATCTTTTTAGATAAAACTACATCTTTGACCAGCTTTTGTTGTATTGCGTAACTGTATTAAGTCGAAGAGATAGAGCAAGTAGTGTGTGGCTTGATCTAGTGTTTTTTTTTTCCTATGATTTTAGTTAAGCAAGACTACTATGCACTGGATGATTTACTTCATTAATTGACAGTGTTTAGAGTTGTCGTGTTGATATGATTATGCATTAGAAGGGGGGATGTTAGATTGCAAATTGAGTTTCTCATCTTAGTTACTTCTTAAATCCTCATAGGGGAATCCATTCACTGACGCCATGGTTGGCTTGGTTGTGATAAAGCTTTTAATTTTGGCTGGCATTTAGTTTTACTGAACCATTTTCGTTTCGTGGATTTTCTTTTTTAACGGTCTACTTTACATATTTTTATTATTGAGGATGCTAAGTTCTTGAATGATGCTTCTATTATTGTAGGTTTTCTCCACGACAGTTGACAACCAAACTCAGGTGAGGATCAAGGTACTACAGGGCGAGCGTGGAATGGCTGATGACAACAAGCTTCTTGGAGAGTTTGAGCTGTTGGCATTCCACCTTTTCATATAGCCTAGAAGCAAAGTTTTCTTTTTAATCGAAAGTAGTTTCATTGTGTAATACTCTTTGTATATATGTGTATGTGATTGGGGTAAATGTTTTGTATTAGTACCTAGACTGGTCTTTTGTATTAAGAAAAGTTCTAGCTAGTGAATTTTTTTACTTGTGGCATCTCAACAGAATATTGTCAAAAGTCCTACTATCAAATTCAAGTACACGATATATTGTCAAAATTACAATTTAGGTTTTGCTTTGGAAATACATTGAATATGGGTAGGCATTACTGTGTTTGAAATGTATCCAACAAGTGAGTTGTGCTTCAGTTTCTAGGAAGCAAGAGCTCCTGGAGCGTGAATTTACTTGATGAAACCTTCTTCTCATTCCACAATCTTTCCATCACCCAATATGTATTGACAGTATTGTGCTAAGAGACTGCCTTCTAGTCATGTTAAGTCATGAAAATTAAAATTTCTGCATGCATACAAGAAAAAATCTACTTTCTTTGTGCAACATGAACTCATAATTGAGATCGAAAAATCACCCCTTTTTCCCTTTAAAGAAATGCATACTATTTTCATAAAATAATATACTATTTATGGCCAATAAACTTTAGAATTCTGATCCTATGCAAAAATTTTGGTCATATTGTTTCTAATTTACCCTCAACAACTCTTGGAAGACGATTGTATATTCTTCTCAAAATAAGCAATTACATCAAAGAGGGGTGAACGGATTCTTTCACTAACAAACAACGATACAATCAAATTTAAGTGAAAAATTAAAAGAGCAACAATAGTCCCTCCTTGTATGGCCACACTCTGAATTGCTTCAACATCTCGGTAAACCTCCTGATCATACACATCAAACAATTAGAGATCAATGCTCACACAAATGTAATTTTTGCTATTTGATAATGCGGACATAATCTATTCATATGTACAAGCTAATTAAAAAACACCAACTAGCACAACACTAGAGTCTCAATTCATCTTTAGTATCATTATGCAAAATATACATAAGCATTACAAACATGCATAGATTCTGCAAAAACAAACTTAGAAATATTACGTCTGAACACCACATAAGTCGGGATTTGGCCCCAATTCAGTCGTATGGTACCCACTAGAAACATTTTCATCTAGGCTCCAAAAAAAAAAAACTTATTTCTAAGAAACATCACAGAGACATTCATCATCATATTGAGAAATGCAAACAAATGCAATAATATCTATATATAACCGTCTTAGTTGATAGAGTAACCAAAGAAGGTACACTAGAAAAATCTAATACAATACCTTGTTTGGCCAACCTGCAAACAAATTTGCATCCATACATGTCAAACCAATAAAACACTAAAACACTTTATTTCCTTACTGGGGGGGTAAGGAAATAAATTCAAGGGGCTACCTTTGATTTTGATCAAAAGTAAACAATTATGATGGACTGTACATGACACACCACATTTCTATTGAATCAAGTATCATATTTAGAAGTGCTGCATGTTTTAGTAAGCATTAACAATACACAAACGTTCAAAATTTTCTACCATCTTTTTTTGTTTTGTTTTTGTTTGTGTATTCTTTAATGATTTTGAGCATCCAAAGCAAGGTACAATGAAGTAAACCATCACTAACCCCAAACAAAACATAGTTCTAATACCAGGTAGCTTTACGGAAACTATCTCAACAAAAGAAAAGTCAAGTCCACTTGCAACTGCACGGGCTAAAAATATTAAAATCAAAGCACAATACTAATCTGTTTGATCTTTTCCCTTATTATTTTTTAAAGAGACAGCTTATTTTTAGAAGTAAATACAACACGACAAAGATCTAAAAGAGCATACTAGAATTCAACAAAAACTAGCCTTTAAACAAGAGCAAACCTGAAAGAAATAACATTTTTGCAAACAAAAATAAATATGGTGAACAGAGAGAATGACTCAAATAGCATTAGGGTGAGCCGCTTACCATGTAAAAGTATGCTATGGCATTCAAAGTGGCATAGAAGAGGGATCCCGTATTCAGTGTCTTGAATCCCTGTAGAAACTCCAACAAAACATCAGTGGGAAAACATTAACCAGCCAAGTATACCCTACCATTTTTATAAAAAAAAAAACTTTTTTTTTTTTTTTTTTTTTCTGTAAAACAAATCAGAATGCCAAAACTATTAATTGGAAAACTATGCCTTATTATTTTTTTTAAAGAGACAGCTTCTTTTTAGAAGTAAATACAACGCCACAAAAATCTAAAAGAGCATACTGGAATTTAACAAAAACTAACCTTTATATAGAGGTAAAAAGTAAAGATCAAGCAAATATAGATACAGCTTCATTGTCATAGCTGCCAGCCAAAGATCGAGATATATATGACGGAACCTGGAAAGAAAATATAAAAAGTACAGTGAATATTATGCATTTGTTCATATTTATGTGTTGCAAAGAATTACCAGTAAAATACACAATGGTTCTGCACACTGGTTCTAACTTCTTCCATTTACAAGACCAATGTTCTAAACTATAGAATAAAACAATTCATAAAAATTCCAGAGATAGGCAGCAAGACATATTTCTTCAAGAAAAATGAGATGTCTAGCAAATAGGGAAGAGTTTTATATGGACTAAGGAAAAGGGACGTGAAGTAGGAAGTGTTTGAAATACATCATTTAGAGATGTGACTTGAGATAAATTGTTAGATGACATTGATTCAATGTGGTCAACTGAGTCTTTTAGATTTTGTTCAGTTTGCCACAAGATTGTTCTCTTTAACTTTTGACCTCGTCCATTTTATATCATCTTGCTTTTATTTCTTTCTATCTTGATTTCTTGTTGCTAATTTTCATCTACAGGTTTTCAGTATTTACACCAAATTTGCCATCTTCATCAAGAATTGAAGAATTTTTCTGATGGATTCATCCTATGGTCTATAAATTTCAATGGTAATGTCATAACCCAAAAATACAGTGATTACATCATCTCCAACCATCAACAGTCTAGGGATTTTTCAGTTTTTTCACAGTTTAGGACAACAACAAATTTAGTCGCATAATAAAAAAAAAACAGCATTCTTATAATCACATAGAAACAACAAAATCAAATATTACTAAACCCAAAACCATTCTCAATAGTCATGAAGTTTTTGTGTTAGCAAGAGGGATTGACAATCATGTCTCCAAGAAAGCAAAATAGCACAAGGTATTGAGTGAAAATACTCAGCATGTAATTTGATTGAGGAAAGGATACCATGTGAATCTACTTTAATTTACTCTACTATACAGGCCACAAAGCAAGAAGCAGGGAACTCTTTGGCCATGGTTTAAAACTGACGTCTAAGTCGTTGAAAAAAACAGGGGCTTTCCTTACATACCATTCAAGCTCTAATAAGAGGACAGTTTACAACATCAGCTCTACAATTAGTTTCTAAGACCATAAAGTCAATTTGAAGCATTAGCAAATTTGGCTTTTGGGGAAAAGGAATCTCAGAGTTTAAACCTTAACACCAGCCTATGGGATCAGATGGAAAGTTGAAAACAGTGGCTCAAGCTATACTAATGGCTAGGGATAGCATTAGTAGAAGAAAAACCCTCCAAATATTAACCAGAATAACAAATCCGGCTAAGTCCCCTGCACCACTAAACACATAGGTATTTAGCAAGAGCATTTTAAAACATAAATTGAAATTCATATCTCAAAAATGTCGGTTAGGCATTTTGCCGAACACAAGGTGTGCATAGCAGGCAAGAGACTAGAGTTCATTACTAAAACAGAGATTTGAGCTAAAAACACACAAAAAATGGAAAACCCAAAGATTGTGGTGTTGGGTGCAGAGAGAAGCTGGGCTATAAATTCATGTTTTGTGCAGAGAAAAACATACAAACAAAAATCCATGTATAGTTTTATGAATCCTCGCCTTATCTGTTTCATCCAGCTCTGCAGCGACGTCTTCGGGGACGCCTGCGTCGCCCCGCTAGTGGAGCTCACCACCCTCACATCACGAACAGCCCAGCTAAACTCCAAAGGAATTTTTTTTTTTGTCAAAATGTGAAACACCCGAAAGACAGGTTCGTTGCCACAAGAAAAGGGGTTTGGGAAGAAAAGTCTCGTGGGGGAGAACTAGAACCGGCGGGAGCTGATAGACGGGTTCGTTGGCGGCGGTGACGGTGGGGAGACGCACGGTGGGAGGGAGGAGTCACGCCGGCGCCGGTGGGGGAGAACCAATGTGCCGGTTGGGGGGAGAAAATGGGTTTGGGAAGAAAATGGGGGGAAATGAAATATGGGTATCGCGGGATTGGTTTTGAAGCTTGGTTTTGAAATTTTTATTTTTATTTTTTTTAAACCAGAGGCTACGACGTGGCATGTGCCACGTCAGCAGCCACGTCAGCGGCGTGCGTTACTGTTCACGCACGCCGCGTAGCGTAGATCATTACTCAAAAAACACTTATTATGCAGAGAATAGATTTATGTTACTGAGCTCTTGCTGACCACTTGCTGTCCAGTTGCTATCATCATATGATTGAGAAAGGGTTGGCGATGGGCCTCCTTCCTTCGCACCCCATGTCATCATCTCTGATCATGACGTACGTACTTGACACCTCCACAATTTGGCGGCTACGATTTCAAAAGAAGAGCATTTCATCCTAAACATGAATTTCTGGCTCCGTGTTTTCTTGGGCTTTTTCTGTGTCTCTTCTTAATTAGCATCTTTGACCTTTTTGTGATAAGACTTAAGAGGCTTCTCTCACCATTTCTTGGGCCTTTAAAACCTGTTGTATTGGGCTTCATTAGGCCCATTTACCCCACTAGAGATGGAAGAATCAATGATGCGTGAGTGAGTGGACGTTGTTGTCCTTATCTTTTCTTTCATATTTGCTTTTCATTCCGGACGTTGGTGGGACTCTTTTCGTACACCATCGTCCTACGATATACTTTCCACCGGAAAAAGAGGCATAATTAATTATTTTTATTTGCTTGAATTCTAGCATTACTCCTGCTGCAGGAAAGAGTCTTTCATCAAAGCATTAGCAGCAGTTCACCAGCTTAATTATTTAGGTGCTGAGAATAATTAACATTTTATATTTATATGCTTTTCTATTTATTTTTATTTTTATTTTTATTTTTATTTTTTGGGTTGTTCGATATTGAAACGAGTTTCTGTGCGTCTGTTTCTTGGTCACAATTAGTATGATGGGGCCCGTGAGACCACAAGATAGACATCTCTCCGGCCGGGCTTCTCATGTTGATTTTTCATCGAACGTCTAACAAAAGGACTCGCTTTAATCTCCAATCAACTTTGCGCCCACCACACACACACACTCCGATCTGTAAAGAGCAATACTTTTTCTGTTTTTTTATTCTCTTTTCTTTAATACTTTGTTTTCCCAGATGGAAAACGAGCATTTTCTCGCCTCCCAAACACGGCCCCAACTCCAACCAATCATCGAACGTCATGATTGTTCCTCATCCTTCAGAGTCCCGCAGTCCCAAGACCCACAATCCTCCTCATCATCATCATCCCAACTCGGAGCCCCGAGTACCCGCATGAAGAAACCGGGTGGTCTGCACCGGTGCAAGACAGCTCCAGCCATGACCGTCATGCGAGAGCTCAAAACAGAGACACCCCAGATTCCGAAGCCACAGTCCGAGTCGAGCTCCATCATCAGGCAAGCTATTTTCTTGCTTTTGATATATCTCTCTTTTGGAGTTTTGATATACTCTTCCAACACTGAACACTTCTCGGGTGTAGAAACCCACCCGGTTGTCGACGCGCTTTATTTTTGTGTAGTCACGATGTGTACCATTGGTTATGGCGACATAGCTCCGCTAACACCAGCTACAAAACTCTTTGCTTGTGCGTTTGTGTTGGTGGGTTTTGGTTTCATAGATATTTTGCTTAGTGGGGTTGTGAATTATGTGCTAGATTTGCAAGAGAACATGATCTTGGCTGGGATTCACATGGGTAGAAGAAGATCCCATCAGGGCTTTTCTGCTAGGGACTATATTGTTGATGTAGCAAAGGGTAGGATGAGAATTAGGCTCAAGGTTTGTTTGGCTCTTGGTGTGGTGGTGTTGTGTATTGGGATGGGAGCATTCGTGTTGTATTTTGTGGAGGATTTGGATTGGATTGATTCGGTTTATTTGTCGGTTATGTCTATTACGACAGTTGGGTATGGCGATAGGGCCTTCAAGACGCTTCAGGGGCGGTTGTTCGCCTCCGTTTGGCTTCTGTTTTCGACGTTGATGGCGGCGCGGGCGTTTCTGTATTTGGCGGAGGCGAGAATTGATAAGAGGCACAGGAGAATTGCCAACTGGGTGCTTCAAAGGGATATAACAGTTGGGGATTTGCTTGCGGCCGACATCAATAACACTGGTTTCATCAGGTGAGATCATTGAAAGCTTTCTTTCTGCTTGTTTACATAGGCATTTCAGTTGTATTCTGCTGCTTGATGTTCTTGTTCTTTTTGTAGAAGAAACCAAGCTTGAATATTTTCCTTAATCCTTGTTTCAGTAAATCAGAGTACATAATTTACAAGCTCAAAGAGATGGGAAAGATAGGGGAGAAAGATATATTGCAGATCTGCAATCATTTCAGTAAGCTTGATCCCAACAACTCTGGGAAGATTACGCTGCCTTATCTTTTGGAGAATCACTTGTGACGGTGAGAAAGTGATTGCTGCTTGTTTCTATTCTTTTTCTCATTCTAGGAGAAGAGGTGAAATTGCGGGAGGGAGGCCTGAGTATTTCCTCCTTTCCTCCCACTTCATGTACTGTATATTGCCCTGCCTCGCAAAGATGGTAGTGGATTGATATTAGGTCAAACAAACTTTTGCATAAAGGAATGTACGTTTGTAAAGTGTATAAATCTTGTCAGATTTTTTTCCCCTCTTCTCTTCTCTTCTCTTCTTCTTTTGATTCTGTGGAGGTTTCAAATCAGGAAGGAGCAATGTTAAACGGAAGACAATGGGATAAGTTCCCCTTCTATGGTAGGTTCTCTTACAGCCATTTACTTGAGAGAGAGAGGGTTAGAGAGAGAGAGAGTCTATGGTGGTTGTCCCTAGCCATTTACATATGACACTAATGATTCAAAAGTTCAACAGGGGATTTAAAACATTATGAGATGGATTTACTTTTAACTCTGTTTTCTTCTTCTTTATGTCGGTTTAAATGAGTTTGAGTGAGCTCCTTTTCTGAGTAATGATATAAGGAAGACTAGAGTCTTTTCAAATGTGACGTAACTTTTAAAATCATTATTGAATTTGAAATAATCATTATTGAATTTTGATTTATTGGTGATTTTAAATGTTACGTTACATTTGTGAAGACTATAAAAATTTTAGTTCTCCTTATATCATTACTCTCCTTCTGCTAGTGTTTTAGTTTATAAATGGATAGGAGTAATAGCTTTTGATAACTTTAGATTTTATGAACAGATTCCATGATATGATGCTACTGATCCCATGATTGTAGCAGTACATCATCGATAGCAGGGGGGGATAGAATAAATGCTGATATTCTTCTCACTTGGAGAGCATTTCCCCATGAAATTTCTTTGAGAACACACAGAAACTCCTTCAACGACTTGCTGCATTAATCAATTAAAATTGCCCCTAAAATGAAAATTTCGATTATGCAGATTGCACTCAGACATTGGTTCACCACTTCACCTCACCTATTGAACTCTAAATCCGGAAGCTTCCCCATATGATATGACCCCAAGTTATGTGAGTTTTGTCTCTTAGCAGCTAGGAAATGAATAAAGCAGTGTTCATAAAAATCCCACATTCCATCCGATGATCTCTTCCAAAAAGGCAATGCCAATTGCCCAACACGACCTAAAGAATGAACAAAAAACTCCCTCCCTAGAACATTAAACGAACAGAATTCAAGGCTAAAACTAAAGAAGCAAATTACTCCTGCAGATAAAACCGACAAACTCGATCAACTAGTGATGCAGCCCGACTTGGTGGGTTGCAGCGAAAAACAACAATAAAAGAACGGATAAACAATTCTAGATTTAGATTCTATCAAAGACCTAAGAATTTTTCTAAAAACAATAAATTATATTTAAAGTTTAAAGAAAAAAGAGGAATAAATTTAACTTTAAATAATTCTCATTAATAAAAATCAATAATCAACATAAATTCTCTTTTTTGGAGGCTATAAGTATGTATTTATAGCTCCAAAACCCTAAACCTAATAAAATTCGAAATAAAGACTCCCAAAACCCTAAACCTAATAAAACATGAAATAAAGGCGGTTTAAATAAAATAAAGCTACGGCGCCCGTCCGGATGAGACATATGGCCATCCGAACAGCCACGATACTTCAACGACAAAAACATGAAATAACATATGGGTTCAGACTACACTCCGATCTACATCATTTTTCTCAGTTTGGAGAGAATTCGTCCTTGAATTCAGCCGGTTCTTCCCACGGTCCTTCGGGTGCCCTATCAACTCGTTTCATTCGCCCTTCCTCAAGATCAAGGCACGGCAACGCCCCACAATACACGTGATGTCCCTAATCATCTAGAGACAATGATGATAATCTTGAATGCCCCACGCATCACTTTGCCAAACGTCAAGCATGTCGTGCTCTTCTCGTCTCTTCCCCGCCATACCGATCTCATCACAAATTTTGTTAGAAGAATTTGACAAAATAGCATCTACCTCGATGAAATCAACATAGTTAATTGGCGCTACACTCAAATCAAAGGTGAAAATTCTAAAACGACTCCAAACGACACCTATTCAAATGTCTAGGTGATTCACAAATATTAAGCGGAATAAGATCTGACCTAACAATCAATAATCAACCAAATACAGATATGTAATGAAAATCAAGAACACAGATATTTGGTTACGAAGAGGAAACCATTTAGAGAACTCTCTAAATGTAAAACCTCTCCGGGGCAGCCAAACCCAGGAAATCAATCCACTATAAGAAGAATAAGGAATACAAGAAGAATTACAAAACCTTTGCAATTTACTCTTCCTTGTACACGACAAGCGACCCACTTGACTTCTACCGCAGTAGCCCTTTCCAGAACATCTGGCACAATTCTTCTATAAGATTTCCTTTCACCGGAACTCCGATTGGCTTCACGTATTTAATCCCTTCTCAAATAAGCTAGAACAATATCTCTCTCTAAGCTCTCTGATTTTGCTCTAAAATACGTACATGTAAATGTAGCAAAATCGTGTTTAAATAGAAAATAACCCTAATAAGTCAGCCAGGTCCGGACCCTGCAGATCTGAGGTCCGGACAGGCCTCATAAAATGCACTTTCGGGAACTGGGGTCCGGACCCGGGGAATTGAGGTCCGGACCCTGCTTGAAAAATCAAGTTTCTGGAAATGGGGTCCGGACCCGGCTTCTGGAGGTCCGGACCCGGACTGTCCAGTCTTCATCAACAACTCCGATCGATGGGCGTTTGTGGTCCGATTGAGCTGAAATTTTGCAGGGACGTTCATAACACATGAATCTACATTATGAACGGTCGCGATTGGATTCTGAGCATTCTATATCAGTGTTTGAGCCGTGAACAGTAACATCTACATTTTGGCACTGAATTAAGCCAACACAAGAACTAACAAACTCCCCCTTTGGCAATTCAGTGACAAAACCAAAATGTCGAGCCAATCCCATCATCTCCCCATATTTACTCCCCCTTTTTGTCACAGAATGACAAAAGGTCTTCATGTTTCCTGAAACACTTCACAAAATACATCAAGGCATATGTGGAACAAGAAGACATAAATAAAACTCATGAAAAAAAAATGATGCGTGATTATAAAGAAACATCAGCAAAACTCCCCCTCAATGTATGACTCAATTAACAACAGGAAACTGGAAATGCAAAGCATGTTTCTCCCCCTTTAAAAGTTAAATGAACACACATGATAACACATCAATGACTCATGTATTGCATAATGAATATCCAAAAGCTTTCCTTTTTTTTTCTTTTTTTTTCTTTTTTTTTTTTTTAAAAAAAAAACAAAACACCAAAGAAAACTTGTATAGATAAGCAATAGATCATGCATGCTCGTATGAATATCTGAACAATTCGGAGTGATCAACAAGCTACACTTACACCGTAAATGTACCATATGCATGACACAACCTTGGTCTGTGAATGCAGTCAAGTAGGCAATAATCAGAAATCTCATGTGATGGTGTAGTGTGTGAGTACTCCCATTAACTAAGATTTCATCAATGAAAGGTAAATCTAGGCAGACATTTTGTAAAGGAAGACCAGCAGTCTGATTCAAACCACAGTAAAACCTTATAATGTTAGGACCTAGATTCCCTCATCCGATACACTCCCCCTGAGACTGATCATTTTCTTTTACCATGTCCTTTAGTAATCATCTATTTCCGCAATGATTTGATCACTGATTCTTTCTTTAGGGACAGACAGAAGCAAAATGAAATCATCTGAGCTTATTTTATGCCCTTTTTTTTTTTTTTTTTTTTTTGGAAAATGGTGGAATTTTTTGGAGCTAGGTTCAACTAACGAGTTGGTCAAGTGGCAAGATTCTACACTGCCTATCTTCCAAACAAAATGTTTTCTCCAAATTTCCAAACATATAACAAAAATCTAAACCTAATGGGGGCAAAAAGTGCACAATTTCGAACATGAGAAAAACTGACTCTTACTCCTTTAACAGTCTTTAGAAAAACAAGGTATATCAGAAACATATGGAGCAATAGATGTAAATTGCAGAAATATTGACCCCACTCATATGTAAAATATTCATTTGAGCACAAGACATGAGAAACTGAGTATCTAACAATTAAAACAATCTAAAAGAATAAAAAATAATCAAAGAAAATAAAAACAAAGCAAACAAAAATTAAGAAAAAAAATGCCCTAGAACAGCTATAAACAAATATCAATATGCTCAATTTCTAGGCATGGTCTATGTGCCCACCTAATCTAGGTGAGTCCATTACCACTCCCCCTCAATGGGTGAATGGTGTTAATCTTCTTGACCCAAACTTTCTTCACATCAGGGACAACTGTGTGACTCTTATCCAAGACATCTAACCGTGTTACTACGTCTCTCATCATGTTGAATAATTTCTCATAACTATTTCTAGAATGAAAATATTCTCTTTTAGGCTCATGACTGTTAAGCTGAAAACACTTAGGACGAATATGTCCAATCTTACCACAGTTATGACACGTAGGAATAAACCTTTGAGAAGGTTGGTTCCTTAACATGTGCATACTTCTCGACTTAGAACTAGACATATAGGAATCAGTTAGAGTTCCCTTACCTTTTCCACCTTTGGAAATTTGAGGAGAAATTACCTTCTTTTCAGCCAAGCTATCTTCTTTGTTCACTGGTTTCACAAAAATCATCTTTGAAGAAGAAGCAACATTAGTAGATAAAATAGCAGATTTATCAAAACCCAATCCAGTTCTATCAAACGAATGTTTCTGATTATGTAGCATTTGATTTAGCTTTTCACTAGAGAATTTTGTTAAATGATTCTTTGATTCATTCAGTTCATTCTCTAAGGATTTCACTTTGGCAATTAGCATTTGATTTTCAGACATCAAAGTATTATGAGTAGCAAGAGAATCAGTTAAGGTGACAGAAAGTTGATCATTTTCAAGATTAACCTCATTGAGTTTCTTCAATTGCTGCTTATTCAGCTTTTTCAGTTTAGTGTATTCCACAAAGAGATTATTATAAGCATTTTGCAAATCATCTTCTTCTTCCGAATCATTATCGGACACACCTTGTTTGTCTTGAGAATTACACTCACTATTCTCATGCTCACTCTCATAACTAACTCCAAATGCTAAGTAATTAACTCCTTGTTCAGCATCGTCCTTGTCTGACTCATCACTTTGAGTCACATTAAATGCCTTGCCATTTGACTTTCTCAAGTTAGCACAGTCAACACGAATGTGTCCATGTCCTCCACATTCGTGACACTTGATACCTTTAGGTGACTTTCCTTTCTCAACATTCTCATTTCTAGATTTCTCAGAAAATTGTGAATTGCTATTTCTAAGATTTCCTTTCTTGGCTCTAAAGAATTTCCTAAACTTCTTAGCAAACATAGCAATTTCTTCCTCATTTCCAGAATCCTCATCAGATGAACCACAAGAGTCAACCTTAACATTTTTTGCCTTAAGAGCAATATTTTTGGTGTTCTTGTGTTTAGGAAGAATTAGCTCAAAGGTCTGAAGGGAACCTACAAGTTCTTCTACTCTCATAGTATCTAAGTCCTTGCTCTGTTGTATAGCAGCAATTTGGGGAATAAACCTCTCAGGCAAAGATCTTAAGATTTTTTTCACCACTTTAGCATCATCCATTTTCTTTCCCAAATTAATGGTAGAGTTTCTAATGACACTAAGCTTTGAATAGAATTCATCAAAAGTTTCATCTTCCTGCATTCTAATCTCCTCAAACTGAGAAACCAACATTTGAATTTTTGAAGTTCTAACAACCTTAGTTCCTTCATGTGTGATTTCTAAAGTTTCCCAGGCTTCCTTAGCTATTTCACATCTAGAAATTCTAGAAAATTCCTCATTTGAAACAGAGATGTAAATAGCATTTATAGCTTTGTCATTCGCAGTAGCATTATTCTTTTCCTCCGTTGTCCATTCAGCAATTGCTTTGTCTGGACGTGTCCATCCAGATTCAACAATATGCCAAACATTAATGGATTTAAAATAAGCTCTCATACGAATTTTCCAAAGCGTATAATTTGTTCCGTCAAAGACGGGAAGAGAATTAGGAGCAACAGTATGAGACATTTGATATGGAGTCTCGGATCACACTCAGGAAATAAATCCTTCACAGAGTGAACCCGCTCTGATACCAATTGAAAATTCTAAAACGACTCCAAACGACACCTATTCAAATGTCTAGGTGATTCACAAATATTAAGCGGAATAAGATCTGACCTAACAATCAATAATCAACCAAATACAGATATGTAATGAAAATCAAGAACACAGATATTTGGTTACGAAGAGGAAACCATTTAGAGAACTCTCTAAATGTAAAACCTCTCCGGGGCAGCCAAACCCAGGAAATCAATCCACTATAAGAAGAATAAGGAATACAAGAAGAATTACAAAACCTTTGCAATTTACTCTTCCTTGTACACGACAAGCGACCCACTTGACTTCTACCGCAGTAGCCCTTTCCAGAACATCTGGCACAATTCTTCTATAAGATTTCCTTTCACCGGAACTCCGATTGGCTTCACGTATTTAATCCCTTCTCAAATAATCTAGAACAATATCTCTCTCTAAGCTCTCTGATTTTGCTCTCCAAAAATACGTACATCTAAATGTAGCAAAATCGTGTTTAAATAGAAAATAAGCCTAATAAGTCAACCAGGTCCGGACCCTGCAGATCTGAGGTCCGGACATGCCTCATAAAATGCACTTTCGGGAACTGGGGTCCGGACCCGGGGAATTGAGGTCCGGACCCTGCTTGAAAATCAAGTTTCTGGAAATGGGGTCCGGACCCGGCTTCTGGAGGTCCGGACCCGGACTGTCCAGTCTTCATCAACAACTCCGATCGATGGGCGTTTGTGGTCCGATTGAGCTGAAATTTTGCAGGGACGTTCATAACACATGAATCTACATTATGAACGGTCGCGATTGGATTCTGAGCATTCTATATCAGTGTTTGAGCCGTGAACAGTAACATCTACATTTTGGCACTGAATTAAGCCAACACAAGAACTAACAAAAGGCTTTATCTTTGGGGCTCTTATCAAGCACATGGTGTGTATCCAAGATATTTACCTTTTCTAACGACTCCTCTTCATCGGGGTAGATGTCATAGATTGATGGAGAGGCCCAATTTACAAAGCAATATTCTTCAATAAAGCATCTTCCTCCTCCACGACCAATTGACTCCTAATCTCTGCCACCTCTATAGGAACCTTTTTTTTGTCGATTTTTTCTATTTTTTCTATCACAAGGAACTCTTTGGGATGCAAGCAATCTTGGAATTCCGGTATATCGAGTTTGAACCTACTCACCTGCCAATTCGCATGAGCTTGTGCAAGGTGCTGACGTCCTTGCGTTCGGCGCTCCGCAAACAGGTTTCTAGATCCATTCTCATTATGACCACCCATGTTGGATATTTGGGTAGTGGGGTCTTCAATTTGGTCCCTCATAGCCTTGAATTGATCCTCCATGTGTTGCCAACGTTTAGCATTAAATTTGCCTTCCCCCTCTGTGAATCGCGGTCTTGGTTGGCGACAACAACCGTTCGGCCCACCACCCATGTGCCGCAAACGAATCACCAGTTGCTCCTTACGTGCTGTCTTCGTGCGCACGTGCACCACGTTCATGTCTGCACAACGGTTGCTCCTCCCTATTCTTGAAAAGTAATTGAGCTTTGTTACCAACTGATGCAGCCCGACTTGGTAGATTGTAGCGAAAAACAACAATAAAAGAACGGATAAACAATTATAGATCTAGATACTATCAAAGACCTAAGAATTCTTGTAAAAACAATAGATTATATCTAAAGTTTAAAGGAAAAAAATGAATAAACTTAACTCTGAGTAATTCTCATTAATAAAAATCAATAATCAACATAAATTCTCTTTTCTGGACGCTATAAGTATGTATTTATGTAACAAAACCCTAAACCTAATAAAATACGAAATAAAGACTCCCAAAACCCTAAACCTAATAAAACATGAAATAAAGGCGGTTTAAATAAAATAAAGCTATGGCACCCGTTTGGACCCACGACACTTAAACGACAAAAACATGAAATAACATATGGGTTCGGACTACACTTCAATCTACATCAACTAGCCTCTGGTTTTTCTCGTAGGGAATGAAACCTGGCCATCACGCATGTTGTTGTAAATAGTGAGAGCTTGAGCCATCATGCTGGAAAGTTCAGAGGCATTGCTAGGAAGCAGCACTGTGGTGCTCTCCTTAGCAATGTTGCTGAAAGCATCAATATACTGCTCAGCAATTCTCAAACTCACAGCGTCTACACCCCCAGTTTCCTGAATAGCCTTGGACACCACCTCAATCCCCTGCGCCGTGGCTTTGGCTTTGGCAAGAATGGCCTCTGCCTCTCCATGAGCTCTATTAATCTGATCCATCTTCGCAGCTTCCGACTCCAAGATCACGGCATTCCTCTGCCCTTCAGCGATGTTAATGTTGGATTGCCTCTCACCTTCTGAGTCAAGCACTTTAGCCCTCTTCTTGCGCTCTGCCTCCGCTTGCATCTCCATGGCTACTCTCACCCCGGCAGGGGGCGCTATGTCTTTGATTTCATGGCGAAGACACTGCAAGCCCCAGCTTTCCGCCACCTGCCTGATGGCAAGCACAATCTTCTCATTCAAAGCGTCTCTCTCGGCAAAACTCCTGTCCAGGGTCATCTTTCCAAGCTCACTTCGCATTGTTGTCTGCGCAATCTGAACAATCGCAAAGATAGGATGCTCAACACCGTAAGAAGCTCGCTCTGGATCGACAACTTTCACGTATAGCACACCATCAATGTGGATAATAACATTGTCTGCTGTAATAGCAGACTGGTTGGCAATGGGAATAGCCTCTTCTTTTAATGAATGCGCTTATGCAATCTTATCAACCACCGGAATCAGAAAGTTGATTCCAGGCTTAAGAACCCGATGAAACCTACCGAACCTTTCGACCACATAGGCCTTCTTCTCGGGGACAATTTGGATGCCCCAGTTTATGGGAGGACGACTAACCTGGTTATAAGCAAGTCGAGGATCCCCGCTGTGTGAAAATTGACGGATTGATGAGTAATATTGGCGTGGAGATTGAGTGGGGCGGAGAGAGGGTTGCTTGAGAAGCAAGTTGAATATTGAGTGGCCGAACCTTTCGACCCCATAGGCCTTCTTCTCGGGGACAATTTGGATGCCCCAGTTTATGGGAGGACGACTAACCTGGTTATAAGCAAGTCGAGGATCCCCGCTAGCGTGTGAAAATTGACGGATTGATGAGTAATATTGGCGTGGAGATTGAGTGGGGCGGAGAGAGGGTTGCTTGAGAAGCAAGTTGAATATTGAGTGGCCGAACCTTTCGACCCCATAGGCCTTCTTCTCGGGGACAATTTGGATGCCCCAGTTTATGGGAGGACGACTAACCTGGTTATAAGCAAGTCGAGGATCCCCGCTAGCGTGTGAAAATTGACGGATTGATGAGGAATGATGGCGTGGAGATTGAGTGGGGCGGAGAGAGGGTTGCTTGAGAAGCAAGAAAGACGAGGTTAAAAGCGCTCTGAAACCTAAGGCCATGACTCCATTGTATTTCAAAGATTGCAGGTTGTGAAGGGTACCGGCTTTCGAGATCATATGCCTCATTATCATCTTCTCTGATGGACGTACACTACAATTGAAAATTGAAATGGCTCTAGATCGAGTTTTTTCTCTGAGGTTTTAAGAGAGTGATATGAAAGGTACGTATAAACCCAACTTAAGCCCTTCTACAGCTAAAAGTCTAAAACCCTTCTGCAAGAAACTAATTAAACCCTTCTACAGTTCTACAAGTCAAAAATGGAGACCCACGCATGCAGGTCTCCTCTTCTATGTGTCCTCCGTGTGTTTTATTTAGTTTTTATTTTTAAAAAAAGTAATAATATAAGGATATTATATTGATTTTGGGTAACGTATGTAGCAAGTGACCTATTTTCAGTTACATTTAACAAAAAATTTTAACGTAAAAGACTAAGTAAAAGGGGCAAGCAATTTGGGGGTCAATTGTAAATTTGTTTAATTTAAGGAAAACCTTGCAATTGAGGTGAAAATTCATGGACCTAAGTGTAGTTTTTCCTTATATTTTGATATTTCTACAATTCCTCATATGATTGCCTAGCTACAACTTTTTGCACTTCACCGTAATTTAGTCTTGTCACCTCTTCTATATTTCATCTTCAATTAGACTATAAAATTTTCAAATTTTTTTTTTCTTTTTGATATGTTCACTTCCCAGTCAATTGAGTTATCCCTTGAAAACTATACATTAGCAATGTCTCCGGTTGTTGTTGATATGGTCTTTTTTTTTTCTTTTTTTCTTTTAATTAGACTATTAGCGACAACAATTGAGATTTCAATAGAAAATTATAAATTTTTAAAAAATTTATTGACGTGTTGGTATTGCCACGTTACTAATTACTGACGTGCCGAATTTCCCACGTCAAGAAAATATTTTCGGACGTTGCATTTTTGCCACGTCAGAAATTAGTGACGTGGCAAATAATTATGTATTTGCCATGTCAAAAAATGATTGTTTTTTTTTAAGTTGATTGACGTGTCAACTCCGGTTGTTGTTGATATGGTCTTTTTTTTTTTTTTTTTTTTAATTAGACTATTAGCGACAACAATTGAGATTTCAATAGACAATTAGACGTCAGTAAAAAATATATTTTTTAAAATTATAAATTTCAAAAAAATGTATTGACGTGGTAAAATATAACACGTCAGAATTTTCTGACGTGTTAGTATTGCCACATCACTAATTACTGACGTGCCGAATTTCCCACGTCAGGAAAATATTTTATGACGTTGCATTTTTGCCACGTCAGAAATTAGTGACGTGGCAAATAATTGTGTATTTGCCATGTCAAAAAATGATAGTTTTTTTTTTAGTCGACTGACGTGTCAACTTCTCACTACAGCCCGGCCGTGAAACAAAAATTTCCGCCATGTTATTAGCGACAACATCAACATTCTAAAATGAATTTTTTTTCTAAAATTAGCAACGACGATATTGCTAAAAGTTTGGTTTCTAATGACCAGTGGTGGAGCGGCACCCCCCAAATATTTTTAATTTTCTTTCCCACCGCAAAATAAAAAAAAAAATTCTTTTTACCTACCCAAGACACGGCACCCTCAATATTAGTAGAACTACCATTACTTCTCAACACAGTTTCTACCTTGCTGTCTTCAATAAGGTTGTCAAGCAAAGTGGGGTTGATGATCTTTTGTCATATATCGTGTCCAGACGCCACCATTATCATCACCAAGCAAAGTAACTCATTCTTTCTAACTCTCGGTCGCTTTTGTGTTAAATTTTTGTTCTAGTTTCTCTCTTTTACATAGTTTTAAATTTGAATTTTTCGATTTATTTTATCAGTTTCTTGTGGTAGTGTGGTGCACAGGGTGTGGGGTGGGAACGATCAAACTCGATGATGTAGCTGCTAACTTAGGTCTTGATCTGATCTCTTATTATTAATTTTCTCATATTTATCTTTTCTATTTGTAATTTATTTATTTATTTTTTGTTTTCGTTTAATTATCTTCTGTTTGGACATTGGTTGCCTAGAAAATTGAATAAAAGTTAGTAAACCTATCTGTATGTATCTATGGAGTCTCTGGTTATCCAGAAATAGAAAAACCCATAGGCATCTAAATCGAAATGGATTTTTCGATTTAGATTTGATGCTCGATGATTTTGTACTTCTAAGAGACCGTAAAGTGCATTTCTAGACACTTTTTTTTTTTTTTTTTTGTATTTCTATCTTTTTGATATAGTGCTGACATGTTACATTTCTAATATATCAATTTAAGCACATATTTATGAACTTTTATAGATATTTTTTTTGTGATGTATATACTGTGTAAATTACCAATTTTTTTAGGATGGAGAAAATTTTTAGGACTCCAAAAAAATTTTAGCGGTACCCCTAATATAAAATGTCTGACTCCGCCGCTGCTAATGACCAAACTTAGAATTTCATCCTCATGATAGAAACAGTGAGGAAAACATTTATTCAAACGCATAGTGTGCAAATCTCTTTAAACTGACCTTAATTTAGCTCTTATTACTCTTTTTAAAGGAATTTTTTTTTTTTTTTTTCAACATCATTTTTGTCAAAACATTTAACAAAGATTTCATTTTTCAAAACACAATTTTTTTTTTTTTTTTAAAGCAAAAGGGTGTAAGAAAATTAGATTCAATCATGACCACCATGGCACATGCTCTAGGGCTTAGCTTGCACTGTACACAGAACCCAAAACAAATAATAATGGAGTGGATTGGTTGAGTTTGAAGCCTATGTTGTAAGGGAATAAATAATCCATGCCCCACTTTCCACCTCCCCCACATTTTATTATATGGTAGTTGAACCTTCGCAAATATTTCCTATGATTGCTGATAACAACGGTTAATGAAAGATGACGACATAAGCTCATGGATAGTGTGCCCATAAACAAACGTTGTTTATATAAATATTATACATTTGCAATCTTCTTGTTCCTGATACGCCGGATTCTATCCTTTGACCTATCCAACAGCTAACTAATTCATAAACAAAGGTTTGATTTGGTATCAAAGTCAGACATCACGTCATGAGTTCAAGTCATAAAGACGACGACCTATAGAATAGAGTAGGTCGTCTTGAACATTAGGAGAATGCCGTTTTTCATTATGGTCTCGAAACAAAATAGGGTTACAACTTATATATATTGTCAACCGTCAAAACTCTTGCATGATGCAAAAAAATTCGTTGTACCTATATACTCTTACCATGTTAAATTATTATTTTTCTGAAAATGTTAAGCTAATAGAAAAATATAAATTATTAGTTTAATTATATGTTCGGAATAAGTCTCATCATGAGTCTCACCCAAACAATCTCATTCAAATAAGCTGTTAGATCAGAATCTCTTATATCAGATATTTTAGCTAAGATTTTCTCTCTCCCACGAACATCAATAAGGAAAGTGGTTACATAAAACCCTATAAAAGGTAGCACAATTCTAGGTAAAGGGGACTTGATTCCTCTAAAACAAACTTAACTCATTGCTATATTTTCACTCCAAATAAAAATTTTAACTTGAGCATCAGAGTGTCCCTGGTCTCTGGACCAGCGGATCTTTTGACGCTTTTACTATTTTACAGGTAGCTCATGGTCAAGTGGTACCAATAACTGCACCAACAAATTCATACTAACACTAGCTGATAAAGTTGCCCATACTGATAAAGTTGCAGACGATAAAGAAGATCCAAATAATTAGAGAAGATAGTTGAAGTTGATCATATTATATATAATTTAGATAGAATCGAAAACTGTATCATTATCCAATCGTGTAAATCAACAACCATATAATGGCCGGCATGAAGTCTCACCAGATTTGTATGAGACACAAATCAACAACTTATTAATGCAGAAGTCAATAGGCATGGGTCAGCCTCATCGATCTGATCATATATATATATATATATATATATATATGTTTTTGCCTTTTGAATTAACCACCTAATCTATAACGTGTTGGAATATATTAAACTTAAACAGAATTGGGATTTTTCTTTGCCAATTGTAGGCAGCATCTGAGGATTAAGTGAACTCTTCTGGGGAAGGAGTCATTGACTACTTGCCCAGATGTGCTCTAGAAAGCATAGTATTCAATATTTCATGAAATTGATAATGATTATGTCAATGAAAAACATGGGCAATTAGCAATTAGGAATTAGCATAATGGAAACAGGATAAGAGACAATCATTATCACCATCTCTTCTAGAGCTACTTTGACCACTGACTAAATTATGCTGATGAATTTATCAGGCTACTCCATGGTTGGAAATCTCTTCCACAAAGTCAGAGAAGAGCATTCGCATCCGGTTCTTCAAACCCGCTAAAAAAAAAGAAATGAAGAATTACATCCTAAAATGTCTCTACATTTGATCTTTACCTTTCTTCATTTTGGACAAAATGCTAAAATATTTTAAAGTAATGATATTTATTAAACTATTATACAATGAAAAGCGACGTTTAAATCAGCAAAGTCTTATATATGGTAGAACTAATTAGCAGAAAATGAGGCAATGAAAGTCATAACATAGTCATTTGTTTTGTTTTAGGCCCATAATGGGATGGGCCAATTTTGTGAACACATGAGGAAGTCATTTACTCTCACCCTATATATAAGTGAAGTTTGCTCATTAGGCATCACTAGGTCTTTATGTGAAAATTAGGGTTGAGAGTAATAGTTTCTCTCCACACACAAAACACAATCTTCTTCTATATGTTTGGGCATCTACAGGAGATTGATGGAGGTAGATATTGAAAGCTTGTCATGAGAATATTGAAGGTATGACATTGTTAGATTTATTCATATATGCTATGAAGAAATAACAAATTTATTATTGATTTATTCTAACAATTGGTATCAGAGCCTCTGTTTCTTTTCTTTATAGTTGTAATAAATCTCGTTTTAGACTGATTTTTTTTTTTTTTTTTTTTTCATCTGAAAAATATTGTGAACAAATAAGATTTGATTTCGAGTGAAGGTGGTAGTAGATCTGAATTTCTTGCCGCCACCACTGCTACGAATAATCTAAGTATACCGTTCAAAAAATCCTGATTTTTGGTGCCAAATACTCATAAGTCGCTTAATCTGCTGCAACTTTTTTTTTGGGGGGGGGGAGGGGGGTGTAGGTTTTGTTTTCGATTATGAATCGCAGATTGTTTGCATTTTGGGTGGTATGAGATTACTGGTGATAATGGATTTGCTAAATCTGGGTCCAAATTGATAATGGATTGTCGTAATCTTCTAAAATAAAAATAAAAATTAGAAGAAACAAGCTTTTTTGGGGTCCGATATAATTCTCAGACCATAATTCTATCGTGGAATAGGTTTGAGCAAAATGGGTGCATCAATCAATTCATAAAGATTAACCGAATTTAGTGTCATTTAATAAATTGCTCCCTGCTTCTGTATTCTTCTCAACACTATATTGGCATCTGCCATGTATTTATGGGTTATTTGGCAGTTTTAGCTATGGCTTTTATTGAATTGTGGATTTGGGTTTTGTACCGACTTGTTCAAAGTAACCATCTTTGTGTTTCAGTTTATGATTGCTAAAGTGGAAGTCAAAGCATATGGACTTAATTTTTATTAAAAAAAAAAAAAAAAGAAGTTAAAGATGGACATGTGATAGAGCTATGTGTGAACTTCAACAGTGTGTGCATATGTGATGAAGTGATGAGATTTTTGCTTTTACATTAATTTACATATTTATCAAACAAAGCATTTAAAGATTAAATTTGGAACAAAGTTTTCCTCCAAACTAGGTTTGAAAGAATTTCCTTCAACTTAGTCTATAAAAGTGACATGTGTCCATTTTTTTAATAACATGTGAGATGCACATGAGTTTTTAATAAAATTTATTCCAACTTTGTCCTTGCTATTAAAAAAACCTGTGCATCTCACATGTTCAAGGGACGCATGTCACTTTTATAGACTAGATTGAAATAAATTCATCTAACTCAGTTTGGAGGAAAGCTTTGTCCTTAAATTTGTGTGAACTTATTCTAGATTCATGTCTAACTATAAGTTGTTTGTATTTTTATAAACTTGGTTTTACTGGATATGAGGATTTTGGCGAAAGGGAGATTGGTCTCAATTGTGGTATTTATTTTGAGATCGATAAGTTTTTTGTGTAATATTTATTTCAACAATGTGTTTTATTTTTGTGAATATATACATTGTTTTGTTTTTATGTATACATACGGTTTTGAGCATACTTATTATTTTTGTCCCAAAAATGAGGGCTTTGACACCTCCATTGATATTTATTTCAATCATATGTGATGTATTTTGATTGAAATATTTTTTGTCGAGCGTAAATTGTTAATGTGTTAAATAGTATATTTATGTTCAACATAAAGATGTAAGCTTTATGGTGCACGGATTGACAATTTCCTGCATGCGTGTTAAATGTGAAACATAGAATCCAAAATTTTTTATTTCCTTCGTCATGAGCAACAAGCGTTTTTGACCCAAGAGATTTTAAGTATTATTTCTTGGAGATATGTCATCTTATGGGAGTAGTAAGTTATATATTTTCTCATAAAACTTTGGTTCCAGCCCATAAGTTGATAAAATGCTATTGGTATAACTCTTGTATACGTGACACTCTATGATTTGTAAAATGACTCACATATAAGAGAAAGTTGAGTCAATGTAAAAAAAACTCACACGTGAATGAGAGATTTATTGTACATGCACATGTGAGTGTTATATTAAATAAATGTTAATATTAGCTTATCTTCTATACATGTATTGTTTTGTATACATTGTTTATTAGATTTGTGATTCTGAAATATTTGGTTATGAACAAATACTGATTTTAAGGTATGTGCTATACTAAATAAATAAATGGTGCATGTATTATTGCTTGTGAAATTTATATACATTCCTATTGAAATTAAGAAATTTTGTGCAATATGAATAATTGTGTTGTGTATAAAATCGATGATTTTGACCCGTTATGTTCCAACTCGTCGTGGGACAAACTGTGATAAATTGTTGGATTTTATCGTAAATTCAATAAATGATTTTTTGTGAACAAATAATTATGTTACGAATAAAATTGATGATTTTGACCAGTTATGCTCTCACCTATCGTGAGATTAACTGCAATAAATTGTTGGATTTTATCGTTAATTCAATAAAGAGTTTTGCGAACTTTGAGAGCATTGGCATGTCTAATACATGATGCATCATTGCCCTTATTGTAATTCAGTGATGCCGTGCATGTGGTGTAATTTGGTGGTTGCTACAGTTTTGTGTTAGGAAAATCATATATAAAATCTTTAGGTCAACGCGCTTTTATTAAAAACTCCCTGAGTTTTTTTTTTTTTTTTTTTGAAGTTTAGTCCCTGAGTCACTCGAAACTACTAGAAAACTCCTTATTGTCAATTTTTGTTAACTGTCGTTAGTCCACTCAAAACACCCTGTTTTATCTGATTAAAATATTAATATTTTATTAATTTAATTTAAAAAATTAAATCTTAAAAAA
>NC_081542.1:17356012-17361559 GCF_901000735.1 Corylus avellana
GTACACAATGGACTCTTACACACTATTTTTGTCAGAATTCTATTCTAAAGTCCGCAATAAAAAAAATGAACTACTATGCATGATAAAACAAAATAATTAAATACAAATACTTAAAATAACTCGCTATCGAAATGATAGGACTAGGTAACCAAGTGCAAAGTATTTAACTATTTTCTTCATCGTCCCAAGCATCCTACCAAATAATAATTTACCGAAAGGGCAAAGTAATTATTCATATGGACCTTGGTATAACAGTTCACAAAATAATAATCCAACATATATTTATTTATTTATTTTGAATAATATCCAATAAAACCCAAGAATTTATCATGGTTAGTTTCACGATAGGCGATCACATAATTACTCAAAATCATTTATTTCGATGTACAAGATTATCCATGTTGAACAACAACAACAAAACCCCAATAATTTATCATGATTAGTCCCACGATAGGCGGGTACATAAACACTCAAAATCATTGGTTTGGTCTATAACAATAATATCCACATTAAACTGAAGGTTCATTTATCTCAAAATGGATATCATAATAAATGCACGTAGTTCAACTTCAATTGGAAGATAATAGAAAATCATAAATATTACTTCCAATCATAATCAAAATGAACATTAGTCATAAATTGTATATCTCATTTTTTTTTTTTTTTTTAAAAAAAAAAAAAAAACTTCTCTTAGGTAAAAGTAAAAATGAAATCCATTTATTTATCTCACTTAGTCTTGAAATATTTTGAAATAACTCATTAAAATGATTACCAAGTGCACCTTTACAATGATAAAGACACAACATATTGAATAATTACTTGATAATTATTATAAAATATTCTGGACAAAAATTGATTTTTGTTCATTTAAATAAGAATTTTATATTCGCAAATAATCTCTAGATTTACACAAAGATATCTTTCAAACAAGTTAGAAATTTAACCAATGGACACAAAATAATATTCAATCAAAATAACACAAAACCGTAGTAACCACCAAATTACACCACATGCACGGCATCACTGAATTACAATAATGGCAATGATACATCATGTATTAAACATGCTGATGCTTTCAAAGTTTTCAAAACCCTTTATTGAATTAACGATAAAATTCAACAATTTATTGTAGTTAGTCCCATGATAGGTGAGAGCATAACTGGTCAAAATCATCAATTTTATTCATAATATAATTATTCATTCACAAAAAACCATTTATTAAATTTACGATAAAATCCAACAATTTATAACAATAAAATCATCGTGTAGGGGAGAGAAACACAAGGGAAAGTCAAACAAGAGTAAATTAATATACATATTAGGACACCACTTCTAGCCCAAAAGCTTAAGCTAATGGGCTTGGGTCCACTTAGGTATATTAACCACTCTTATTCTTTACAGTTTCACAATGTGGGACACAAACCTCACAAGTGTATGCACAACACATCCATTTTATACACAACACAATTATTCATATTGCACAAAATTTCTTAATTTCAATAGGATTGTATATAAATTTCACAAGCAATAATACATGCATGATTTATGTATTTATTATAGCACATGCCTTAAATTCAATATTTGTTCATAACAAAATATTTCAGAATCACAAATCTAATGAACATTGTATACAAAACAATATGTATATACAAAATAAGCTGATATTAACATTTGTTTTCTTAAATATAGTACTTACCCCTTTCATTTCTCAATATGTAACATAACACTCACACATGCATTTATAACAAATCTCCTCTTCACGTGTGGGTTTCTTCTACATTGACTCAACTCTCTCTTATATGTGAGTTATTTTACAAATCATAGAGTGTCACGTATACAAGAGTTATACCAATAGCATTTTATCAACTTATGGGCTGGAACCAAAGTTTTATGAGAAAATATATAACTTACTACTCTCATAAGATGACACATTTCCAAGAAATAATACTTAAAGTCTCTTGGGTCAAAAACGCTTGTTGTTCATGACAAAGGAAATAAAAAATTTTGGATTCTATGTTCTATATTTAACACGCATGCAGGAAATTATCAATCTGTGCACCATAAGCTTACATCTTTATGCTAAACATAAATATACTGTTTAACACATTAACAATTTATGCTCGGCAAAAAAATATTTCTATCAAAATAAACATCACATATGATTGAAATAAATATCAATAGAGTTGCAAAAGCCCTCATTTTTAGGGACAAAAATAATATGTATACTCAAAACCATATGTATACATAAAAAACAAAATAATATGTATATTCACAAAAATAAAACACATTGTTGAAATAAATATTGCACAAAAAACTTATCAATCTCAAAATAAATACTGCAATTGAGACCAATCTCCTTTTCACCAAAATCCTCATATCTAATAAAACCAAGTTTATAAAAATATAAACAACTCATAGTTGGACATAAAAAGACACGAATCTAGGATAAATTCACACAAATTTAATGTTTAACTGCTTTGTTTGATAAATATGTAAATTAATGTTAAAGCAAAAGTCTCATCACTCCATCACATATGCACACATTGTTGAAGTTCGCACATAGCTCTATCACATGTCCATCTTTAACCTTTTTTTTTTAATAAAAATTAAGTACTTATGCTTCAACTTCCACTTTAGTAATCATAAACTGAAACTCAACGATGACTACTTTGAACAAGTCGGTACAAAACCCAAATCCACAATTCAAGAAAAGCCATAGCTAAAATTGCCAAATAACCCATAAATGCATGGCAGATGCCAATATAGTGTTGAGAAGAATACAGAAGCAGAGAGCAATTTACAACATGACACTAAATTCGATCAGTCTATATGAATTGATTGATGCACCCATTCTGCTCAGACCTATTCTACGACAGAATTATGGTTTGAGATTTATATAGGATCCCAAAAAAGCTTGTTTCTTCTAATTTTTACTTTTTTTTTAGAAGTTTATGACAATCCATTATCAATTTGGACCCAGATTTAGCAAATCCATTATTACCAGTAATCTCATACCACCCAAAATGCAAACAATCTACGATTCATAATCGAAAACAAAACCACCTACCTAAAAAATAAAAATAAAAAAGGCAGCAGATTAAGCGACTTACGAGTATTTGGCACCAAAAATCAAGATTTTTCGAACGGTACACTTAGATTACTCATAGCAGTGATGGCGGCGAGAAATTCAGATCCACTGCCGCCTTCACTCGAAATCAAATCTCATTTGTTCACAATGTTTTTCAAATAAAAAAAAATCCAGTCTAAAATGAGATTTATTACAGCCAGGAAGAAAAGAAACAGAGGCTCTAATACCAATTGTTAGAATAAATCAATAATAAATCTGTTCTTTCTTCATAGCATGTATAAATAAATCTAACAATGTCATACTTTCAATATTCTCATGACAAGCTTTCAATATCTACCTCCATCAATCTCCTGTAAATGCCCAAACATATAGAAAAAGACTGTGTTTTGTGTGTGGAGAGAGTCTATTACTCTCAACCTTAGTTTTCACATATGACATAGTGAAGCCTAATGAGTAAACTTCACTTATATATAGGGTGAGAGTAAATGGCTTCCTCATGTGTCCACAAGATTGGCTCATCCCATTAAGTGCCCAAAACAAAACAAATGACTATATTATGACTTTTATTGCCTCATTTTCTACAAATTAGTTCTACCATATATAAGACTTTGTTGATTTAAACGTCGATTTTTATTGTATAATAGTCTAATAAATAGCATTACTTTAAAATATTTTAGCATTTTGTCCAAAATGAAGAAAGGTAAAGATCTAATTTAGAGACATTTTAGGATGTAATTCTTCATTTCTTTTTTTTTAGTGGGTTTGAAGAACCGGATGCGAATGCTCTTCTCTGACTTTGTGGAAGAGATTTCCAACCATGGAGTAGCCTGATATATTCAGCAGCATAGTTTAGTCGGTGGTCAAAGTAGCTCTAGATTAGATGGTGATAATGATTGTCTCTTATCCTGTTTCCATTATGCTAATGCCTAATTGCTAATTGCCCATGTTTTTCATTGACATAATCATTATCAATTTCATGAAATATTGAATACTATGCTTTCTAGAGCACATCTGGGCAAGCAGTCAATGACTCCTTCTCCAGAAGAGCTCACTTAATCCTCAGATGCTGCCTACAATTGGTAAAGAAAAATCTCAATTATGTTTAAGTTTAATATATTCCAACACGTTATGGATTAGGTGGTTAATACAAAAGGCAAAAACACACACACACACACACACACATATATATATATATTGATGAGGCTGACCCATGCCTAATATTGACTTCTGCATTAATAAGTTGTTGATTTGTGTCTCATACAAATCTGGTGAGACTTCATGCCATTATATGGTTGTTGATTTACACGATTGGATAATGATACAGTTTTCGATTCTATCTAAATTATATATAACATGATGAACTTCAACTATCCTCTCTAATTATTTGGATCTTATTTATCGTCTGCAACTTTATCAGTATGTGCAACTTTACCAGCTAGTGTTTAAAGTATGAATTTGTTGGTGCAGTTATTGGTACAACTTGACCAACGATGAGCTACCTGTAAAATAGTAAACGCGTCAAATGATCCGCTAGTCCAGAAACCAGGAACACTCTGATACTCAAGTTAGAATTTTTATTTGTAGTGAAAATATAGCAATGAGTTAAGTTTGTTTTCGAGGAATCAAGTCCCCTTTACCTAGAATTGTGCTACCTTTTATTGGGTTTTATGTAACCGCTTTCCTTATTGATGTTTGTGGGAGAGAGAAAATCTTAGCTAAAATATCTGATATGAGAGATTCTGATCTAACAGCTTATTTGAATGAGATTGTTTGGGTGAGACTCATGATGAGACTTATTCCGAACATAATTAAACTAATAATTTACATTTTTTTATTAGCTTAACATTTTAAGACAAATAATAATTTAAAATGGAAAGAGTATATAGGTACAGTGATTTTTTTTGCATCATGCAAGAGTTTTGATGGTTGACAATATATATAAGTTGTAACCCTATTTTGTTTTGAGACCATAATGAAAAACGGCATTCTCCTAATGTTCACGACGACCTACTCTATTCTATAGGTCGTCGTCTTTATGACTTGAACTCGTAACGTGATGCCTGACTTTGATACCAAATTATGCAAACCTTTGTTTATGAATAATTAGTTAACATAGGTCAAAGGGACAGAATCCGGCGTATCAGGAACAAGAAGATTGCAAAATGTATAATATTTATATAAACAACGTTTGTTTATGGGCACACTATCTGGCCATGCATGAGCTTATGTCGTCATCTTTCATTAACCGTTGTTATCAGCAATCATAGGAAATATTTGCGAAGGAAGTTTCAACTACCATATAATAAAATGTGGGGGAGGTGGAAATTAAGTGGGGCATGGATTATTTATTCCCTTACAACATAGGCTTCAAACTCAACCAATCCACTCCATTTTTATTTGTTTTGGGTTCTGTGTACAGTGTAAGCTAAGCCCTAGAGCATGGGTGCCATGGTGGTCAT
>NC_081542.1:17361659-17378401 GCF_901000735.1 Corylus avellana
ACAGTACATGAAGTGGGAGGAAAGGAGGAAATACTCAGGCCTCCCTCCCGCAATTTCACCTCTTCTCCTAGAATGAGAAAAAGAATAGAAACAAGCAGCAATCACTTTCTCACTGTCACAAGTGATTCTCCAAAAGATAAGGCAGCGTAATCTTCCCAGAGTTGTTGGGATCAAGCTTACTGAAATGATTGCAGATCTGCAATATATCTTTCTCCCCTATCTTTCCCATCTCTTTGAGCTTGTAAATTATGTACTCTGATTTACTGAAACAAGGATTAAGGAAAATATTCAAGCTTGGTTTCTTCTACAAAAAGAACAAGAACATCAAGCAGCAGAATACAGCTGAAATGCCTACGTAAACAAGCAGAAAGAAAGCTTTCCATGATCTCACCTGATGAAACCAGTGTTATTGATGTCGGCCGCAAGCAAATCCCCAACTGTTATATCCCTTTGAAGCACCCAGTTGGCAATTCTCCTGTGCCTCTTATCAATTCTCGCCTCCGCCAAATACAGAAACGCCCGCGCCGCCATCAACGTCGAAAACAGAAGCCAAACGGAGGCGAACAACCGCCCCTGAAGCGTCTTGAAGGCCCTATCGCCATACCCAACTGTCGTAATAGACATAACCGACAAATAAACCGAATCAATCCAATCCAAATCCTCCACAAAATACAACACCAATGCTCCCATCCCAATACACAACACCACCACACCAAGAGCCAAACAAACCTTGAGCCTAATTCTCATCCTACCCTTTGCTACATCAACAATATAGTCCCTAGCAGAAAAACCCTGATGGGATCTTCTTCTACCCATGTGAATCCCAGCCAAGATCATGTTCTCTTGCAAATCTAGCACATAATTCACAACCCCACTAAGCAAAATATCTATGAAACCAAAACCCACCAACACAAACGCACAAGCAAAGAGTTTTGTAGCTGGTGTTAGCGGAGCTATGTCGCCATAACCAATGGTACACATCGTGACTATACAAAAATAAAGCGCGTCGACAACCGGGTGGGTTTCTACACCCGAGAAGTGTTCAGTGTTGGAAGAGTATATCAAAACTCCAAAAGAGAGATATATCAAAAGCAAGAAAATAGCTTGCCTGATGATGGAGCTCGACTCGGACTGTGGCTTCGGAATCTGGGGTGTCTCTGTTTTGAGCTCTCGCATGACGGTCATGGCTGGAGCTGTCTTGCACCGGTGCAGACCACCCGGTTTCTTCATGCGGGTACTCGGGGCTCCGAGTTGGGATGATGATGATGAGGAGGATTGTGGGTCTTGGGACTGCGGGACTCTGAAGGATGAGGAACAATCATGACGTTCGATGATTGGTTGGAGTTGGGGCCGTGTTTGGGAGGCGAGAAAATGCTCGTTTTCCATCTGGGAAAACAAAGTATTAAAGAAAAGAGAATAAAAAAACAGAAAAAGTATTGCTCTTTACAGATCGGAGTGTGTGTGTGTGGTGGGCGCAAAGTTGATTGGAGATTAAAGCGAGTCCTTTTGTTAGACGTTCGATGAAAAATCAACATGAGAAGCCCGGCCGGAGAGATGTCTATCTTGTGGTCTCACGGGCCCCATCATTCTAATTGTGACCAAGAAACAGACGCACAGAAACTCGTTTCAATATCGAACAACCCAAAAAATAAAAATAAATAGAAAAGCAAATAAATATAAAATGTTAATTATTCTCAGCACCTAACTAATTAAGCTGGTGAACTGCTGCTAACAGCAGGAGTAATGCTAGAATTTAAGCTAATAAAAATAATTAATTGTCCCCTCTTTTTCCGGTGGAAAATATATTGTAGGACGATGGTGTACGAAAAGAGTCCCACCAACGTCCGGAATGAAAAGCAAATATGAAAGAAAAGATAAGGACAACAACGTCCACTCACTCACGCATCATTGATTCTTCCATCTCTAGTGGGGTAAATGGGCCTAATGAAGCCCAATACAACAGATTTTAAAGGCCCAAGAAATTGTTAAGTCTTTTCACAAAAAGGTCAAAGATGCTAATTAAGAAGAGACACAGAAAAAGCCCAAGAAAATACAGGGAGCCAGAAATTCATGTTTAGGATGAAATGCTCTTCTTTCGAAATCGTAGCCGCCAAATTGTGGAGGTGTCAAGTACGTACGTCATGATCAGAGATGATGACATGGGGTGTGAAGGAAGGAGGCCCATCGCCAACCCTTCCTCAATCAGATGATGACAGCAAGTGGACAGCAAGTGGTCAGTAACATAAATCTATTCTCTGCATAATAAGTGTTTTTTTGTTTCCTTCAGCTACAAAACGGCCGGGGATGAATAGCGACATATTTTGGGTTGTAATTGTTTTATTGAAAATAGACATAAGTGGTTGCCTCAGTTGAAAGTGATGATAGAGAGAATCACGCCGGTGTTTTTTAATAATTTTTAATATGTATATTTTTAATTATAATATTAAAATATATTATTTTAATATTAAAAAATACGGCGTGATGCGTGTTCTCTCTATCATCACTCTAGTTTTTAAGAGAGGGTCTAGTTAAGTTCGTCTTAATATGTTTTTTTTTTTTTTATTATTATTATTATTGTTTTATGAGACCAATTTGAGAGGATCGAAACACTTATCTATCTCATTTCCTACTATTTGTTCTTATTTTCATACGTGGAGTGTTCGTATTGGGACAATTGTTGGTGAGCTTACCTATTTTTTTGGTTTTTGTTTGTTTTTCTTAGGATTCTTTATTCTCTATTCCTTTTGGATCGAGAATGGTAATGTAACCCTTTTCCCCAATCAATTAAAAAAAAATTTGACATATTCTTGGTTGAGAGAAAATGGTTGTCTTTTTTGTTACCGGATATAAGCCCTGTGTTTGAGGTGTAAAATATTTATTTGTCAGTTCTTTTTTCAATATTTGTTTGCAACTTTAATAGTTCGTTTGGTTTGCGGAATAGACCTAAAAAATAGTAGTTATTTTTTTATTTGGTAGGAACCTACTACTAGTAATAGTTATTCTCACTTACCAAGATGATAGGAGAAGTTATTCTTTAAAAAAACAAACAACTTTTTTCCAAAAAAGAAAATCTTTCAACCCCACAATAAAAAAAAAAAAAATCATTGAATTGTTGTGTGTGGCCGGCCACATATCGGGATCCACTTATTGTGAGAGAGTTGATATGAGACCTACTAATTATCGGAACATGCAGTATGGATAGACCATAGACCCACCTACTAATTGTTGCCTTGTTGGGACATTTTCTGTCCAAAAAATGTTTGATGCTCTTACTAGTTTGAGGTTAGCAAACAGTCCCTAAAAGAAGATATTTTTCTTTCGAAAAAAGCAACTATGGCTGAAATAAATCAGATTTGGATTAGTCAGGTTCCTGATTGTATTCAAGATATTATTTTGATGGAGCAACATGCTCCATCTTCTTGATTTTACCTAATGAGAATGAGTTGATTTCAAAAAAAAAAAAAAAGATATTTTTAACCAATTTATGAGGGACCTATACGTGGAGGTAATCTCTACACCAATAAATTTGAGAAATACTAAGAACACCAAATCTTTTACTAAGATAATGTTTAATTAATTCAATAGAAATAATTAAAACAATTAATAAAGAAAATGTTACGAGTACAAATTATGAGTATGCTATACATCATCTTAATTATATTCATATTTTGATAAAACATTTAGAGTGATGATAGAAAGCACGCCGGGTGTAAATTTTTTTTTATTATTATTTTAATTATAAAGAAAAAAAAAAACTTATGCCCGGCATGCATACTGTTCATGCACGCCAGGCGTGCTTTCTATCATCACTCAAACATTTAATACCCATAACATTTCTTAATAAATTACGTGCAATTACATAAGCAAGAATGCAACCCTTCCTATATGATGGTACCTGTGCATATTTTAAAAAGCAAGTTGTCAAAAACCCTAAAGAAAAAAGGCCATAAAACATTTAGTGAAAATTTCACTTTGGCCCCCTAAACTTTTACCCAATTTTACAAACTCCCCTGAACTTTCAAATCTTTTATTTTGGACCCTTGAACTTTCAATTACTCTCAATTAGAACCCTTACGTTAATTTTAGCCGTTAAAAATACAAAAAAAATACCAAAATGTCCTTGATTTTCATTTTTTAAAAAATAAAAAAACATTTTAAAAGTTGGAATGTTAGGGTATAAATGTCATGTAACGTTTAAAATCTGACAGAGGGGTCCACATTGAGAGTAATTGAAAGTTCAGGGGTCCAAAATGAGATATTTGAAAGTTCAAGAAAAGTTTATAAAATCGAGTGAAAACTTAGTGGACCAAAGTGAAGTTTCCCCAAACATTTAATACCCATAACATTTCTTAATAAATTAGGTGCAGTTACATAAGCAAGAGTGCAACCCTTCCTATATGATGGTACCTGTGCGTAATTTAAAAAGCAAGTTGTCAAAACCCTTAAAGAAAAAAGCCCACTTTGCTTGGAGAAGTACTTGTACCAAACCCCAATAGTTCAGATTTCAAAGCCAAGGAATTTATATGTTTAAAATATACATTTCCATTCTCCTACTCTCCCTATAAAATTCTATCCAGTCCAACACATACCAAAATGGTATTCTATCCTTCAATCTTCATCTAATTATGGCTTTCTCTGTGATCAGGTCAAGAGGAACCCTAGTTAGGCCATCTGAGCAGACACCATCTGGAACACTTGATCTGTCAGTTATTGATAGATTGCCTGTCCTGAGATGGAATACTCGAACGTTGCATGTTTTTGGACATGGCCCTGAAGAGGCAGCAAAAATTATAAGACAAGGTTTGTCGAGGGCTTTGGTTCCTTACTACCCTCTTGCTGGGAGGCTGAAAGAGTCGAGCAGCCAAGGTGGTCGGCTCCAAATCGAATGCTGTGGAGAAGGCGTGTGGTTTGTCGAGGCTTCTGCTGATTGTACTCTTGATGCTGTCAATTACTTGGACGATGTTGTTTCCATCCCATCTGATGACCTTCTGCCTGACCATATCCCTGAAAATCAAGACATAGACCCACTGGTGCAGATGCAGGTATATATATATCCAATAATTAAGTGTTAGGAAATTAATTCTATTTCCCAAGACCCGTGAGATGCGAAAAATAAGAAGAATGCGGAATAACAAAGATAAGTAATCACACACGACACAAAGATTTAAGTGGTTCGGCTTAACAAGCCTATATCCACTAGCGGATACAACCCGGAGAAAATCCACTATCAAAAGATGGAGTACAAAAATAATAAAAAGAAAATCACTCAGATCCCAAAGCCCCAATACACCCAAATCTCACTATCACACAAGAGAGATTATTCCCAAAATAAAATACAAAAGACAGATGTACAAACTCTTCTTTTGTTGGAACGGATGGCGGCTGATCTCTATTTTCTTCTCTCACTCTGCAGCACCTTTTTTCTTCTAATCACTTGTTTTTGGCTCCCCCAAAAACCACCAAGAAGAAAACACCCTTGCTGCCCTTGTACCTCCTTCTTTCAAATTCTCTCTTTTTTCTCCTCCCTTTGGTGCTTCACGTTTTTGGCACACACAAATTCACCTTGTGCTTTGTTCCTTATATAGAAGCTTAACTCTCCTTTTACATGTTGGTCTAGGACTTCTACTATAAGTCAAACAAGGAGTCCAAATACACATAGGAGAAGGTCTCTAAAACCCACATGCAAAGGAGCAAACCGATTGAACCAAGAACCTCTCCTACTTGAAGAAGGAGACAAATCATTGGGTCCCACCATGACTTTTAATTCAAGTCATACTTAACATTAAGGAACCAATTCCCCTAGTACTTTGCTAAACAGTGCTATTAGCTAGACTTTGAAACATTCTCAAAGAAAAACACTTAATAGTTTTTTTTCAGATTAGACGATAAAATACCCGATAAATGGTTTGTTAGCATGTTTTATTTGCAAAGAAAAAAAAATAACAGCAAAAGCTTTAACAAACAAATTTGCATCAATGTGTTTCAGGTGACACAATTTGCATGCGGTGGAATCGTGATTGGCCTCCTATTCTGCCATACCATATGTGATGGCCTAGGAGCAGCACAATTTCTAAACGCGGTCGGCGAGATGGCTAAGGGGTCTGAGCATCTGAGCACTATACCAGTGTGGCAGAGGGACTTTTTCCCACCTCCACCGGAAGAAGCAAAGATCATTGCAGCGGTAAACCCGCCGCCGCCGCCGCCCCAGACACCCAACAACAGACTAGCGCATGCCATCGTAGATATAACTCTCGGTCAAATCAACCAGCTCAAGCAAGAATTTCATCAATCAACAGGACAGAAATGCTCTGCTTTCGAAATTGTGGCTGCCAACTTCTGGAGCTGCCGAACGCGAGCCATAAACTGGAAGCAAAATACACAACTCACGCTTGTCTTCTTCGCAAATTGCCGGCAGCTCTTGGACCCTCCATTGCCAAACGGTTTCTACGGCAACTGCTTCTTGCCAGTGACAATCAGAGCCTGGAGTGATTCCCTCGCCGGTGCATCAATCAGCGACGTTGTGGGTATGATCCAAGAAGCAAAGGCTACGCTTCCCACTGCGTTTGCCAAGTACATCAAGGCAGTAAAGGGTGAGTCAGTGGAGGAGGAGGAGGACGGAGACGACCCATTTGCACCGCCGAGGGCCTACTCCACTCTGGTCATTTCGGAATGGGGACGGCTGGGATTCAACCAAGTGGACTACGGATGGGGCCCACCGGTCCACATCGTTCCAATACGAGGGTCAAGCACGATACCTGTGGGCATAATGGGATCCTTGCCTTCGCCCAACAAAGGAGTGCGGTTGATGACATGGTGCGTGGAGGAGCCCCATCGCCAACATTTCCTCGATCAAATGATGGCTGCAGGCTGCAGTAAGTGATCTGTAACATTAAATATTCTCAAAAAACTATATCCAAAAGAGAAGAGGATCTTCTCCAGCCCATTATAGACTGAAGAATATTCAGTTCATGGCTAAGATTTCAACTCAAAAATTTTATGGCCACAAATGAGGTACAGATCCCACTAATAAAAATAATAACAAAATATTATTTTAAATTAAAAATAATTAATAAAAATTTAAGAAAAAAAAGAAAAGAAAAAAGAGAGAAGGGTGGTGGCCCTCAGCAGGTGTGGCCAGGCCACCATTTGGGTAGGGGTGGCAGGCCACCCAATGGCACCCGACGGTGGCCAGTCCTGGCTATGGGGGGTAGTTCATCCCTATCTACAAGGGGTGGCAGCACCACCCCCCAAACATTGAGATGCTTCGGCCACCGCTGGGCTGAGGTAGCCGGCCACCCAGAACCACGGCGATACGGGGTGGTAGAGAAGCTTCCCCATGGCCTTAAGGGAGTGGTGCGGCCCGCCTTTTGCAAGATAGGTAGCCCGGAACCATACCTTCTTTTTTCTTCTTTTTTATTAATTTTAATTTAATATATATATATATATATATATATATATATATATATATATATAATGGGATATGTGTTTCATTTCTAACCATAGGATTTATGAGAAAAAATCTTCACATATATATAATGGGATATGTGTTTCATTTCTGGCCATAGAATTTATGAGAAAAAATCTTCACCATGAACTGGATATTCTCCAGTCCATTATGAACTGGAGAGGATCCAGTTGCATCCAAAAGAACGTGGAGGGGATAATTATTGTCATATTTTGGGTTGTTATTAATTGCATTACTCTTTGGGTTGTACTTCGTTTTATTGAATATGTTTCGTTCATGAGTGAAAAGCAGTAAAATTTACATATTCTTGGTGGAAAAGTATTTTTTGGTTTTTGGATTTTATTGAAAATCGTCAAATATTTTTTATATTTCCGTATAATATGAAGAGACGTGAGAAAGAGATAGACACGATTGAGATCCATTGCAGTTGCCTTGCAATTTGAATAGACAATTATGAAAAAGCCCAGCCTTAGAACATTCACATCCAGCTCAACAAAGAAGTCATCAAATTGTTGAGCAGCTATAGTGCGGAGTAAAGTATATCATATATTAATAAAAAAATGCATTCTTTTATCTCTCCTCTAATAAAAAAAAACTATTTTATCATTTCTCTTCTATAAAATGAAAAACCAGTCTTCTTCTTCTCCCTCTTTCTCTTCCGGCATTATTTAAGAACTTTTATTGTTAATAACTTGCAATAGAATGCTTTATTTTAAAACAATATGATGGTTAATAAGAAACGTGGTATTAAATGCTTCATTTTTTTTTTCTTAAATATGATGACCATTTGGAAAATAATTTTTTTAAAAAAATATGATAATTAAAAAAAGACAAATTTTAAAAAATATGACCACTAGGAAATGACAAAGTTTAAAAAATATGATCGTTGAAGAAAGAATATTTAAATGGAATAATAAAAATGAATAGCTAAAATGTTGAGCCGGATGTAGATACTTTTAAAAAGTTAATAGTTAAAAAAGTAATATTTAGGCTAAATTTTGCTGAACCGGATGTGAATGCTTTTATAAGACTTTACTATATAAATAGATGTTGAGACAATGCGTTTTAAATGTTTATAGACACTTTGCCCTATTTTAAATAGGTTTTGTGTATACTGATTTGAAGGAAATTTATGTCCATCTAAGAAGATAACCTCCTCCCCCTCCCCCTAAATGAGCTTTCTCATAATTGTGAAAGTTAGGGGCAGGAGCCAAAACAAAATGATGCAGAAACAAGGGGAGATGAGCACATGAGCCCCTGGAAGATAATGGTGAATAAACTGTGAAGCCATTAGGATATGCCATCCTGCATTAATCTTCTTCCCTGGGTACAATGCCAAGTCTGTCTAATGGGCCAACTTTGGTCGAGTCTGGGCTTGGTCAGAGTTTGGTTATTCCTCTAAAGTTACTTAAAATTGTATTAAGAACAAGGTTCAAATGATTTTTTTTTTTTAAAAAAAAAAGTCAGTCTATTAAATTAGGGTGAAGTAATATATATATATATTTGCACTGGCGTGCCACGCATGCCGCGTGCTGTGTATCATGGTCCATTAAATTAATAGACTGACTTTTACATGTATTAAAAGTCAGTCTATTAGAAAAGTCAGTCTATTAAAATTTATGTCATTAAAGCACATAAATTTTACATGTATTTTCAAAATTCACATGCTCTCATGACATATATCACTTTATATTATAATTGCATGTCCATACTTTTAAATATAGGTGTCATTTTAATAGATTAGATTTGAAAATTTTCCTTCAATCCCAATTTGTTTGATTTGTATACTAATCCTATTTTTACTAAAAATCGGATTCTAAAGTTCGAATGGGTATTATAAATCATTTGATTTGATTTGCAATGTTAAACTATCATTTGATTTGCAATGTTTTTCTTAATTTTTTTAAAAAAATTGTAATTAACCTTCCAAATTTGGAAGGTTAATTAAATCAAATGAAAAAAAAAAAAAAAGAATTTTCTGCATCAAATAAAAAATTCAAAAAAATAAAAATAAAGAATTCAAATAAAAGTAGTTATAATACCATTTTCTTGGTAGCTATGATGGAAAATTTTGGGAATATGAGGATGTGAATGTCAATAGGGAATCCAAATCCACATCCCACATATCCAATGGCCCCATTGAAGAAAGCAGGCGATATAAAAGTCGACGACATGTTTTGCATTTCTTAGCTTTGCATCATGCCTGCTTGACAATCATACTTCCCGTTCACACCGAAGTCTGCAATTGGGAACCAAAATTGATGTATTTTGTTTTAAGTAATCTTGCTGTTTATGTTCATTTTGAATTTGCTTGTAATCTTTATTATAGGTTCATTTTGAGTTTGCTTGTAATATCTATTATAGGTTCATTTTGTGTTTGCTTGTAATTTATATTATTGGTTCATTTTGAGTTTGCTTGTAATCTCTATTATAAGTTCTTTTTTTTTTTTTTTGTTGCTTGTAATCTTTATTATAGATTCATTTTGAGTTTGCTTGTATTCTCTATTTAGGTTCATTTGGAGTTTCCTTATAATCTCTATTTTAGGTTTATTTTGAATTTGCTTGTAATCTTTATTATAGGTTCATTTTGTGTTAGCTTGTAATCCCTGTTTTTGGTTTATTTTCAATTTGTTTGTAATCTCTATTATAGGTTCATTTTCAATTAGCTTGTAATCTCTATTAAAGGTTCATTTAGAATTTGCTTTGTAATCTCTATTATGTTTTTATGTTCATTTCCAATTTGCTTGTAGTTTGTCATATGGTTGTTTGCTGATGTAGATACAATCATACAATTATATTGAATTTTTATGATGAATTTTGTGTTTTTGTTCACTGAATTTGAATTTTTCGTGATTTTAATTTTAATTTTTTTTTTTTAACCATTAAACGAGCCTTTAATGGGCCGAGCCACACATTTTAAGGCTCGTGTGACCCTTTAATCGGGCTCGATAAACTGGACCATTCAACGAGCCTTAAACAGGCCGAGCCACTCATTTAAGGCTCGTTTGGCCCGTTAACTGGGCTCGGGCTCGATAAACTGAAAAGAAATTAACTCATCATTTTTGAGCTCGAGCCGAGTCGAGCCACTCGAGTACTCGACTCGGCTCGATTTTCCCATTCTAGTTAGCCCAAGCTCGATCTTGGGCCAATGTAGTTTCCAATGAGCCGAGTTCGAGCAATGGTTTTCTAGCTCGGCTCGAGCTCGAGACCGACTCGATTATTTCCCCTCTGTAATGAGCCAACCCAGTATTGGCAAAGTTCAACTCGGCTCGGCTCATTTACAACCTTAGATGGTGTAGTGTTCGTATTGGGACAATTGTTAGGGAGCTTACCCATTTTTTTGGTTTTTGTTTGTTTTTCTTAGGATCTTTGTTCCCTATTCCTTTCAAATCGAGAATGATTTTGATTCTCCCTTGTAACCCTTTTCCCCAATCAATTAAAAAAAAATTGACATATTCTTGGTTAAGAGAAAATGGTTGTCCTTTTTGTTACCAGATATAAGCCCTGTGTTTGAGGTGTAAAATATTTATTTGTCAGTTCTTTTTTCAATGTTTGTTTGCAACTTTAATAGCTCGTTTAGTTTGCGGAATAGACCTTAAAAATGGTAGTCATTTTTTTATTTGGTCGGAACCTACTACTAGTAATAGTTATTCTCACTTACCAAGATGATAGGAATAGTTATTCTTTAAAGAAACAAAAAACCTTTTTCCCAAAAAAAAAAAAAAATCGTTGAATTGATGTGTGTGGCCGGCCACATATTGGGATCCACTTATTGTGAGAGAGTTGATATGAGACCCACTTATCGGAACATGTATGGATAGACCATAGACCCACCTACTAATTGTTGCCTTGTTGGGACATTTTCTGTCCAAAAAATGATTGATGCTCTTACTAGTTTGAGGTTAGCAAACAGTCCCTAAAAGAAGATATTTTTAACCAATTTATAATGGACCTATACGTGGATTTAATCTCTACACCAATAAATTTGAGAAATACTAGGACTATCAAATCTTTTGCTAAGATGATGTTTAGTTTTTTTTTTTTTTTTTTTTTTGAAAAGAAATCAGTCTTTATTGCCAACAACTCAATGAGAGAAACAAAGAGTCTAGAGTGGTGAAACTGTAATACCCCGAAATTTATACTTAGAATAAAGGTGATCTTAATATCAAGGATAAGGAGGATTTGCAATTTTATTAAGATTTATATGGAGTTAGGTAAATAGACTTAATGTGAAAGATGATGAAAAATTGCTAGTTATAATTTTAGTGGGTTATTGAAAGAAAAGTCACATTATTTTGGACACCAAAAATTCTATGAGTGACCTTAAATAAAACTGTTTTAAGACTTATAGAATGATGAGAAAGGAAGATTTTAAAAGTGGTTTCATGATTTTTGGACACTTGTAGAAGGAGTTATGATTTTTAGAAAATTCAAGTGTCAAAACAGGAATTTCAGTCAAACAGAGGTACAGGATTTCGAGGGAATTTTGAGGTACCAAAATGTTATCGGTTGCTATGATTTTTGGATATGTTTTGAATCTTTGAATGAGGAAAATTTCAAGCTAAATTTCGTGTCATTTGGAGTTAAATTGAAAGAGTTATGATTTTTCCAAGTTTAATAGGTCAAGATGTCGAATAGTTGAAATACCTGCAACTTGGAAAATTAATTGGATGGGTTAATGATGTCCGTAAGCCCCGATTTTTTGGAATAGGATCCTCTCCATTTTGAAGGGTATTGCATTTATTGCATTACCATTATTAAAAATTTTGGACAACACTACCCTTCAAAATGCACTAAATGGAGGAAATTGAGGGATTTTGAAATGGAGAGGATCCTTTTTCCGATTGTTTTGGGTATGTGGTAGTCAAAAGGTTTAGGTTCATTGAGGATTAATTATAAATTTTTATGATCACGTTTTAATGTAAATGCATGAGGATTTTAAAGCTTGACAAGTTACCAAGTTCAAAATTACACGTGGCTTTGCATGAGAAGTTGCTTGGGGGCTAAGTTTAAATTCCTTGGTTGACACCTAAACTTACAGATGGCATACAGCATGCTCCCACTACTTTCTCGGTGAACACCTGGGCAGCTAATGTGTCAATCTTACTTGACACTTGTACTGGTTCAGCAGGTGGCTAGAGTACATGTGGGACAAATGTCCCACATGCGGCCAGCTTTTACATCTTATAAAGGGTAGCAATTTTCTCCCGATTTGCTCACAGCTCAAGTGAGCGTGAGATGAAGGAGAGAACCGGAAGAGGAGAAGAAAGAAAGAGGAAGAAAAAAAAAAGGAAGAAGAAATAAAAAATTTGAGAACTCTCCAAGGTAATATTTTCATATCTTTTATGGTATTTTTAGTATGAAGCTAAATCCTAATTTTGTAGTTGGAACTAAATTGGAGCTTTTAGTGTATGAACACTTGAATTGCTATTTGGAGAAGTTAATTATATCCATAGAAGTTAATGCTTATTTGGTTTAGATGCTAATACGTCTTGTGATAATTAGAGTGATTGTTGTAAATGTTTCTAAGCTTTTGATATTGAGAGTAAGTTGCTAAATTAAATGGCTTAGGAAGATAGCGATATTATGGCTAGATAGACTTCTTAAGCGGTTAATTGTAGTCGGATGATTTTAAAGTAATAAGAATGTTATAACCTTGGTGTTTTAGTGTAAAGCAATTGGTTAAATTAAGGCCTTAGTGGAGTTGATTATTAAAATTCTATGTGAAGCATATAAATCAAGCATGGTAGGGTTGATGTCACTCTAATATTTTTGGCTAACGATAGACGATGGTAAGATAAAGATTAGAGTTAAGATCCTTAGCAACTAAAGTGATGCATGATTGAGACTTGAAAACGAATTGATGACTAAGGTACTTTTTACCTCCGTTGTAGGAATTGTGAGTTGGATGCGGATTCAAAATAAGGGCATGCAATACCAGGTAAGGAGACACAACACCAAAAACCTCAATAAATTTTTATTATATATCTTTTGAAAAATGTTGGGGGTTTTATAAAGAATCCACTTACATGATTTTTAATTGCACTTCCTTCGATATTTTAATGACAAGTTTTATTTATTCATATGTCATTGTTTAAGAATTTTGATACAGTTACCATATTTCATGATTTATGCATGACTGCAATTATGAATGAAAAGAGTTCTCAAAGTTCATGGCACAAATGAGTTTACAAATCATATGAAATGTTATATGTGCATTCATGGCATAGTATACAGTTACAGATGAGTTTACAGATCATATGAAAAGTTATATGTGCATTCATGATTATAAATGTTTAACCCGAAACACGATTATAGTGACGATCGGTACTGCATAGGGTAGCATGGCAAGCACACTGAAGGACGGTTACGAGAAGGTGTGTGCTACCGGCCAAGTGGCCTTCACCTAGGGAAGTTCCTAACCTGGTAGCTCTACCCTGTGACGACAGGATGAGCATATAGGTCCTTCGGGACAAGCCAACATGTGCCGCTCACGGTAAATTTGTGATATCGCGTCAAAGGGTAAAATAGTAATTTTAAAAGAAAAGCAAAATGAAGTGCTTGCATATCTCATAACTTACTTGCTATTCTTGTATTAATTGTCAATTACTCATTTTGCAACTACCATCACTACAACAATTTAATTTTTTAGTTACACTCATTTTTTAGTAACAGTGTTAACACGTTACTAAAGCGTAGTAACGTGTCTATAGTAACGTGTTTGACGGGTTGTGAAAGTGGTCGTGACCATTTTAAATTTAGTAACGTGTCAAATTCTGACACATTACAATTTGGTAACGTGTTATCAACTAACACGTTACAATAAATTTTGTAACGTGTAGATTCTAACACGTTACAATTTGGTAACGTGTTAGAATCTGCCACGTTACCACACATGGTAACGTGGCAGATACCTGCCACATTACAACACATGGTAACGTGGCACGCCTACCACGTTAACGTGGTATGTTCTACCACGTTACAAAACATAGTAACGTGGCAGATGCTGCCACGTTACTATGTGTGGTAACGTGGGAGATTATGCCACGTTACCATTTAGTAACGTGGCATAATCTGGACACGTTACCAGACGTGGAAACGTGGAACGATCTGCCACGTTACCATTTGGTAACGTGGAACAATCTGCCACGTTACCAAATTTGACTGAGGAATTTTTTTTTTTTTTCAATTTTCTCTGTTACAATAATTTTATCCGCTCGTTATACCTAATATACGAGTTACATATAATGACAATCCAATAATCTATCAATCCAACATCAAATATATCTATAAATTCAACATCAATCCAACTATCACAAATACCACAATCCAAACTATCCACATTTCAATTAACAATCCAACTATCCACAAATACCACAATTTAATTCAACTATCCAATAGAACCACAATCCAACTACCACAAGTAATCCAATTACCACAAATAATCCAACATTAAATATATACACAAATACTCGAACAATATTCCAGAATCCAACATTAAATAATCCAACACTAAGGTTATGCACAAATACAAAATATCCTTAAACAAACACTACTTCGACCAAAGCCGAATGAACATCATGATGACCATTATCTTCCGACTTCTCCGCACTAACTGCAAATAATAAAACAAACAATCAATCAGTTAATTGACATTTGTAATATAATATTATGAACTCCTAATAGATAAGCAATGTCCAAGTAAGTGAGAAAATTAACAATTGAATTATTGTCACATAATAACCTCGACATACATATTTGCACGACCTATGCATATACATATTTGCACGACCTATGCATATACATATTTGCACGACATACATAAACACATACATATATATGTACATATACATTTATTCAATGAGGCGGCTTCAACAAATATGGTAATATTAACTATGCAAAGCTCCAATCACAACCAAACCAACCAGGAACAGCAAAGTAGAATATTTTGAGTTTATAGATATATACTCACGGGGTGCCTGAACGACGGGTATATTGTATTGACAAACGAGATTTCTGTCCAGCCGGTGTCTGGTGTAGGATTTCATTGTGATCGTCGTCCTCAACTTCTATTCTTATGTCATCTACACATGCAAATTACGTTGCAATTGTGTTAAATACAATTGTGTTAGATATGACTACAATTTATTTACCAAACAAAATTACTAGCCCTTAAAATTATATTCATCTCGTAAGATAATCGTGTTACTCAAATAAAAACAATAAGAATATATTGTTACCTGATCGGCTATCAACTGAGGATCTCACAATCACTCGGGCTGGGGACTCTGCATCTTGCAGATTCCTCAAAGTCGTCACCTCCGGCTCGGACCCCATCTGTCTCGACCCCTCAAGGCTGCGAATCCGAGCTTCATACGCCGCCATCTGAGCAGACATCTGGTCAGCCATCTGCGCTAGCCTCGCATCCATTTGCTCTATGTGCTTCTCCCTCTTCGCTTCAATGGCTCTTTCCAGTTCTTCAAGCGAGACCATCCCCCACGGTTTTGCGGCCGTGCTTGGGACGGTGTATAGTATGAGTGGATGGTGCCACGTGCAGGCAAAATATTTTTACTAACCCCTCGTACACAACCCGCATACTTAGGCTTATTGTTGTGCGCCTGAGCATACGTGTCATCCGGTGTCCATTTAATTGTGTCCTGGGGCCCATCTACGACGTTCTCAGCTGGGTTATTTTCTAATAACTCTTCCATCCGTGCCTGTACGTGAGCATTGTTATATATATATATAAAAGCTAAGTTTTGACGTAGGGAATGCTTAGAATTGCGACACGTGTCCTCCTAACTCCATCTCCCACGTCTCTCTCTCTCTCCCTCTATCTCAACTTAAATGTCTTAAACTAATTCTATGGTTTAAGACATTTAATTAATTGTGCTAACTCTCACTCTCCTATAATTTGTGTTTCAACCGTTTTTTGTCTCTCTCTCTCTCTCTCTCTCCCTCTATCTCTACTTAAATGTCTTAAACTAATTCTATGGTTTAAGACAATTAATTGTGCTAACTCTCACTCTCCCATAATTTGTGTTTCAATCGTTTTTTGTCAATCTCTCTCTCCCTTTATCTCCACTTAATTGTCTTAAATCTCTCTCCCATAATTTTATATTTGAATTCTTTTCCTTTTTTTTTTAATTAATTTTGCTAACTCTCACTCTCCCATAATCTCTTTCTCTCCCATAATTTATGTTTCAACCGTTTTTTTTTTAATATAATTTTATGTTTGAACTTTTTCTTTTCTCTCTCTAAACTAATTATATGTTTT
>NC_081542.1:17378641-17387384 GCF_901000735.1 Corylus avellana
TGCTAACTCCCACTCTCCCATAATTTCTCTTTCTCTCCCATAATTTATGTTTCAACCGTTTTGTTTTTTTTTTAAATATAATTTTATGTTTGAACATTTTCTTTTCTAATTAATTGTGCTAACTCTCACTCTCCCATAATCCCTCTCTCTCCCATAATTTATGTTTCAACCGTTTTTTTTTTAATATAATTTTATGTTTGAACCTTTTCTTTTCTCTCTCTAAACTAATTATATGGTTTAAGTGTCTTAACTATTTCTCTCTCCCATAATTTTGTCTCTCTCTCTCTCCCCTCTATCTCTACTTTCTGTCTTAAATCTCCTATAATTTTATATCCAATCTTTTTTTTTTTTTTTAATTAATTATGCTAACTCTCACTCTCCCATAATTTATGTTTCAACCGTTTTTTTTTTAATATAATTTTATGTTTGAACCTTTTCTTTTCTCTTAAACTAATTATATGGTTTAAGTGTCTTAACTATTTCTTTCTCCCATAATTTTGTCTCTCTCTCTCTCCCTCTATCTCCACTTAAATGTCTTAAATCTCTCTCTCATAATTTTATATCTGAATTCTTTTTTTTTTTAGTTAATTGTGCTAACTCTCACTCTCCCATAAAAACCGAGTTTTGACGTAAGAAGTGCTTAGAATTGCGACACGTGTCCTCCTAACTTCTTTTTTTTTTTTTGTCTTAACTCTCTCTCCCATAAATCCGTAGGTCTTTCTCTCTCTCCCTCTATCTCTACTTAAATGTCTTAAATCTCTCTCTCTCTCCCATAATTTATGTTTGAACCGATTTTTTGATTTTTTATTTGTAATGCATTGAATTGTCTTAATGAAGAAAACAAAAGGTTTTCAAATTCTCTATTTCTCCCTCTTTATTTAATTTTCTTTTTATCTTCTCTTGCTTTATGTTTATATCTCAATGTGAGATATATTATCATATATATTCATCATCATATATAAAAGCCGAGTTTTGGCTCGGAGAGAGCGTAGAATTGCGACACGTGTCCTGAACTTTTTTTTTTTTGGTCTTAACTCTCTCTCCCACAAATCTGTAGGTCTCTCTCTCTCCCTCTATCTGCACTTAAATGTCTTAAATCTTTCTTTCTCCCATAATTTATGTTTGAACCGATTTTTTTTATTTTTTATTTGTAATGCATTGAATTGTCTTAATGAAGAAAACAAAAGGTTTTCAAATTCTCTATTTCTCTCTCTTTATTTAATTTTCTTTTTATCTTCTCTTTCTTTATGTTTATATCTCAATATGAGACAATTAAAATGTATGAGTTTTATTTGTAATATATTTAATTGTCTTAATGAAGAAAACAAAAGGTTCTCAAATTCTCTCTTTCTCTCTCTGTTTATTTTTCTTTTTCTCTTCTCTTGCTTTCTATTTATATCTCAATGTTCCTCTATCAATTTCACACTCAAATCAGGAAAAAGACAAGACTACAAGAGAGAGGTAGAGAGAGTTTCTAATCATTGTTTCTCAATGATTTCTTTTCTTTATTTTATTTTTTTGCAATAACAGTTCTTTTCAATTTTCCAATCGTTATTTCTCAATGAAAAATTATACTATTCTCAATGAAGAATATAATAGTTATTTTCAATTATATTAGTATTTTCATTTTATTCGTTTTTTTTTATCTTTATTTTCGGTGCTTATGTTCTTCCATTTTTGTTTTTGTCCCTTATATCTTTTTCTAATTTTTTTTTCTTCTCTTACTTTCTATTTATATCTCAATGTTCCTTTGTAAATTTCACAATCAATTCAGAAAAAGACGAGAGAGAGAGAGAGAGAGAGAGAGAGAGATTTGCATTGCTGTTTCTCAATGAAAAATTATACTATAGTTCTTTTTTTTATATATATTTTTTTTCTAGAACAGTTTTTTTCAATTTTCCAATCGTTGTTTCTCAATGAAAAATTATACTACAGTTTTTTTTTTTATTATTATTATTTTTTATCTAGAATAGTTATTTTCAATTAGTATTTTCATTTTTTTTCCTTTTTTTTTATCTTTATTTCCGGTGCTTATGTTCTTCCATTTTTTTTTTTGTCCCTTATTTTTTTTTTCTAATTTATATATTATTTTTTATTCAAATGATTACTTTTCTTTGGTAAATTTTACATTGAACTCAAGAAATAATAATGAGAGAGAGAGTTTCTTATCGTTATTTTTGGTTGATAATTTTTTAGTTTGTACATGTTGTTGTTCATTGAGTAATTTAATTTTTTTTTATCTGTTTACATGCTTAATTAATGGATGACATTGGTTTTTAAGGTTTCATTGGAATCGGAAAACGTATACAGTAGAAAAAAGACAATTCTTTCAATTATATTAAAATTTTATTTTTAGTATTTTATTTTATCTTTATTTAATGTATTTATGTTCTTCCATTGTTATCCCTTAAATTTTCTACTAATTTATATATTATTTATTCAAATTGAATATTTTTCTTTTGTAAATTTCACATTGAATTAGGAAATGATAGTGAAAGAGTTTCCTATCATTATTTTTATTTGTTTACATGCTTAATTAATGGATGACATTGGTTTTTAAGGTTTCAATGGAATCGGGAAACGTATACAGTAGAAAAAGACAATTCTTTCAATTATATTAAAATTTTATTTTTAGTTTTTTATTTTATCTTTATTTAATGTATTTATGTTCTTCCATTGTTATCCCTTAAATTTTCTACTAATTTATATATTATTTATTCAAATTGAATATTTTTCTTTTGTAAATTTCACATTGAATTAGGAAATGATAGTGAGAGTTTCCTATCATTATTTTTGGTACGGTGTATGATTCTTTTTTAGATTATGTCAATGTTCATTGTGTAGATTTTTTAGTCTTTGTTTTCCTGTATGTCTTAAAATTAGTTTCATTTACTTTATATATGTGAAGGATGGTTGTTAAAAAAAAAAAAAGTGGTTATGTTCTTCCATTTTTTTCCCTTAAATTTTATACTAATTTATATATTATTTATTCAAATTGATTAGTTTTCTTTTGTAAATTTCACGTTGATTTAAGGGAAATGATAGTGAAAAAGTTTCCTATCATTATTTTTGGTACGATGTATAATTAGATTATGTCAATATTCCTGCCAGTGTTTTTTATCTCTTTCATTTTTAAAAAGAAAAATTAAACTACCAACATTCTTTTGTTTACAAAATTAGTAAACATAACTGTAATAAAATATCAATATGCTCATATATTTTAGAACACTTCTTTATTTTTGTTCGTGTAATAGAAAAATTTCTCAAAAAAATTGTTTATGAGGAGAAAGTTCAACTCCTAAAGACAAAAGTTTACCATAATGGATTGTGTAATGGAGGAGAAGTGGTGTCATTGTTGGAATATAATGATTAATCAATCATTTTGTATAATTGATTAATCTATGTTTTTATTTTGAATTTTTTTCCTTTATGTTTCGTTTTAAACTACATATATGGGAACAAATATTTAATATGTTTTAGTTTATAAGAACTAAAATTTATGAATTTTTAAATTTTTAAATTTATTAGATATGTATTGAGTAAAACTATGGTTTAAAAAGATCTTATGAACATTTGCCATTTTTGGTAGCTAATTAGTTTATTAAGAGAAGAAAATAAAAATTGTTGTTGATAATCTTTTAAAGACTTTTTGAGTAAATTACAAAATAAAAAAAAAAAAACCCGGCGCGTAGCGCGGGCTCTAAGCTAGTATATATATAAAAGGTGAGACAAAAGAAAAAAAAAAAAAAAAAGGAGAGAAGAAAGAAAGAAGCAGCGCAGGAAACAGTGCGGCGCAGGTAGAAGAAAAAGAAGAAAAAAAAAAAAGGTTAGGCCTTTTTCACATCCGTCAGAGATTGGAAGGTCGTTTGTGGTTCAATCTTGATGCAATTTTAAAATATTGCTCCTGACGACGAGTGTTACGTATTGACTGGTGTCGATCGTTGGAATTCCTCTCCAATTGCTTGGTTGCCAATACCTACTTAGTGAGATATTTCTTTATTCTTGTTGGAATCCACTTTAGGGTGATGATTTTATGTTTAATCCAAGAATGCATGTATTCTTGATGTGGTGATAACCTCTAGATATTTCTCTAGGGAAGACAAATTGTAAACTCATTATTGTCGATAGTGAAAGATTTAACTGGACTAGATCCCATGGTTTTTACTTTCGCATTAGAGGGTTTTCCACGTAAAAATCTTGGTGTCTTGCTTGTGAGTTTGCTTGATTATTATTTTGCTATTGTGTTACTATTTAATTTGCACAAAGAGGGGTAGATTAATTCCGCTGAGCATCTGAAATTGGTGTTCACCCCTAACAATATATGTCTTCATGCAATTGATATGAAAAGAAAAATAGCATTATATGGGATTTTCAATGAAAGCAATATAATCACTTTTCAATTTGTTCAAATCAGTTTTTCAATATTCAAGCAAGGCTATCATCAGGAGATATATATATGCTACTTAGAATGGAGTGAAAAAATTAATCAAAAGGATGTTTTGATGAACTTTTCCCCTGCCATACAGTGTGGAATAACATCGAAGAGTGGAGTGTGGTAGATGTTTTGGCTCTAAAAAACTTGGGTGTACATGAGAAGAGTTGAGAGAAAATGAGAGAATGAGGAAAGCAAAATCAAAGTGGCCCAATGGGGTTTTGGACTCCTCTAATTTGATATATCCTCTTTTTTCAAAAATAAAATTGATCATTTTAATCATTTAGTATTTTTCAAATAATATAGTCCTTCCATTGGCGTTACTTCGTGATAAACATATTTTGTATTATAATAAAAAAAAATTGTATAAAGAAAAAATGAATCATAATCTCATCATGACTAGCGGGACATGACGGATCGATTGTGGCGCATGTATCATTATTAGATTTTGATTTATTGATCTCGTATTGTAATAAAAAATTGTAAACAGAAGACAAAAGGAAGCATAATCTCATCATGCATGAGGCGGGACATGACCGGTCCATTGGAGCTCATGTATCATTATTGATTTTTTTTTTTATTAGTGTTTCTTTAATTTAACAAGAGTCTTCCTTCTAACATTATTCAGTTGCAAATTGGTTTAATTTTTGAGTTGGTGTCTTTTATTGAACTCATTTTAAAGATTTCACCTTATTAAAATTTAACCCCACAAAGATTATTTTAGTGGGAGGAATTATAATTAATATATATTTGTGTGTGTTATAGGTAGATTCTTATTTATCTTAGAGAGTTTTTTCGTCAAGCTAGCATGTTTAGGGTCAACTATGCAATTTCCATATAAGCAGAGACTCGAAGAGTGGATTCTTTGCATTAAGACAATTAGACAAACTTCCACAACCAATGCGGACTGACCAATTAATGTTTTTATTTTCCATGGTCTATGTTTGTATAGATTTAGTCTTAGTCAGTAAAGGGAGTATTAGGCATGTCGAAAGTCCTCACTCGTTTTGTCATGTCACACCATTAATAGACTTTGATAAGCTTGAGTCTTTGCATTTAGGTAAACTTGGGCAGACCAATTAATAAAGCAAATGTACATCTTCTTCATTTCACATTGCCTTGTCTATTTTCTTGGATATCTTGGATTTTTTCTTAGTCGGTGAAGAAAGTGGATATGTGGAAGTTCCCACTCCATGCTTTCATTGTCACAAAGTCACAACCTAATATTACAAGTATCTACATTTTGACCTTTTAATCCACAACATCACATAAAATTACAAGTATACATTCGATCTCTTTTTCCACAATGCATGTAAAATTGATTTATTAATTACATGTACTTGGTACAATTTCAGAAAAATGAGTGACATTTTAGTAGGGAATTTGGGATTTATTTTGATTTTCATAGATATATTTCATTCTATATATAATTTATGACCAATTTGTGCCTTAAAGGTTCTGGATGGAAAACTCTACCGTGCATAATGGTTTAATTGAATTATTAGATGTTTCTTAATTTTCCCAACCAATTAGCATTGACTCTTTAGAGAGTCATAAAGAAGAGTAGAAAGAATTGCATCCACAACCTTTTCTCTTATCTCTTTTTTCTAAAATACACATTTTTTTAGAACGCATACAGCATATATTGACTTATTATTCAGATTTAAAACAATTTAAGCAAAATATTTTTATTCATAAGTTTAAATTTTAAACTCCGAAAAAAAAGGTTTAAATTTAAGAGGTCGCAATTTTAATTAAACCCACAACATTAAAATCCCAGCCCTCAGCCTCGGACAAATTATGTGTCATCATAGTCATAGGGTCTTATGTTACATGTGGAACTTATGTGCAATTTGGGTATAGACGACTCCAATCCTTGAGGCTGTGCATTGATGAGATGAACTTTCAGTCTGGAAGTGGACGACAATTACATCTTCTTTATTTTCCAAAAGTTGATTTGTCACGGACTATTAGTAACGTGTCAAGGGTGTTAGAGGGCCTTATGTTACATGTGGAACTTATGTGCAATTTGGGTATAGACGACTCCAATCCTTGAGGCTGTGCATTGATGAGATGAACTTTCAATTCGAAAGTGGACGACAATTACATCTTCTTTATTTTCCAAAAGTTGATTTGTCACGGACTGTTAGTGACGTATCAAGGGTGTTAGAGGGCCTTATGTTACATGTGGAACTTATGTGCAATTTGGGTATAGATGACTCCAATCCTTGAGTCTATGCATTTATGAGATGAACTTTCAATTCGAAAGTGGACGGCAATTACATCTTTATTTTTCAAAAGTTGATCTGTCACTGACTGTTAGTGAAGTGTCAATGGTGTTAGCACATTACTAAAAGTTAGTGACGTGTCAATGGTAACGTGTTTGACGTATTATCACTTGGAATTTGGAAATTATTGACATCATGGGCCCCATGTGGAATTTAACTGGCAATTTGCAAAACGTAGATTCATTCAATTCATTTGTAGCAAATGTTACATCTCCTTTATTTTCTTGAATTTATTTTTTGGTCAGTCAAGAAATTGGATATATATGTGCATGAAAAGTCCTCACTGCTTTCATTATCACAACCTCAAACAAAATATTATCAATTATTGACTCAACATGTACAATTTTATCTTCTAAGCTGAAACTCGATCATTTACTCGTATATATAATTGTTAAGACTCAATAAGTTAATACATAAATAAAAATTCATAACAAGGTGTCTGCCACTTACAATTCGAGCTGCGGTCACTGGATTTGGGCAACTACCATCTTTCTTTTTATGAGTCTTAATATAAGTCTTGGCTCGCGTAGGAGCCTTGCCCAAATTAAGTACCTGCAATAAGTTTAAATCATCAATGAAACGTTCATATATATACTACGCAGTAAATGACATATATATATAGTTATGGTAAGTTATGGTAGTACATCCTTATATACCACCCTTGCATAGCTCTTCGAGCCGGTGTAGTGTGGCGTTTTATTCAATGCTCGTATTTCTTTCATCTGCAGGCAACAACTGATTGATTAGCTCGAGGAAACACGAGAATATCGTATTACTAACTCCACCCACACACGTCAAATTGTACAGATGTACAGTAGCACTCAGCTTGCTAAGTTTGGTCTTATCATAAAACAGTTTGTCTGTCTTTTTCAACAATTCATCGTACTTTCGTACGTCACCTCCATCGGATTCGTCATGCACAATGTTTTCTTCCTCACCATGCACCTAAACCCGAGGCTCACTATTGTCATCTCTAACTTCGTGCATGCCGAATGCATCACGCAACATGGCGTGCATATTTCCAACCTGTTTAGTGCTTGCACCCACAGCTGTTGCCGGACGTGATGAATTTGAGCCATCAACGGGAGCTCTAACAGGCCTCTCGCCATGATAAATCCAGTATGTGTATTGGAGCCACATTCCTTTCACCCCTGTCAAGTGATCGTATACCAAATCTGGGGGGTGTCTCCTATTACAGCGACACGTCTTACAGTGACACAAAATAAGTTTGTCTGGTGTATCACAGTTCCTAACTGCGAAGTCCACAAACGCTCTGCATCCGTCTCTGTATTCCTTCGTACCCCTAGATTTCTTCATCCAACTCTTGTCCATAGTGTTACTACGTACATTATAAACATAAATATATAAGAATTACGCTAAACCTAATAACATGTACGTTCGTTGTTTTATTAATAACATGTACTCGATCTAATAAAAATTTGCAAAACCTAAACCAAACCAACCACGAAACAAATTGAAACGCATAATTTGTTACGGGGACCTAAATAAAATCAAGCTCAGTTATGTTTATGTCACAATATTTTTAAAGAAATAAAGTTACATAATTTGTACTTCGTATGAAGACCCTAAGTAAAATTCATCTAATTAACCACATATGTAGGCTTTTTTAATTTTAATTTTAATTTTTTAGCATTATGTATTTTTAATTATTATATTTGTAATCATTTATATAAATGAGTACAAATATAAATCTATTTTCTATTTTTTTTTATTTTTTACTATGTAAATGATAATTTATATAATAAAGGTTTGCAAAACCTACACAAAATAAAAAAAAGTAACCTAATAGCAATTAGATTTCTTAAAAACGTAAATATAAATATTTTGCATGCATGCATATATTGAACAATCCCCTACATTCCCACGTACGTACCTATCATACAAACATGCATGGACCATAAAAATATTATATTTCAACCAAACTAATAAGTTAATTAGCTAACAAAAAAATTACATTATATATATATACAATTCTCACAAAAAATTATAAATATATTAAAAA
>NC_081542.1:17387484-17393716 GCF_901000735.1 Corylus avellana
TTGAGCTCTTGTATAGCTTGGGAGTTGGAATTCTTGAGCTCTTGTATAGCTTGGGAGTTGGACCGGTCGACTTTTTCTATTAATGTTTTAATCATGTCTTCCAGTGATGACTGTGGTGCAGGCACTTGAGTGGTAGACTAATAAACAGGCGGTTGAGCTTGTTCAGATGACCTGAACTGATTCTGAGCTTGAGTGGTATCTCTTTGGTTCAATGGCTGATTCTGCTTCCAAGAGAAATTGGGGTGATTCGCCACCCTGGATTGTAAGTTTCGAAAAACAGTCCAGTGGTGGGTTTTTTGTACTCATTGAAGGCATTGACTTGCTCAGTTGGGTACTCTGTTGACAGAGTTGGGCAGTTTTGAGTGAAGTGTGTTTGACTATCACATAACCCGCATGCATCAACGTGGTAAGTATCTGCTGCATTCACTGGTTTGTTTAAGACTATAGTGTCAAACTGACGCCTGAGAACCTTGAACTCCTCCCTTAATTCAGCATCATTCCTCACCTCATAGATGCTTCCTGTCTTGGGAGTGGGTTGTTGTCTGTCCCAACTATCTTGAAAATCCCATTGTTGTGCTCGTTCAGCCATTTCATCCAAAGTGTTATAAGCTCCATCCCAGTAAGACTTAAGAATTCTCTACCATTCATCGTCTCAAGCGAGTTTCGCTCACTTGGTGTTAGTCCCCTGTAGAAAATTTGAACTAGCACCTCATTCTCAAACCCGTGGGGTGGGCATTTTATAGTAAGCTCTTTAAACTTCTCCTAGCTATCGGTGAATCTTTCCCCTTCTTTTTGTCTGAAATTGGTGATCTGTAGACGGAGGGCATTGATTTTGGAAATTGGGAAGAACTTGTGGTAAAACTTGCTTTGCAACATATTCCAAGAAGTGATAGATCCAGGTCTATTGTTGAGTAGCCAGGATTTCACCCTATCATGTAGGGACAGAGGGAATAACCGAAGGCGCACCGCTTCTGCTGGGGCATTTTGCGTATTAACAATGTTGCAAATTTCCAAAAAAATCCTCACATGAACATATGGATCCTCATTCTCTAATCCTCTAAATGCAGGAAGGTGACCTATTGTACTCGGCTTCAGCTCGAAACGAGTAGCTGGCAACACTATACATGACGGTGTGTTGGTAATGTTGGGTATGAACAGCTCCCTAAGGGATCTAGGTTGATTTCGTTTTCCCATCTTAACAGACTTTTCCGAATCAGACTCGAAACTTTGAGAATTGGTGGGTGAGTTTGGTGGCTGTCTTAGATTCTCTCTCGCTGTTCTTTCAATTTCGGGATCAAAAGCGTTTAACTCCAGATTTAAAGACCTACGACCGAACATGCAAATAGGAACTAACAAGCTAACAACCTAACAAACTAATAAACTAAAAACTGAAATGAATTGAACTAAATTAAATTATATTAAACTAACTAAACACAATTGCAAGCATAAATTAATTTAAACAGCAACTAAAAACTCACGAAAAAGGACCAAAAGATTTTGGCTAAAATCTACTGAACTGTTGCGGTTGCTGTCTTGGCCACAAGTGTGCTCGATCGTAGCAGGGCTGTAACACAAACAAAACAACAACAAAAAAAAAACAAAAAGAAAAATCTTTTTTTTTTTTTTTCTTTTTTGTATTAGTAACACGAATAAAACAAAACAAATTGCAAAAGACTTAAAATCCTAATTATAACTAGTAGAAGAATAAAACTAATCTAAAAATAAATTGGTTTAAAAAAATAAACAATTACCCGGCAATGGTGCTAAAAACTTGTTGTGCAAATTTATTTAACTCGCAAGTGCACGAATCAATTATAGTTAATGGATTGCAAGTGCGAGATCGAACCCATAGGGAATTGTATTCTTGAAAGCAATTTTAAATCTAAATTAATTAAACCCTAGTCTAGTTCCAAATTTTTGAGAGATTTTTTTGTTTGAATGAAAAAGCAAAAGCATGAGCAATTTAAAGTGATTGAAATCTTATGATGAAGCACTAAGGTTTCGGAATCCGCACTCACAAATTCATAACAACATAATTTCATGATCTATAATATTCCCCAAAGTTCTCACATATAAATCTTAAGTTTGTTTTACTATTGCTTCAAAGAATTGATCAAAAGATCCCATGTATCCATTCATAACCCAAATCACAAAAGAAATCTAATATTCGATCAAATCATTAACTGTATCCGTAAATCACAGGAAAATATCCAATCTTTATCAAAACATCAATTGTATCCAGAGAATAAATCACAGGGGAAATCCAATTTTTAACAAAGAAAACCAAGTAATCAATTGTATTGAATAATCTTAAATCATCAAGTGTATCCTTGAATCACAAAAGATATCCAAGAGTTATTCAATCCAATTGATTAGAAGTAAAACAATAGAGCAATTAAACCATTAAATTGGGAAATATTACATACATGAAACAAAGTTGCTAATCATAAGTGAGGCTTCATCTTCAACCTTAGTTGAAGGTTTAGCCTCTCATGTTATTGAAAGACAAAACAAAATTGATTGAATTCATAATGTAAAATCGAGTACTTACAAATAAGAATCACAAAGTAGAGATTCAAAAGTTAGGAAAACCTTAAACTCTCTTATTTCTCCTCTGCAATCTTCAAATTCGTAGCCCCCCCAACTAATCTGATAATTCCCTATTTATAGACCTAAAACTTAGGGTTTTACAAGTTGAAATCGGATACAATTCGTCCAGGTTTGTACCATTTAATTTCGGGACGATTTTGGAATAGTAAACATCCGAATTAGGAAAAGCCTATTTCATAATGAATTGTATTATTTTGAGTTAGCTTTCCAACGCCACTTGAATCACCTCAATCGGATATGTGAGTAAAACGTTATGATAAAAATACTGAGATGTGTAGAATCTGAATTTGAATCCAATTCGAAATTTTATCCAATCTTATCCTTAATCCGATTTACCTATTTCTTGGATTTGGTTAAACTTAACCACATCATCTAGGTCTTCTCAAAGTATGTTTTCTTCCAAAAAGTAGTATTTCTTCAACACCTACAAAAGACTAAAAACACAAAACTAATACAGAACATCAGATAATAACACAGCTAAAGGATTAACACAAGTAAATTAAGAGGTCCAAATATGCAATATTTGGCACACATCAGTAAGCTAATGGTATCGGATATATATCGGGGGCATATGACTTCCTAAAAGTATCCATCGAATACCACTCACTACCATACTCCTCAGGGGCTTCCCTATGTACATAAATTACACAAATTGCATGGGGGCATGAAATACCATTGAGTTGCCATCTACCACAACCACATGTTCTTCTCCCTAGATCAACAATCCTCCTAGGCTCATGACTATGGTCGACCTCAAACTGCAATCTATTACTCCAATGTCAAATGTAGTTTCTTGACTCCTATTTGTTTCTCTACAATTTTTTCACAATCTTAGGGCAAATCACATATTTTTAAGTTTCTGCTCCAGCCCTTTTTTGATCGAACCTGGCCATTAGTTGCCGCCTTATTAATTTCATGCATCCCAAGATAGGCTTATCTCTTGCCTTTAGGATCCATGCATTGAAACACTCGGTAGTATTGTTCATTAATATATCACTACAACTATAATCACTAAATGCATGCCTTAACCATGTTCTTGGATCAATCTTGCTAATGTAGTCGAATGAATCTTCACTCATACCTCTAATGACCGACGTATAGTGGTTGAATTGCAATTCATTAGTTGCCCGAGCTGCACCATCCAAAGCATCTTTGTATGCCTTGCCCTTGAACCCTTGTCTCTTGAAGTTTGCATGCAAGTGTCTGAGACAGAATCGATGCTCCAGACCAGGCATCAAATCCTCCATGGCATTGAGCAGTCCCTAATTACTAATACAAAATAAAACATGTTAATTGTTAATCAAACAAAATACAAACAATACATAATATTCAACTCATTTATACCTTTTGTTGATCAGACATGAATGACTAAGTGTGTACTCGCGGATTGCCAATATCTTCCAATAAATAGCTCAGAAACCATGTCCATGTATCACTACAAGAAATATGGTCTTTAGCGACCAAACAAATATATTTTTTTTGGGCCGCCACTAATTGAGGGGTCATTAGCCGCGACTTTTGAGTCGCCGCTAATAGGGGATGCTTAAAACAAATATATATATAGCAGCAACAACAATAGTGGCGACTTTTAGTCGCCGCCATTAACCATCATTAGCGGTGATTCAAATGGGTTGCCGCTATTAAACATCAATAGCAGCGACAGGGGTCGCCGCAAATAATACTCCAAATAGCGAGTCGCCGCTGATGAGGGTCAAGAGAGACGACCCTTGAGAATCGCCACTGACATAAGAAATTTTTTTTAAAAAAAAAAAAATTAAAAACTCATTAGCGGCAACCATAATGTCGCCGCTAATGAGTGGTCATTAGCAGCGACACTAATGTCGCCGCTATTGATACAGGAAAAAGTAATTAAAAATTAATTATGGATGACTGGTAAATAGTGGCGACTACTATGGGTCGACACTATTTACCTCAGAAAAAAAAATAATAAATATTGGGGTGATGCTATTGACCCTACATATATAATAGAAAAAATTATTTTCCAAAATTCACCTCCGATAATATGTCATTATTTCTTTTATATTAATTATTGGTGAATTTTTTCTATTTTTCTATTCTTATTTTATATAAAAAATCAATATTTATTTTTTTTCTTTTAAAGAAAACAAATTCTCCTATTAATTATTATTGAAGTTTTCTATTTCTTATTCTTATTTAAATGTTTGATCGAACAATCGACCGATCTTGGTGAATGAATTCGATTGATCATGATAGGATCAAATGATCGATCAAACATTCGATCGATCCAGGTGAATTAGTTCGATCGATCGTGATATGATCAAATGATCGATCAAACATCGATCCTAATGAATTAGTTCGATTAATCGTGATAGGATCAAATGTTTGATCGAACATCCAATCGATCCTGGTGAATTAGTTCAATTGATCGTGATAAGAACAAATGATTGGTCGAAAATTCGATTAATCTTAATGAATTAATTTGATTGATCGTGATAGGATCAAATGTTCGATCAAACATCCGATCGATATAAATGAATTAGTTCAATAGATCGTGGTAAGAACAAATGATTGATCGAACATCCGATTGATTCTAATGAATTAGTTCGATTGATCGTAATAGGATCAAATATTTGATCAAACATCCGATCGATCTAAATGAATTAGTTCGATTGATCGTGATATGTTTAAATGATCGATCAAACATTTGACAGATCCTAATGAATTAGTTCGATTGATCGTGATAGGATCAAATATTCAATCAAACATCTAATCGATCCTAATGAATTAGTTCGATTGATCTTGATAGAATCAAATGTTCAATCGATCTTACTGAATTAATTCGATTGATCATAATAGGAATAAATTATCGATCAAACATCCGATTGATCCTACTGAATTAATTCGATTGATCGTAATAGGATCAAATGATCGATCAAACATCCGATCGCTCCTAATAAATTAGTTAGATTGATCGTGATAGGATCAAATGATCGATCAAACATCCGATCTATCCAGGTAAATTAGTTCAATTGATCGTGATAGAATCAAACAATCGATCAAACATCTGATCGATCCAGGTAAATTAGTTCGATTGATCATGATAGGATCAAACATCTGATTGATCCTAAGGAATTAGTTCGATTGATCGTGATAGGATCAAATGATCGGTCAAACATCTAATCGATCCTTGTGAATTAGTTTGATTGATCATGATAGGATCAAATGATCGATTAAACATCCGATCGATCCTAATGAATTAGTTCAATTGATCGTGATAAGATTAAATGTTCGATCAAACATGCGATCGATCCTAGTGAATTAGTTCGATTGATAATGATATGATCAATTGATAGATCAAACTTGATACAATTGAAGGTTCAATCGAACTTTCAATTGAACTCTAAGCTTTTTATATTATCTTAGTGCCTTAGTTATATTGATCTTATATTATCTTTGGATTTTGTATTATTTTATAATTAATTATAAGATAAATATCAACTTAATGATCTTTATCATAAAAATTTATTAAAAGAAAATTTTTAGTTAATATTATAATAATAAAAACATTTTACAAGAGAAAAATTAAAAAAAAAAAAAAAAAAAACATCCGATCGATTCTAGTGAATTAGTTCGATTGATC
>NC_081542.1:17393816-17398104 GCF_901000735.1 Corylus avellana
CCACTTCTACGTCTCCACGCTCCGCCCCAACCTCCTTCGCTCACGCGCCCTCATCCAAACCCTAATCAATGCCCACCACATCGACGAGGTCTCCCTCGTCGACAATGCCACCACCGCCGCCGCCATCGTCCTCCAGCAAATTGGCCGCCGCTTCGCCCACCACAGAAACGACACCGTCATCATGTTCCGCTGCGCCTTCCCGGCCGTCAAGAAATCCATCCAAGCCTACGTCACCCGCGCCGGAGCCTCCGTCGTCGAGGTCGACCTTCCGTTTCCGGTGAGCTCGAACGCGGAAATCATCGCCGAGTTTCGGAAAGGACTATCCAGTGCAAAATCCGACGGCCGGAAAGTCAGGCTGGCCATAATCGACCATATCACGTCCATGCCGTCGGTCGTGATTCCAGTTCGCGAACTCGTCCATATCTGCCGAGAAGAAGGAGTCGAACAGGTATTCGTCGACGCCGCGCACGCCATCGGCAGCGTGTCCATCGACGTTCAGCAAATCGGAGCGGATTTCTACGTGAGCAACCTCTACAAATGGTTCTTCGCGCCGCCCTCGGTCGCGTTCCTCTACTGCCGAAAATCGAACCCGTCCTCCTCCGAAACGCACCACCCGGTAGTCTCTCACGAGTACGGGAACGGACTCCCCGTCGAGAGCTCGTGGATCGGGACCCGAGACTACACTCCACAGCTCGTCGTCCCGGCAATCATGGAGTTCGTGAATCAGTTCGAGGGCGGAAGCGAGGGGATCATGAGAAGGAACCACGAGGAGGTGGTGAGGATGGGGAAAATGCTCGCCGAGGCGTGGGGGACGAGCCTGGGGTCGCCGCCGGAGATGTGTGCGAGCATGGTGATGGTGGGGCTGCCGTCGAAACTGCACGTTTTGAGCGACGATGATGCCACGAGACTGAGGTCGCATTTGAGGGACAAGCACGGCGTTGAGGTACCCATATACTATCGTGCCCCCAAGAATGGGGAGAAGAGTGAGAGCGAGCCTAGAGATGATCATGGGTTGATTACGGGTTATGCAAGGATTTCACATCAGGTTTATAACAGAATTGAGGATTATTATAAGTTTAGGGATGCCATTAATCGGATTATTTTGGAGGAGACAAGTTTGCAGGGCTGCTTTTGATTGAACTAGAAAAGGTTTGATTTCCTTTTGCTCTCTGCTTTTCATGTACTCCGTTGAATTTGCATAAACCACAAAGAATCTGTTTTGATTAGAATTCTAAAACTTTTAGCCGGAAGATTTCTTCGAATCCCTTTAGTGAGCTGTTATTTTATTTGAATGTATGTATGTGGATTCCCTTGAGCTTTCAGTGTGCTATGCATATGAACTCTCTTTAATACGCTTTTATTATCTGCAGAAAATCTGTTTTTAGTTCATCCAAAATTCAGAAGTATCTTTTCCTGATTCTCTTTCATAATTTTTTTTTTTTTTTGGTTAGCAGATATGGTGCACTAGGAGCCTTCCATGGAATAACATGTTTTTTTTTCTATCAAGTCTGCTGATTCCTCTGGCTTGACACGGTGTCTAAACTACAGAATTTTGGTAGTGGTAGACACCAATCCAAAGCTTGTGGAGATTGTGACATAAACCAAAGCTTGTGGAGATTGTGACATATGCTTATTGGAACTGAAAAAAGGGTTTCTTTTATATGAATGTCAGCATTCTCTTAGCAATTCAGCCGGAGTCAACTGAATTTAATTTTATTTCTTCATCATCAGTAAGCTCTAGCTGCTTCCTTGTTTATATATATATATGTGTGTGTGTGTGTGTGTGGTTGCTGCCTTGGCATTTAGAATATGGGCCTACCTCATAGATTCTCCGTGCATTATTCAATGAATTTGGTTTTCCCTCCTTACCATAACCTGCATTTCTCCTTTGTTTGTTTAACTTCTGCCTACCAAGAAAGAAAAAAATGCAGAGGTAAATGAAGATTCTTACAGAATTTTCAGGTAATGTCTTTTCTTATTGTCATTGCAAACCTCAATCCCTCTGGCCAATGTCCCCAAATTGCCTGTTTTTTTTTTGTTAGCTGCAATATTTAAACTGCTACTTCTACAATCAATTCCATTACTCCCCTGAGCTATGATTCACAAAGCTAAGTTTGGCTGCTGTTGCTTATTCTACCTTTCGTTTTCCATTATCGTTTGATCGCTTTGGAGCATTACTTCTCAAGTAATTTGTGTCAAAGTTCTCCCTGGATTCTCTACTACTTGGAGAGAATCATTTAGATTCACATTTCCAGTGTTTTATTGTCATCTTGAAAACACTTGGGCTTTGTTGTTTGGTTTACACTGAAAATGTGTAATCATAACATTCAAATATTCACACAAAGCTTGCTTAAATAGTTTCAAAGCATTTTCATCCTCATCCAACTTTGCAAAACCCATATAGACATAGTATCCCACTTCAAGAAAATCACATTCTTCTCATATATTTTATCAAACATCTTTCTGAAGATATCTGTGGTTGTGCCTAATTCTCGGATGTTTCTCTCTAAGAAAGATTTGAATGCCATGGAATTGAATTTCCTATTACGACCCACGTAGGAACTTCAAGATGAGTAGAAACTCATCTATTAGAGCACCTAAGAGCGTGGAAAAAACCTCATTCTTAAATCCACTCCCTGGATACCCCCTCATCAATGTCACCAGACTCACCACAAAGTGAACTTTGATGCTGCTATTTGAAATACATACACACGCTGCATTTGCTACCATTGGCACAAACTCTGATGAGCCCTTCATGTGACCCTACTGTAGAGGAGGCCTTAGCTGACCTCAATGCAGTAAAATCAGCCAAAGCACAACGTGCTCACGACATAATTCATACTGCTACCACTAGTTCGACTGGCAACTTTCCCATTGATTTGTTTTCCCTTTGAGAAATGATTGGTTGCATTAAAAAGTCTTTTTTTTTTTGCTATTTTAACCTTACGTGGTATGACTTATTTTAATTTTTTATTTTTTAAAATCAAAATTAAAATCGTAAAAATTAATAAATAAAAAGGAGTGACCAGCCACCCTGTTGAGCTTGGGGTGGTTCGGCTAAAAAGGAAAATAAAATAAAATAAAATAAATAAATAATGGGTTTGGCTCTTGGGGGTGGCTGAACCACCCCCAAAGGGCCATGGGGTTGGCTTTGGCCACCCCCAAGCGGCCGGTGGGGGTGGTCGAAGCCACCCCATGGCCCTTGGAGTTGGGGGTGGACGATCCACCCCCAAGAGCCAAACCCACCAAACCCATTAATTTTATTTTATTTTATTTTTTCTTTTTGGCCATTGGGGTGGATCATGGGTTCGGCCACCCTCAACCAGCCTTTGGGGGTGGTTCACCACCCTAAGGCTCAACTGGGGTGGCCGGCCACCCCCTATGTGGCGGCCAACCACCCTTTTTTATTTTTAATTAATTTTTTATCATTTTAATTTTGATTTTAAAATTAATAGATTTTAAACAATAAAAAATTAAAATAGGTCTGCCATTTAGGATTAAAATGGCCAAAAAATAAATTTTTTAATGCAACCAAGCATTTCTTTTCCTTCGTATAGTTTTTTCACTTTTTGTGGCCTCTCTTTTTTTATTGGCCGTGTAATTTTTTTTTTCTTCTGTTATTGTTTTTCCTCGGTCTTATTGTTGTACTGGTTTATTATCTCTCATCTTAACAAAAAAAAAAAAAAAAAAAAATCCAAAAGTTAAAAATGTTTACATCTTAAAAAAATGTAAACCATTTTACTTCCAAAAGGGTGATTATTTTTGTTCACATGATTATTTGGATTAACGCTTGAAACAGATTTCTGCCTACTAAAATATAGGGGGGGAAAAATCATAAGCTCACAAGTTATTATCTTATTTGAATTTAGTAATTGATTTTATAATTTAAAGGATCTTTAAGTTTTGCCTAGGTTTTAAAGTCCTTTTGTCATTTTTGGTCAAAGTTAACGATTTGCTATCTGCTACATGTGACTCATTTGACACGTTAACACTTAATGTAATCCCACAAAAAAAAAAAAAAAAAAAAAAAAAAAACCCAAGTTGAGAATCAAAAACCAATCCGAAAGTATAAAGAGCAAACCCACATTGTAGTAGTTCTTCCACCATTATAAAATTGATACAAGACTAAGTTTCTGTTTGTGATTGCGTTTGAAAAATAGAGATTTTAAGTCAAAAAGAGCTTTTGGGCATTTTTTAGGCTTTTTGAACTCTAAAAAGCGCTTTTAATTTTTTTACGAAACGAATACTTTTTTTTTTTTTTTTTTTTTAATAAACTTTTTGAGTGTTA
>NC_081542.1:17398204-17433546 GCF_901000735.1 Corylus avellana
GAAATGTGACGCTAACGTCTACAATCGGAAGCGGCGTCGTGTGATCCTTTGAGAACTGACAAGTGCTAGGACGCGATCGTTTTGAGGGAGGGGGGGTTTAAACGCTGCACTTTGTACGGTAGGGAAAAATCAAAGCACGCCACACAAATACATCCCCCAGAAGCTCAAGGCTGAAGAACGACACTGAAATCTAATTTCTGAAAGAGAAAATGCTCTCAACGGTTTTTAAATTTTTAATGTTTGTCGAGTCACTCGAGTCCCGTCTTAATAATATATATTCTTATATTCACATGTGTATTCCTTCAACAAACATATATTTTTCTTTTGTTTGTGTGCAAGAGACAAAATTCAAAACAAGCTAGATGACACATGCATGTATATATTATAATTATAATAATAATGATAAAATACACTATAATAGTAGTGGCGGACGCAGGAAACTCATTTATTGGGGGCATGATTTTTTTTAATGAATACAAAAAATAAAGTTGAACAAAAATATAACAAACCGAATAAGTGAATAATTCAACAAAATTTTTAATTATGTTCTAAAACATATAAATAGAACTTGCAATTTGTTTTGTCACGACTAGCGCTAATTCAATTGTCATCGACGAGTCTTCATACCTTGGAATCGATGCATGATCTCTTCATTACTGATGGTTTTAAATATGTCTTTCTTAATGTACGTAATCAAACAATCATTCATCCATTGATCTCCCATTCGGTTACGTAAACGATTTTTAACAATATTCATTGCTGAAAATGCTCTCTCAACAGTTGATGTCGCAACTGGTAGAATCAACGCCAATGTCACCAATGAATAAACCAAGGGATATACGACATCCTTTTTTGTCTCTACCAATTTCTCAGCAAGTTGTCCAATCCCTTTGAGTGTTACAAATTCATCATTAGAACACATGTCAAAGATATATGTTTCAAGTTGGTTGTCTAAAGTGATAAGTTGAATTGCTAAAAAATAATTCGGATATAATTGAGCAAGACGAACCAATTTCTCTTTGTTAAAAGACGCAAACAAGTCATATGGACTCAAGCATGAAACATAGAGTAATAATTCGGAACTTGCCTCATTAAAGCGACTATTAAGTTTTTGGAGTTGCATGTCTATAACAGTATAATAAAGCTCCACACAGTAATAATGTAAATTTTTCATGCCTTGAGCTTTTCGTCATGATCGAAGTTGGTAAAGTTCATCCATATTGGGGACAACAATATTGTTTTTTGCACAAAACTTAGTAACTTCTTCAAATAAGGAATTCCACCCATTTTCTCTCATAGCTGTAAGCGTAGCTTTGAAATTTTAACTAACTTTATTGCATTCAGAATATCTTGATCTTTTCGTTGTAGTGCTTGAGATAACTCATTTGTAATCTCCAAAACATTTTTCATCAAATGTAAATTGAAAGCAAAATCAAACGTTTGGAGTGATTGATTTCGTATATTTACTTCTGCTCTCTGTTCATAATTTAAACCATCTTCAACAATGTCTTCAACCGTATCGATAACAGAAGAAAACATGGTAATAAGACTAACAATTGCACCATGATGAGAACTTCAATGCGTATCACCATGTCTCTTTAGGCTCATTTCTTGATTCAAGCAACGACCAGTTGACATTTCATTATTTTGTAGTACTTCTATTATTTCAGCAGTTCGTTTTTCACAAAGCATGTCACAACGTTTGCATGATGCTCCAACAACATTAAAAATACTATTGGCCAAACTAAAAAAAAGTTGCAATTTGAATGTGATTTTTGGCAACAGCAACTAAAGTGAGTTAAAGCTGATGTGCAAAACAATGAACATAATAGGCAAACGAATTGTCATTCAAAATAAGAGTTTTAAGTTCATTCAACTCACCTCGCACATTGCTAGCTCCATCGTATTATTGTCATCGCAATCTGCTAATACTTAAATTATGCATGCTAAGCACTGAATCAATTGTCTTCTTCAATTCTACAGTTGTGGTATTGCGAATATGTGTAATGCCTAAAAAACATTCAATCACATGGCCCTGCTTATCTACATAACGCAACACAATTGCCAATTGTTCTTTAACGGATATATCACGAGATTCATCAACTAGGATAGCAAATGGCAAGTCTCTAAGATCTTTAAGAATAGCATCTAGAGTTTCACTTGCTGCCGCATTTGCTATATCTCTTTGAATATGTGGTGCAATCATTTGATGACTTTTAAGAGTATTATCTAAGACTACCTTATCAATTTCTTCATTGTGTTTAGCAAGAAACCACAACAATTCAAGAAAATTTCCTTGATTAGTCAAACCTTTAGCTTCATCGTGGCCACGAAATGCTAATCCTTGTTGTTGTAAAAAGCGAACACAATCAACTGATGCATTCAAACGAGTCTTATATAGCATTTTTTGCTGATCCGGTTGCTTGTCAAAAACTGTTATGATGCTTTGTTTATGGTTTAACAAAGCTTCACATCTTTGTTGAGCTTGATTATGTGCACTATTGTGAGCCCTCACATGACATTCGAGCCTCTCTTTCTTTTTCCAATTACTAAAACCTTCAGTAACAAACAAATCTCCCCCTCCTTGATTTCCAAAGTCTGGTTTGAATAGATAACAGTATAAGTAATATGCACCATCTTTTTCTATATTGTACTCCAACCATTTATATTTTTTGAACCATGCTGGATTAAAACAACGTATTGTATTTTCAATTTTTTTTTTTTTTTTGGAAAATCATAGTCAAAAGGTTGACAAGCTCCTATTTGTAGATATGCTCTTCGGATTTGGTCTCTATCACTAGGTTGATAATCGCATATTTTTTTCTTGAAGTAAAGATCTCGGGGTAGATTTGCTAAATCTACTTCAACACGAAGTCGTTTAGAATTTGATTGGAGGTCAATAGCATCGTTGTTTTTCTCCATAATCTCAGACCACTACAATTATATATTTATACAATTAAAATATGAAACAAAAACTATATAAATTCATAAATAATTAAATATAAAAATAATTAGCAAGAATAGGTTGAATAGCAATATAAATATTAATACAATTCCTTTAAAAGAACAATCTAAATCTAAATCTAAAAATTTAATTACATCTTTACATACCTCAAATTTTCGTTGAAGTTATTAGGGGAAAATGCAGTTTACCCCCCTAAAGTTTCAGGAGTTTTTCAATTTTAACCCCAAAGTTCAAAAATTGGCAATCTACCCCCTTGAAGTTTCAAAAATTGGCAATTTAAACATTCCGTTCATAATTTCTGTTAAATTGGATGGAAATTTTTTTCTTTTTTTTTTTTAAAAAAAAAGCCTGAGGGTAATGATGTAATTTCATAGATTTCTGTCCATATAGACGGAAAAATTAAACGGTGGCTTTAAATTGCTAATTTTTGAAATTTCAGGGGGGTAGATTGCCAATTTTTGAACTTTTGGGTTAAAATTGAAAAACTCCTGAAACTTCAGGGGGTAAACTGTATTTTTCCTAAGTTATTATCAAGAATAGGTTAAAATGTTGAATCCTGAATAACAACATAAATATTAAAACAAGAGGAAAATCTATTTTACCCCCTTAAAGTTTCAGGGATTTTTCAATTTGAACCCCAAAGTTTAAAAATTAGCAATATACTCCCCCAATGTTTCAAAAATTTTAAATTTAAACATTCCGTTACTAATTTCCGTTAAATTGAACATAAATTTTTTTAAAAAAGCTTGAGGATAATTACGTAATTTTAGAGATTTCCGTCCAATTTGACGGAAATTAGTAACGGAAGATTTAAATTGAAAATTTTTGAAACATTAGGGGGGTACATTGCCAATTTTTAAACTTTAGAGTTCAAATTGAAAAACCCCTGAAACTTTAGGGGGGTGAAGTGGATTTTTCCCTTAAAACAATTAATTTAAAAGAACAATTTAAATATAAATCTAAAAAATAATTACATATTTACATAATTACATACCTAAAGAAAATTGAGGCTGATAGAATCTTAGAAACTCAAACAAACACAAGTTTCGCCCAATGCCCACTGCCCAATCGCCCTTCCAAACTTGTTTCTTTGGAAAAAAAAAAAAATGAACCTTTTGGAAATTGGTGTTTGGCAAATTCCAAAAGGAGACCTCAAGCAGCGCTAGACCTTTAAGGAGAGACTGGAGAGTTATACGGACAGTACTTGACACACACACACACACAAAATCAAAGTTTAATGTAAAATGACGGTTAAGCCCCTCAAGTCAAAAATAATAAAACACCTTTCATTTTACATTAAACTGACTTGAGGGGTTTAACCGTCATTTTACATTAAACTTTGAAAAAGTTTTTTTTTTTCTTAGTGTCAAGTACTCTCCTGCAGAACTCACCATCATTCTTGAAGGTCCCGTGTTGCTCGAGATCAACAGTGCATAGTGCATTAATTGGTATGTTGGGACTTGGGGTTGGACCTTGTATCTTTTCAAAGCTTTTTTTTTTATTATTATTTTTTTATTTTTTTATTTTTTATTTTATTTTTTTTATCTCTTTTGTTCTTTGCTGTGAGCTGTGACTCCAGGCTGCCCAGTCTGCTGTCACCAATCCCCACGCACTAATACTAATATTCTCAAAATTAGAAGAAAAAAAATACTAATATTCTCACAAAAGAAAAATGCACCGTTTAGTTAGTTTAAGTACTATTCATCGTCTTCTTCCTTTCATTCGTCTGAAAGATGAAGTTTGTAATTTTTTTTTTTTTCAAATTTCAATTTACTAAAGGGCATAATATATGGTTGAAGCATGAGGGAGGGGCATATTCATGGCTTTGGGGGCATAATCATAATATTATTAATATAAGAAAAAATTTTCTATAGTAAGGACTAAGGAGGATTTTTAGGGGGTCGACTGGGGGCATATATCCGCCCCTGTATAAGAGTACACTTCATACTCATTAATCATAATCACGTCACACTAACTAAGATGTCGTATTTTAATTAGTTTAAACTTGTGGTTGGTATTGTAAATTACTTAAAACATGTTGTGTTAGCCGATATGATATGAGTGTGAAAAATATAAATGTGATAGTTATGGTTGATCGTTTAGTTATATTAAAGGAGTAATCGCCAACAGGATGACAATTCATAGTTATATCATCTTTGATCTCTTAAAGAGTGATTGATTTATTGTTACGACTCTAAGAATTAAGGATTTAACTAAATCAGTATCCAATTGTCTTAATGGTTAGACCCTTAACAACTTGCATAGGAACCTCTTTACAAGTATGAGGCATAATGTTAAGTTATTAAATATTGTGTTAGGAATAGTTCCCTAAAACCCATATATAATATATTATGGTTTATGTATATGTAATCATAAGTTATATTGAATATGGTTTAGGTGTCATACACAGACGATCTAAGCCATAATATTTTGTATAATACCAAAGCTTAAACTATAGTTATGAAATCAATAATTTGGACTCTAAGGTTAGCAATGACCAAGAATAGGCTTAAACAACGAAATAACAGACCTGAAACGACACTCAAGCCTCGGGTGATCGATCACTAGGGTCCAAAACTTCCTAATGATTGACCACATCATGTCAGCAATCGATCACAACCCAACTATTAGAATATTATATTCCTGTAATATTCTCAATATATTACAAAAATATTTGATACCGTATTCATTATTGTAAATATGCTGATTTTATATGATTTTATAATTATTATATTTCATTTCTTTTAGGGCCTCATTCAACTATAAATAAGTCATTCTATTATACAATTGAATATACATCAGAAATACAAATTTATTTTCTACAATTATCTTTCTGTTGTTTTTTTCTACATGGTATCACAACCACTGTTTTCTTGATGCCTCTCTTAAGCCTCCCTTTCCCATCCGTACAGTTTTATTTTTTTCGTTTGAGCGTTCTTTTTGGTGTTTCTTTTTGTTTCAACAATACACCAAATGCTTGTTGCGGTTGTTTTTGTACGCAACGGAAATTTTAGAGGTCTTATTGCGCAAAATTGGAAAGTCTGTGAAGAAACGAAGCTGCCACGCGCCTCCACCACTCTGCACGCCCAGCCACGTGCTGGATACTCTCTTTGAGCGTGAGTTTCACGCGCCACACGCTCCCCACTCTCTCCACGCGCCAGATCCACTCTACAACACAGTCCCTCGTCACACTGGATCTGTGCCCGCAGGTCTATAGTCATTGCTGTGTACCACATCACACTAGATTGCTGCTCACGGTTGCACCATAGTTGCTGTGTGTGCATCACACTAGATCATTTCCTGAGGCCGCACTTGTACCTCCGCCACACCGGATTACTGCCCTCAGGTTTATTTATTTAATATTTTTCATTTTTAGAAAAAAAATAAATAAATAAATAATTTACCAATCTTGATAATATTGTCCATCCCATTGACAATATTTTAGACGGTTCCAATTATATGTTGTGGGTTCAAAATATGGAAGTTTTTTTTAGAGGGAGGAGATTATGGCGTTATGTTTGTGGAGAAATTATTACACCCGCACAAAAAGAAGGTGAATCAGCCGACAAATTTGTTACTCCATTTGAAGATCGGGATAGTGCAAATTATAGGATTATTTATTGGTTTATCAATACTTCTGTTCCTTCCATCTACAGTTTGCTCTCCAAGCTTGGGAATGCAAAGGTTGCCTGAGAGTTTTGGCAAAGCGATATAATTGTACTTATGATGCCTCACTAGAATTTCAAATTGAAACTTAACTCTATCAGACACGTCAGGAGCCATGTCAATCTATTGTTGATTTTTATTTTCAAATTAATAGTCTTTGAGAGCAATTATCCACTGCAGATCCTCAACTTAAGTATCCTGAAGATGTGAAATATTTGCAAAGTATCGTCGGAAGTTTATGCATTTCGTGATGGCTCTTCTTGCGGATTTTGAACCCACTCGGGCTTCTCTCTTACACCGCAATCCTCTTCCCATATTGGAAGCTGCTGTAACATAACTTATTTCTGACGAGACTCGACGGTCCACTATGCACTTGCAATCTCCAGATATGGTTGTCGCTGCTACACCTCAGAGTGTTCCTAGATTTCCTTCTAGACAATCCACACCACAGTCTTCCTCAATCCTCTTCCCCTATTGGAAGTTGCTGTAACATAACTTATTTCTGAAAAGACTCGATGGTCCACTATGCACTTACAATCTCCAGATATGGTTGTTGCTGCTACACCTCAGAGTGCTCCTAAATTTCTTTCTAGACAATCCACACCATATTCTTCTTCAATGAAGATAATTTGCAACTATTGCAAGCAGCCTGGTCACTCTATTGCTAATTGCTACAAGCTCCAAAAACAGACGTCAGTCACGAGTTCCTTTCCAACAAACAGCCGTAGTTGTTTCAACTGGTTTCTTTGCACCTGCATCTTACACTGAGAACCCATCTCAATCCTCTGCCCTCATTGCATCTAACGTTGATGCATTAATCCATAAGGTTTTATCTCGTTCCTCTACTGCCTTGTCATCACATCAGGTAAAAATTCATGGTTCATCGACTCTGCTTGCTGTAATCATATGACCCCTGACCCCACTTTATTTTCCAAAAAGTCTGCCCTTTCTCCCAATCCTGTCATTTATACTGCTGATGGTTCTAGGTTACCTGTTAGTCACAGTGGGTCTATTTCTTCACCTAATTTGTCTATTGATAACACATATCTTGTTTCCCAATTGTCATTAAATCTTCTTTTAGTTGGCCAACTTTGTGAACTAGGTTTGAAGTTGACATTTTCTAATAGGGATGTTGATGTACAAGATCCACAGACGGGTCAACTAATTGGGATCGGCCATAAGATTGGATGTCTTTTTGAGCTTTCATTTCTGCAAACTCCTACTCACTTAGCAACTGCTGTCACAACACTCACTGCCTCTTCCAACTTATGACATTCTTGTTTAGGTCATGTCTCTCTACCACGTGTCCAACTTCTTGCATCTCAAGGTCATATAGGACCAGTAAATGTAAAATCTTTTGATTGTGTTTCTTGTCATCTTGAAAAACAAACACATTTATCTTTTAATAAAAGTGAGTCTTCATCTTCTGCACCATTTGATTTAGTTCATTCTGATATTTGAGACCATGCCCCTGTTCCCACTGAGTGGGGATCTCACTATTTTGTTATTTTTCTTAATGATTATTCTCATTATACTTGGATATATTTATTAAAGCATGACTTTGAACTCACTCAAGTTTATCAAAATTTTCATCAAATGGTACAAACTCAATTTTCTCGTACCATCAAAATTTTTCGTTCAAATAATGCTATGGAGGATAATGAGAAATCTTTTCAAAATTTTTTAAAACAAAATGGGACCCTCTCATTATTCTTGTGCTTACACTTCTCAGCAAAATGGGCGTGCAAAACGCAAACATCATCACATCTTAGACACTGTAAGAGCTCTTCTCATCTTTGCCTCACTTTCTGAACGCTTTTGGGGTGAGACTGCTCTCACTGCTATTTACACAATTAATCGTGTACTTTTCTCGACTATTCACAACCAAACTCCTTATGAGCGCTTGTATGGTAGCACACCTAACTATTCTTTGCTTCGTGTCTTTGGTTGTATTTGTGTTGTCATTCTTCCTCCACATGAGCATACCAAACTTGAACCCCGCTCTCACTTGTGTTGCTTCCTTTGTTATGACATTACTCAAAAAGGTTATCGCTGCTATGACCCCATTGCTTGATGACTTCGGATCTCTTGTCATGTGGAGTTTTGGGAACATAAAATGTTCACCAATCAAATGCATTTTCCGCATTCCTCCTCTGCATATTCTCTTGTCTTCACTAACCCCTCTATTGTCTTATTTCCTAGATCATTTGCAGATAACTCAAGCTCATTGGATGAACCTTCTACAGCTGCTTCTAATTTGTCTGATTCGACTACAGATCCTCCTACTGCATCATACACTCCCGAGCCTTCTCATGAACCTCATCGCTCCGATAGGGTAAGAGCACCACCTGCCCATCTCCATGATTATCATTGTTTTTTCTGTTCTTGCTACTCTTCACGAACCTCACTCTTATCATGAAGCTAGTGCTGACCCTTTTTGGCAGAAAGCTATGTCTGATGAACTAGATGCCCTTTTTAAAACCCATACATGGGACTTGATGGATTTGCCTCCTAGGAAGTTTGCAGCGGGATGTAAGTAGGTTTATAAACTTAAAACTCGTGTAGATGGATCTGTGGATTGCTATAAGGCTCGTCTTGTTGCAAAAGGCTTTGCTCAGGAGTATGGTATTAACTATGAGGAGACTTTTGCTCCTGTTGCTAGACTGACCTCTGTTAGATCCTTACTTGCAGTTACTGCTGTTGTTCATTGGCAGTTATTTCAGATGGATGTTAAAAATGCATTCCTCAATGGTGATCTTACAGAAGAAGTCTATATGCACCCTCTACCTGGCTATCACCATTCGGCACACAAAGTTTGCAGACTCCGTCGGGCACTTTATAGTCTCAAGCAGGCTCCTCGTGCTTGGTTTGCCAAGTTCAGTTCTGTGGTTGCTCAACAAGGTTTTGTTTCTAGTTCTTATGACTCAGCTCTCTTTCTTCGGACTACTGATAATGGTACTATCTTTATCTTCTTTATGTAGATGATATGATTATTACTGGTGATGACATTTCAGGTATCCGTGCTCTTCAATCCTTCCTCAGCCAAAATTTTGAAATGAAAGACTTGGGGACACTTAGCTTGGTCTTGAGGTTACTTCGAGTAATGATGGTTATTATCTCTCTTAAGTCAAATATGCTTCTGATTTACTTTCCCGAGCAGGTTTGACAGACGGTAAAATAGCGAGCAGCGCCCTTGAGACCAATGTCAAACTTCTAGCCATGGATGGTGAGCCTTTATCAAATGCTACTCTCTACAGGTAGCTAGTAGGTAGTCTCATTTATCTTATTGTTACACGTCCTGATATTGCCTATGCTATTCATTTGGTGAGTCAATTTATGAGTGCACCTCGATCTACTCATTATGCTACTGTTTTTCGCATTTTGCGCTATGTCAAGGGCGCTATGTTTCATGGTCTTCACTTCTCTTTTCATTCATCTCTTGAGCTCCAAGCCTATTCTGATGCTGATTGGGCTGATGATCCTATTGATCGTCGCTCCATCACTGGATATTGTTTCTTACTTGAAACTTCTTTAATTTCATGACGCAGTAAGAAACAATCTGTTGTTGCTCGATCTAGTACTGAAGTTGAGTATCGTGCTCTTACTAACACTACAGCTGAACTTCTCTGGTTATGATGACTTTTATCTGACATGGGTGTTTCTCAGTCCACTAATTCTCCTATTTATTGTGACAATCGGAGTGCTACATAGATTGCTCATAATGATATTTTCTATGAGCGCATAAAACATATCGAGATTGATTGTCATTTCATCCGCCATCATCTTCAGCATGGTAATTTATATCTTCATTCTGTCACTTCTGCAAATCAATTGGCTGACATCTTTACCAAATCTCATCCACCGGGATGACTCAATGATCTTATCTCCAAACTCAAGTTGGCTTTGCCCCTTAGAGTGTGAGGGGATTATTAGAATATTATATTTCCGTAATATTATATTCCCGTAATATTCTCAATATATTACAGAAATATTTGATACCGTATTTATTATTGTAAATATGCTGATTTTATATGATTTTGTAATTATTGTATTTCCTTTCTTTTAGGACTCTATTTAACTATAAATAAGTCATTCTATTGTACAATTGAATATACATCAGAAATACAAATTTATTTTTATTTTCTACAATTATCTTTCTGTTGTCTTTTTCTACACCAACAATGCACAATTATAAGTGTTTTCAATGTTCTCATATGAGCTTATAAATTCACATTTTACCTAAATCTAGCCTCCATGAGTGTTCTAAAGAGATACGAACAAAAAGAATAGCAAGAAATAGAGAAATGCAGTAGCTGTGAAGGGTCTCTAGGAGTTTCAAAGCCTCACAAGGTGAAAGTTCATCTTTTTAATCTATATCTCATTTTTCTTATGGTTCTTATTTTGAGATCAAAACTTATGTGGGTGCACGTTATTCGTTTTTTATTGTTAGAATTTTGTATTAGAGTTAGGTTTTTATTTCTTTTGTTCTCAAGAGATAGTTTAATCGGTTGTTATCACACCTAATGAAGCGGAGGTCACTAGTTCGAATCTTCCTCCTCTCTCTTGTGCCGACATGTCCAAAAAAAAAAAAAAAAAAAAAAAGTTTATGTTTCTTTTGTTTAAACTCTAGCTTTTGATTAGATTGATGTTTTAATCCGTTTGTAATTAAAGTTTTTGTATTTTGAAATGATGAGACATGTTTGGTAAATTTTTAATATAAAAATTACTTTTCAAAAATGATTTTAAAGTTGCAAATGTAAGAATTAATGTTAGATATTTGTTAGTCTCTGGGAGTTTTGGATTTTTAATTCCGAGAAGTTGGTTTGATTTGGTGGGAAAAATGCCCATGGAATGGAACCAACCACCAATCTTACGGTTACGGGTAGTCGGATACCTTAATCCGCCTTCATTGAACACGTCACAAAATCCCACATCATCAGCATCCCCCAATCAAAAACTAGCAGCTGTGCCAGCTGTTAAAAAAAAAAAAAAAAAAAAAAACATGTACAGCCTTGCCAGCCTATGCGCTCCCTAGAGTCATAAAAACCTACGTCAACCGAGAGAGAGAGAGAGAGAGAGGGAGAGAAGAGAGGGGAAGAAGGCAAGAAAAAGAAAAAAAAAATAGGAAAGAAGAAAAGGTATTTTAAGTCAAGAACTCAGAATAGAAAATGAGTCAAATAATGGTCTTTGATTTTTAAAAACCGGTCCTCTGTTTCACAATTCTCTGTCCCTCACAGGTACGTAATTCTCATTTTTGGTGAGGTTAATTCTTTCCCATTAGATGGTTTCCCTTTTCAAATAACCCTAGATTTGTTCAGACGTGGTTTTATTTAGAATTTGATTTTTATTTTTTAATAACAAATAGTTGGATTTTTTTTTTTGGTTCAGCTGGATTTCTACGTGGAAAGGGGTTCTGTGAGGAAGCTTCAATTGTGAAGAGATAAGAGGGCCAGATGACCAGGTTTTAATAAAAACTTGGTAAGAATTGGGCTTGAATCTGGGGAGGTGAAATTTTGGTGCTCTAGATCCTGTTCTTGACTCTGCCCTGTATATCTTGAAGTGGGTGTCAATCAAAATTCGTTCTTGTTGCTTGTCATCCCTGGGGTTTTATCTTGTTTTGGGGTTTTAGTTGATCAAAGACCTTATTTTTGTTAATTCTTTATGCAAAATCGAGGGCTAGAATAAGATCCATTTGAGATTTGTGTATCAGTACTTTGCCAACTTGTTTCTTTGTTATTTCTTAATTGAGATTATACGAATAAATTGAATTTGCCTTCCAACTCAAAAAACTTTCTGTGTCTCCTTTGTAGGACTCGGTTTGGGATTGTATTCTTTGTAGTTACTGTACAATCCCGTTCTTGATTCTGGGTCCTCGAGTATTTTTTGTTTTTGTTTTTGATATAAAGAACTTTGTATTTCAATGGCTAATCCACCACAGCCTTCCCTCGGGTACGCTGTTTCTATCACTCCCTCAAACCCGGGCACATCAAACCCTCACGCTGAGGAAAGTCCAATTCCTCCTCCTCCTTCAATTTCTCCCACACCTCCCAGATTTCCTCCACCAAAATTACAACAAGGTCAGAGTCCTTCACCTTCAATAGAAAGCTCAAATGTACCATCTCCAGCCAATGGTGTTAAAAGTGGCAGCCCCATTCCCCATTTAAGCACTCCCCCTGGACCTCCTGTCTTTACTTCACCTGTTCGCCCTGCTGCTGTGCCTTTCCGCTCTTCGCCTGCATCTCCTCAGCCAGTTGCATTTTCTTCGGGTTCATTTTTGCCAACGTCTTCACCTCCCAACCTTTCAAATGGATCGGGTGAGTTGCAGCAACAAATTTCTGATGGTACAGAGAACTCGGTGCCAACTGGGGAATTACCGTATGTTCTATTTTCAGCTCATAAGGTATCATCTATCTTGTTCTGTTTGGTTCAAAGACTAAGGCATCAGTCTTCATGATCAATCATATTTTTTTCTTAGCTTGTGTATTTTGGTACCTGTACTGTAAACTTAATTTTGTGAACTTAATTTCTTTCAACTGGTAGTTACTATAAAATGTTGTGAAAATATGCCACCGGACCTTGGTGCTTTAGCTTATTTTGACTTTGAAACCCCAATTTCTAATTTAATGATTTTAAGACCAATGCTTTGAATATTTGAAAATCAAAACCTACATTAGCCTTTCCATGAAATGGATAACTGAAGAGAGTGTAGAAATACAATTGTGCCTCTTAAATAAAAAGTTTAAAAAAGTAAAAATAAAATAAAAATCACACCTCTGATGATGGAGGAGGACATGAAGTACCAACCTCTATGACTATGGCCAGAGACCCACGGCCTCCCCTGACAATGGAAACCCATGACGGTAGGTCTTTAGCCTTGGAGACCCACAATCAGATGCACAGCCCTGGGCCTCTAGACCTACATTTGTGGGCTCCTTAGACCCACCCACAGCTGTGGCCGTGGCTTTTTAGCCATGGAGACCCATGGCTGTGGGTTTCCTCAGACTATGGATTACTAGCTATGGTGACCCACAGCCAAGTCGTGGGTCTCTGGCCAATGGGCCTCTTCCTTCCGTGGCTGGTTCCTCCATGGCCATGGCGTATGTGTGTGTTTTGCACTTTTTCTGTTAGCTAACAGAAATGTTAATGAAGTCTTGATTTACAAGGATTCAAAGCACGTCTGAAAATCATCCAATTAGAAACTGGGATCTTCAAGTCAAAAAGCCCAAAAGCATGGGGGTTCTATGGAACCCACCCACCCAAGAAAAAGATGCTTTCATTTGGGTAGATGTCATTCCTCGCATGTACAACAATTTTTGTTTGGCTGGAAGATTTGCATTTTCTGCCACATCTATTTATGGCTTACTTTGAATTCATCTCTTGACAATTTTGTCATGTAGATTTTGAAACAGAAGAAGCAAGCAAATGTACCCAGTTTAGGTTTTGGGGCATTGGTTTCTCCTGGGAGGGAGGTTTCACCAGGTCCTCAAATAATACAACGTGATCCCCATCGCTGTCAAAGTTGTGGAGCCTATGCAAATATCTATAGCAACATATTACCTGGCTCAGGCCAGTGGCAGTGTGTTATTTGTCGTGAACTGAATGGAAGTGAGGGTGAATACGTCGCTCCCAGCATGGAAGATCTTCGTAACTTTCCAGAACTGTCGTCACCTGTGGTTGATTATATTCAAACTGCTAACAAGAGACCCGGTTTTATTCCAGTTTCCGATTCGAGAATCTCTGCACCCATTATTCTTGTCATAGATGAGTGCTTAGATGAACCACACCTTCAGCACTTACAGAGCTCCCTACATGCATTTGTTGATTCACTTCACCCATCAACAAAATTAGGAATTATTTTATTTGGTCGCACAGTATCAGTTTATGATTTTTCAGAGGAATCAATTGCATCTGCTGATGTGCTTCCTGGTGACAAATCACCAACTCAGGAGTCATTGAAAGCATTGATTTATGGAAGTGGCATATATTTGTCCCAAATTCATGCTTCACTACCTGTAGCACATGCCATATTCTCATCACTGAGGCCATATAAATTAAACTTTCCAGAAGCTTCCAGAGACCGGTGCTTGGGCACAGCAGTTGAGGTTGCTCTTGCTATCGTTCAAGGGCCATCAGCAGAGTTGTCTCGAGGGGTAGTTAAAAGGTCAGGTGGAAATAGCAGAATTATTGTGTGTGCTGGTGGACCTAATACTTATGGCCCTGGATCTGTCCCTCATTCGTTAAGTCACCCAAATTATCCTCATATGGAAAAGACAGCATTGAAATGGATGGATCAACTAGGTCGGGAGGCTCATCGGCACAATATAGTGGTTGACATTTTATGTGCCGGAACATGCCCTCTAAGAGTTCCTATTTTGCAGCCTCTCGCAAAAGCTTCTGGGGGTGTTTTGGTTCTTCATGATGACTTTGGAGAAGCCTTTGGCGTAAACTTGCAAAGAGCATCTACCAGGGCAGCAGGTTCACATGGTTTGTTGGAAGTACGCTGTTCTGATGATATTCTGATAACTCAAGTTGTGGGTCCTGGTGAAGAGGCACATGTAGATACTCATGAAACCTTTAAGAGTGACTCTTCTTTATATATTCAAATGATTAGTGTTGAAGAAACGCAGAGCTTCTCACTTTCCATGGAAAGTAAAAGAGATATTAAGAGTGATTACATATTTTTTCAGTTTGCAATCCAGTTTTCAAATGTGTATCAAGCTGATATATCCAGAGTTATCACTGTTAGATTGCCAACTGTGGATAGTGTTTCGGCATATCTTGAGAGTGTTCAAGATGAAGTGGCAGCCGTTCTTATTGCCAAGAGGACCCTCTTGCGAGCCAAAAACTATTCTGATGCAGTTGATATGCAAACAACAATAGATGAAAGAGTTAAAGACATTGCTTTGAAGTTTGGGTCCCAAGTACCAAAGTCAAAGCTTTACCGGTTCCCCAAAGAGCTCTCGTTATTACCAGAGCTCCTATTTCATCTTAGAAGGGGCCCACTTTTGGGAAGTATTATTGGCCATGAAGATGAGAGGTCTGTATTACGGAATTTGTTTTTAAATGCATCCTTTGATCTTTCACTCCGAATGATAGCACCTCGTTGTCTAATGCACCGGGAAAAGGGTACTTTTGAGGAACTGCCAGCTCATGACCTGGCTATGCAGTCTGATGCAGCAGTTGTTCTTGACCATGGCACAGATGTCTTCATTTGGTTGGTATGCCAGTCAACTCATCTTCCTGCTATTTTAGTGTGGCATCGTTATTTTGGATTTAAATGCTGTATATGATGTATATCACGCTATTGTTGTTCTTTCTCTCTCTCCCCTTCACATGAACCGTGATATGCATGTAAATTTTCTCATTGGCTTTTTTCTTTTCTTCTTTTTTTTTTTTTTTTTTTTAAAAAAAAAGTTTTTTATTGGGAGTGGGGTTTGTAGTTCGTTGTTGCCATATGACTGGGGAAGTAGAAGGGAATGGGATCATGCGCAATGTAGGCTATGTATCACATTTAGAGGTGTCCTTGCAATCCCACAATCCATCTATTATTATTATGATGACAATCATGGGAAATGCCGTGTTGTTCAGGCTGTACATATCTGATTGATTGTCATTGACAGAGAGAGAGAGATTTGGATTTTTTTTTGTCGGTGTTGGTTGTGTCTTGCCCTATTTTTTGGTTAACCACTTCCCTGTTGGTTGGTGGATTCAGGGTGCTGAACTTGCGGCTGATGAAGGAAGAAGTGCAGCTGCTTTGGCGGCTTGCAGGACATTGGCTGAAGAGCTAACTGAAGTGCGATTTCCAGCTCCTCGGATCCTTGCTTTTAAGGTTTGTTTTCTTCACGGTTAATGATTCCCAGGATTTTGGTCTGCATCATATTTCTTTTCCGTTCAATTTGGTCTCCAAAAATTAAATGAATCTAATAGTCTGGACTTAAACACAGGAGGGGAGCTCTCAGGCTCGGTATTTCGTTTCTCGGCTGATACCAGCACACAAGGATCCTCCATACGAGCAGGTGAGATAGGAGAACGTTCCTAATTCCATGATTCTAATAAGTTTGCTTGGCAGTTTGATGCAAATTTAGTTGTTAAGCGAGGGTTTTACATCAACTTAAAAACATGATCTTGATTGAACAACTTGGGAAATGATGCCAACTGTTGTTCCAAAAATGAAGGGATTACAATATTGACTGATGTCAACTGTTGCAGGAGGCGAGATTCCCCCAGCTCCGGACTCTGACAACGGAACAGCGAATGAAGCTGAAAAGCAATTTTATTCACTTTGATGAGCCTAGCTTCTGCGAGTGGATGCGAAGTCTGAAATTGGTGCCGCCAGAACCAAGCTAAGAAAGAAGTCCTTGAAAGAGAGTTTGGTGGCTGACGTACCTCTGGGAAGGGGGTCTGAAGAATGTGCATCCTTCCGTCACTGATACGGGAGACTTTTGTTTCTCTTATGTTTTCATTGGCAACAGGGATATGTACCTCAGGGCGTTCTAGACTGTTAGTGGTGGTGGTGGTGATCATATTGATGCCATCTCATCTCCCTCTCCAGCCCCCCCCATTTTTTTTTTTTCTTTTAATTTCAAAGGAACGTTTATTATACATAACTCTGTTAAGAGTTTGTAATATTGTTCTTCACTTTGGTTCTCAGTTGATGAAATGGCTATGACATATCAATAAAGATGTTCCTCTTTTTTATTCAAATTGAGAAAATAAGCTAATTTTATCTGGCTAATGTTTTCTCTTCACCAATATTTGCCAAAGATGGCAGTGATGATCGATTTTGCGAATGAGGTAATGAAAGCTGATTTGGTGGTGATCAATCAAATCAAAGGCCATAACAAAAACCTAAACCTAACGCCATAACAAAAGATACGAATAATAAAAATAAGGTAAAGTTTATTTATCTTCCTCAAACTACCATTTCAAAGATAATTTACCAAACTATTAATTGCGAAAAATAAACCCTCCAAATTACTAAAACGAGGATAATGTACCCCTCAGTATTTGCAAAGTGATGAAATTACCCCTATACACATTTTTATAAGACAAAAATGCCTTTAAGATTTTGAAAAAAAACAAATTTAGTATTTTTGTTTTTATTTTAGTAAGGGTAATTTTGTCATTTTGTTAAAAGTGAGGGTACATTGTCATTGATTGATAACTTGGAGGGTAAATTGCCGCAATTAATAGTTTGGAGGGTAGATTATCATTGGGGTAGTAATTTGAGGGGGTTAAGTAGACTTTACCCATAAAAATAAAAACTGTTCAACTTTTTTTTTTTTTTTTTTTTAAAAAAAGAAAAAATTCTAAAAGAATATATTCGCATAAAACGCACCATGATTAAAATTTAAGGAAGGAATAAAAATAGCTTGCTTTGCCCTTTTTATAACCCGACCCGATTGATTTACTGGGCGAAGTGATTCCAATTTACGCTCCGTGGAAAGATAAGCCACCACTAGTAATATAGCGTTAGGACGAAGCCGGCGTCACTGGTCAACTCTCACTCTCTCTTTAGGGTTTTCTCTCTTTTGTTGATTTCTGGAGTGGAGAGAGAAAGGGAACGACTCCTGAAAGCCAAAGCGGATTGGTATGCAACATCCATCCATTTACTTACTTATCTGATTTTAGTTCTATGTGCTTGTTTAGGGTCGTAATTGGATCTTGTGGGCTTGTGGCGTATTGCTGTATGTTGTGTCTCTTCGTTGACCAACCTAACTAAGCCTTTCTTCAGAGATAGTATTCAGTTTTTAGAGTTGTGTTGATTCCATTACAGAAGAATGTCGACCTTTTTTTTGGGCCCTCAAAGATTAGAAGAACTACACATGCCCAGAAATCTTAGAACGCTGTTTTTCCTCTTCATTTTCTCGTGGTGCTTTAGGATTTCATTGATGGGTATTGCCTTACTTTTGAGAATGCAGGCTGATTTGAGACCAATTGCATAGAACCCGTCGTGTTATCCTTAGATCTTGATGTCGGTTACCACTTCTCCTCTACAGTTGCTACAATTTTCCTGCACTTTTTCTTAATTTTTCAGTATTTCTATCCGTTTCCATGAGAAAACCCAAATGGGTATTGAATTAAGAATCTATGTAATGGTTCGATGTCTTTTTTAATAAATAAGTCCGGTGGTCTATCTAAATTGACTGATTCTGGTGCGTGTGGTTTTCGTGGTGATATTCAAAACTACTGTATGTATCGTATTGGGTTTGGTCTCATATCCTTTGTTCTAGATAATTTTCGTTTAATTTTTACTGGGTATTTTGCTCAGGACTAGGTCGAGGATATGGCCAGTGGCGAGGGAAAAAAGTCAAAAGCTAATGCCAGTGGTGAGGGAAAAAAGTCAAAAGCTAATGCCAGCGGTGGTGAGTGTTTGTTCCCCATTGTAGTGTGGCTAGTTTGGCCTCATGCTATTTGTGTATCTGCAAATTTATTTATGTGTTCACATTCATGGTTATTTCTGACCGATTTGATTGTCTTTGTCTGACTGTTTGTTCACGTGTCTGCTTCTGATGCTGCGTAACTGAATTTCCAGGGGCCAAAAAGAAGGAGGTGAAGAGGGAGACTGGTTTGGGTCTAACCAATAGCAAGGACGAGAATTTTGGGGAATGGTATTCTGAGGTACAAACTAGATGCAGAATACAAGTCTGTTTCTTTACATAATAGATACAAGTCAGTTTCTTTACATAATAAATTGTGAGGTCACAATCCATATAGTTTCTATTGTTTTCAGTGAAATATATGATGTTCATTACTTATCAAACAAAAAAATATATATGATGTTCGTGGATTGAAAATTCTCTGGATCTTATTGTTAATTTTCTTTATATTGTTTGGTGTAGGTAGTTGTCAATGCAGAATTGATCGAGTACTATGATATTTCTGGCTGTTATATTCTTAGGCCATGGGCAATGTCAATCTGGGAGATCATGCAAGTGAGTTCAAATCCCTTTTTAAATTCTTTTTTCATTGTTCCTAGCTTGACATAGATGATGTTTGTGCTATGCTTTATTGAAATTTCCCCTGCAAGTGGTAGTTTCACTCATATAAATTTGAAGCCACCCCTGGTTATAGCTATAGGTTTGCAGAGCAATGGACCTTTTTTTAGTTTTGTTTTGTTTTTGTTTTTTTTTTTTGTGGAAATGAAAGTTATGGGCGTTCCTTTTGAAATCCTCTTTTTGTTTCTCTTCTTCTTCCTCTTTTTCTGATTTAGTCTGTATGATTTAATCTTACATCAATGTCAATGTGCAGGTATTCTTTGATGCTGAAATAAAGAAAATGAACATCCAGAACTGCTACTTCCCACTTTTTGTTTCTCCTGGCGTATTGCAGAAGGAGAAGGATCATGTTGAGGGTTTTGCTCCTGAGGTGAGATTCGAAATCTGTCCTTGGCAATCTTTTGGTGCGGTAGAAAAACTATACTTTGTTTTTTGCTATCTTGGGAAGGATACACTCATTTTATATTGTATGAAATATTGCTTTATATTCAAGCTTAATCTTTCTGAACTCATTGTGGGTTACAAGGTATTATTGCTGATCTAAGTACAGAACTACTTCGTTCATTGTTTGTTTCTTTTGGTGAAACTTTTTCTTAATATTGGGTTCTTCATCGGTACAAGAGTTCGTCTATCTTTTTCTTTTGTGTGTAAGAAGGGTATGTCTTAAATATATTAGATTGGTTGTTCTTGGTTGACAGAAATCTTTTATTACCTGTTATTTTGTATGTGCTTTTGTTTTCATGAGACAATTCATTTATTAAAAGGTAAGGGTCTAACCACATTGGATGTTGGGCTTGCTTAGGTTGCGTGGGTGACAAAATCTGGGGAGTCTGAGTTGGAAGTGCCTATTGCAATTCGCCCAACAAGTGAGACTGTCATGTATCCTTACTATTCCAAGTGGATAAGGGGACACAGAGACTTGCCTTTGAAACTCAATCAGTGGTGCAATGTTGTTCGATGGGAATTCAGCAATCCCACACCATTTATCAGGTAGTTTCTTCCCTAATTTGCTCATTTATATTTGTATTTTTAAATCTATTAACCATGTTAATGGCATGCAATGCCTCCTAAAATGGTGATGAGATGATGTGAAATTTTTGTCAGCTAGCTGATCAAATTTTAGACTGTAGAAGCTTAGGCAAGTCTTTGTGTTGGTATATGAACCTTTGTATTCATGCTGGCAACATTTTTTACTGTTCATTTGTTCTAGAAACCATTTACAATTTATTTCTTGGCATGGGAATTTTCATTTGAAGTCATTTATTCCCTTCATTTATGACATGGTGAAGCAGTTCATGGCAGTGGTTGATAGGTTTTGGATGATTTTGTTATGTTGCACCTCCCAAATTGTCAATCGATTTACACATGATCCTCAAAACTAGGCACTCTTTTTGCTAGGTGTCAAACATGTCTAATGACGTGCAGAATAACCCTCTTTCAAGTGTATGATTGCATTAAGAAGCTTTGTTGATTTATAGAGGACTATGCACTCTTTTTTGCTAATGTCAAACATATTTACTGAAGTGTGTGATAACCTTCTTTAAGGTTCGATGACAGTTATAAAAGGCCTTCTTGATTAATTAGAATTTTGTTTAGTAAAAGATTGCATGCGTTTTTTTGATTGTAGGAGTCGTGAGTTCCTTTGGCAGGAAGGGCATACTGCATTTGCAACAAAAGCAGAGGCAGATGCAGAGGTATGAAATTTTGTTTTATCCCTGAACTTTTGTCATAGAGATCTCTACATAGAAATTAATGGAGGTGGAAATGCAAGAGATTGGTGGGTAATTATTTTTTTTAAAAAAAATCTTGAATGTTCTTTCATCTCAAAGTATGCTGAAGTTCCTAATCTCTACATTCATTTAAAAGATTAAATGCCCATGGTCATTTCGTTAATATTAGAAGTGTCAATCCCCTTTCTGTTTAATTAGGGATTTCTTGAGAACCGGGTTTTCTTCATCTAACATCTTCTAATCTCATTGCAATCCGCTCTGCCTCTTGTTCTTGCATGTTTCTAGCCTACATTTGTTTTCTAAGAGTGCCTAGATGCAGTGTCATTCCTCTGCTTGGAGAATATAATGGTGCATGAGGGTATTCTATGCAATACTAGTTCACCAGTTGACCCAATCCGATCCCCGTGCCCAATTGCCCAAACTGCTTGTAGCTCCTTGCTTGGCTACAGATGATACACGAGGAATCTTTTTCATTTTATTCACAATTATGATACATTGGATTTTTTGTTAACTATTTATGTTAGAGTTGCTTACTTCATATTGAGATTCATTGCTTCCAACTCTTAGCTGTTGATCATGAACCATTTGGTGCAGCTATCTTTGCAATCGTGTTAAGTTGTTAACCATATATGGGAGCCGAAATTCTATATATCAAAAATTAAATAGATAAGAAGCTACAATAAACTAATGGATCTAGAAGTATTTCACAATATGAAGTCTTAATTTATCCTGAATAATGAAAATTGATGAGAAAACACGAAAGAAAAAAAAAATCAAATCATTTAAGATCCTTTTTTTCTTAAATAATATTAATTTTAGTCTTTTACTTGATTTCTGTGGTTTATGTGCCGATGTTAAAACAGAAACTTAAAATTGGTGTCTGGCACAAACTTTTCTGAAAATTTTAACGCAAGAAAGGTGGACTCATCTGTGACTTTTTGTGTTAGCATCATATTTTAGAACTGTAGATCTACTGTATTAACATAGTGACATACTTCTAACTTATTATCATCAATAAAATTATAAAATAAAAGCCTAGTTTGGGCAGGTATTATATGTTCCCAAAGTGTACTAAGGGGCGCCCTATGCACTTATCAAAAAAAAAAAAAAAAAATTATATGTTCCCAAACTCCAGTTTCAATATATTTCTTCTTTTCCCTTTAAAAAGATTATTTTGATATTTCGTGTCTATATTGGAACATGGGCACCTTAGTTTACAAATGTATTCTGTTCTTATGTTCTAATTTCAGGTTCTAGATATTTTGGAACTTTATAGACGTATTTATGAAGAATTCTTGGCTATCCCTGTTGTAAAGGGAAGGAAGAGCGAACATGAGAAATTTGCTGGTGGCTTATACACGACTAGTGTTGAGGTACCTAACAACTAAACATGCACATTTTAATCCATTCTCTGTCATATTTGACAAAGTTTACACTATTTGTGCTGAAACTTGTGTCTATATTTTCTGTGTACTATTTATCAGGCATTTATTCCAAACAATGGTCGTGGTATACAAGGTGCAACTTCACATTGTTTGGGTCAAAATTTTGCAAAAATGTTTGAGATAAACTTTGAAAATGAGAAGGGAGAGAAGGGTATGGTCTGGCAGAACTCATGGGCCTATAGCACTCGAACGGTAAGTTGGATGGGTGGGTCGGATATGAGTATTTTCATGTTAGGAAGTTTTTTTTTTTAATTTTTTTTATAGATATCTTCCTCCACACGTGGTCGCTTTTTTAATTTGACCAATTCTTTTCAGATTGGTGTGATGGTCATGGTCCATGGTGATGATAAAGGCTTGGTTCTGCCACCCAAAGTAGCATCTTACCAGGTTATTGTTATTCCTGTTCCATACAAAGATGCTGATACTAAGGGAATTTTTGATGCCTGTGCCGCTACCGTGGATACCTTGTCTAAGGCAGGTATTCGTGCTAAGGCAGATTTTAGAGACAACTACTCCCCTGGTTGGAAGTACTCGCACTGGGAAATGAAAGGTGTTCCTTTAAGGATTGAAATTGGGCCAAAAGACTTGGCAAATAGTCAGGTCAGCTATTCTGTCTTGATTTTTCTATTATTGTTACTCTCTTCCATCGGTTTATTATGTATCAGATTTTGTTGCATCTAGTGTCTTCTGTTTTCTATTACATAGGTGATCAACTGGAAGAAATTTTACATGCTGATTTTGTTCACAGGTACGTGCTGTTCGCCGTGACAACTCAGCAAAAATAGACATCCCTAGCGCCAAGTTGGTTGAGCAAGTACAAGAAATGCTGGATAATATTCAACAAAACTTGTTTGATATCGCTAAACAAAAACGAGATGCTTCTGTTGAGACTGTAAGAACTTGGGATGAATTTGTGGGAGCGCTCAGCCAAAGGAAATTGATCTTAGCTCCTTGGTGTGATGAGGAGGTATGATCTGTTTTTCAGCTTGTGCATTTGTGTACATAGCTCGATTTAGTGTACAGTTGTACATTATCACACAGTTTTTCATTAAATTTCATTTAGTCATTTTAATATTACACTTTTCTGGTGTTTAAATTGCCTTTTATGTTCAATTTCATTGTTCATTTATTAAAATAACAATATGAAATAGGCATGGTGTGGTGAAATCGTTTTCTACTTTATTGTACTGGTTTTCCCCTCTGATCATCTCTTCCTATAAATGCTCTTTCATTGTTGTGTTTTGGTTAACGTATAAATTAACTTTAATTGGTTCAGTGGAGATTTGCAGTCATGTAATACATGAAATGTATTTCTTTTAACTTTTTGATTTCAAATTGCTTTATGCCAACACTATGCAAATTTGGATAGTAAGTTATGTTTTATTTTGTGAATAGAGGCCTAGAGGGAATGACGTCTCAAGAGGTTGAAAACATTACTTCAACCTCCTTTGTATTTTTTTTTTATCATTTTTGTGCATTTTTATGAATTTGCTTGAAGATGTTTTATTTGTCAAATAACTCTTTAGGAGATGAGACCTTTTTTTCAAAACCCTTTACCACTGGATGGTTGCCTACAATTGTTTTTATTTTTCTAGTGTTCTTGATTTTCTTGATCTTTTATATTTTTCTTGATTGGCATCTCTCTCGTATACTTCATGTGTGGGTTGTGCCCCTTTGTGTTTTTATAAAATGCGATTACTCATTAAAAAAATAACTCTTTAGGAGGTGGAGAAAGATGTGAAAGCAAGGACAAAAGGTGAGATAGGAGCAGCTAAGAGTCTTTGTTCCCCATTTGACCAGCCAGAGCTCCCAGAAGGTACAACCTTTATGTTTCATGTCAGGGTTATTTCATTTATCGTTTTTTTTTTATTACTTTGAAGCATCAACTTTTGACTGTGTAACCTCTCTCCATTTTGCTCAAATTAAATATTGCTCCAAATTTGCCTGTTCTTGCCCCTGAAGATGATCAGAATTGAAAGGGGCGATAAAGGTCTTACTTAGAGTTTGAGAGTAGCATGTTTAAAGTTGCGTTAATGGTAAATTACATGAAGAAGAGTACTACTTTCACCCATTTTCTGATTTCTATCATTGTTGGACAAAATTGTGAATTTGTTGTGGTTAAGGTTGTCTCTGGTCAATTGTGCTGAATCAATGTGGGAATGATTGCAGCCACGACTAGAACTTAAATCAGTGTTTAACAAAAATGAGGAATGTTGATTTCAATCTCTCTCAAATATTCCTAGTGTAGTATTTGTGTAATGCCTCTGAGTCATCCATGTGTTATGAGCAATTTATTAGAATTATGATAGGATTGCATTCGGATCAACACATTTAATTGAATATCGCTGCATGGAGTTTTTATATTCTTTTTGATTCTTCTTCCCAGGTACTATATGCTTTGCTTCAGGAAAGCCTGCAAAAAAGTGGACCTACTGGGGCAGGAGTTACTAGATTATTGGGTTTTAGCACGATTTCTTTTGATGTTTCTCGATCTATTTAACAAGCCATGGAAGCAGCAATCCTGAGGAGCTAGTGAGGGACAATATTTTCCATACAGACATACACATAGACATATCCAATTTTTGTATTTTCTTAGTTAGTAGTCAATTTGATATTGGGTTTTGCTTGAAGAAGTGCGACAAAGCATTTTATTTGCTACAAGCAAGAGGCTAATATGTTTTTACATAATATGTTGCTTTGGATTGAATTAATATCTTTGAACTGTCTATCTCTTTAACTTCAAAGCCGGTTAGGGACATGAGGCAGTAATCTTTCTAACCCCAAGGGGTTGACCCAAGTGGTGAAGGCCTTGGTCTTGGAGGTTTGCTCTCTTCAAGGTCCAAGGTTCAACACCTCTGAGGTGTAAACAATCCCTTGGGGTCACAACCCTCGGTGAAAAGTCAGTGATTTGCTCAGTTCTATGTAGTGTAACTCTCGAGGGTGTGGTGCACGGGAGTCGGGACCGAGGTTTACTTTGCTAGGGTAGGTCAGAAGAGCCTTGCCTTGTAGAGGTTCCTCGATACAAAAAAAAAAAAAAAATGAAGCAGTAATCCTTCCCTTGAATGGTAATAAGGGGGTAAAAGGGTAGCCAAATAGGTTATATAAAAATAGTAGTAGTCTTATATGACTAAATGTGCGTATTATATAAGTTATACGATATTTTTTTTTTTTTGTCCAAAAAATTGTCGGAATAATATAAGAAGAAGTTGATTAAGAATTTCCACTTTTATGAAGTAAATAAAAATTTTGGCCCTTTTCTTTTCAAGACAGATGAAGTAGTACTAATAAAATGACTTGTAGATGAAAAGTGATACAGATCATGTATGGGACAATGTCTTCAGTTCCTTTTAGTCGCATGTATTTAAAAATGAGAATGAAAATTGTTAAGCTTGTTTTGAGGATGTTTTTGTTTTTGGTTTGAAAGGGTTACGAAATGTGGTTTATGTATTTTCAAGAGTTTTGTAGTTTGTTAATATATTTGTTTGAGAATAGAAAACCAAGACATAAATGAATATGACTGATGTTTTTCTTCTTGTAGTTAGAGATGGCAATTTGAATTAGCGTTTCAAGACATAAATATAAGATTATAGATCAATTTTAATTTGATTCAATTAATTAAATAGGTTAAACCCTCTAACCTTAATCCACTTATTTCATGTTCAATTCTTGTGAGATTTGCGGGTTGTGACAAAAAATTTCACCCTTAAATGTTGCATGTATGGTTTCAGTTGTGTTGAAATATGAGTATAAAATTATATATAGATCAATTTTAACTCAATATATTTAATTAAATAATCAAATTCTTAACTTTTACTTACTAATTTTTGATTAAATTTGTCTTGAATTTACAGACGGTATGAAAAATAGCCACCGTTATTCCTTGTCGCACAAATAGTATTTTCATTTTGTTGAGTTAAACGGCATGATCCGTATGAGAAATGCTACATATCTCAAATTTATTTTTCAAAAGTTAGTTCTTAAATAATGTGCTACCATTTCATGAGTTGGTCACACACATCCCAAAATAATAAGAGAAATGCTTGATTGCATTAAAAAGTTCATCTTTTGGCCATTTTAATCCTAAGTGGTATGACCCAATGGTGGTTGGGGGTGGTGGTTTCGGCCACCCCCTTGGCTCCATGGGGGTGGCTCGGCCACCCCCAGTACCGACTGAGGGTGGTTTCGGCCACCCCCTTGGAGCCAAGCCACCCCAATTTTTTTTTTTTTTTTTTTTTAAAAAAGAAGAAATACATTTTTTTTAATTAAAAAAAAAAATTTAAGTAGGTGTCACGTGGACTTCCGTTAAGTCAATTAACGGTCAACTGACAGATGACTAATTTGATCTATTATCAAAATCACATGAACCTCCTATGATATCAATCAAACCGTAGGAAAAAAAAAATAAAGCAACTAAATTCTATGGGGTATTTAGTATTTAACCCTTATTATAATATAAAATTATATTTAATTACAAATAATCTGCATCTTCGATCTTTGTGTCGTCTTTTCAACTAGCCCTATAAAGGGAGGTGCTCCTTAGTCCATCTGTACCTTATCCGCTCTTCTCTCTTTCGCATAGTTCTCTGGAGACTTGACAAACTGAAACGGAGCTCCTCTGTAGACTGTAATGATCAGAAACAGAGCATGAAAGAGAGTACCAGCAATTTCGAATTTAACAGGACCTTTCGCTACAATTTCTTTACTCGTTGTTTTAATAAATCCTTGTCTTAGGCTAAACCCACTCAGAACCATATCTTAGTTTTTGCTAAAAATGGCGTCACCACTCTGTCAATCACCTTTAGTGAAGCACTACCCCTCTGTTTCACCTTTCTCTTCCAAATTCCTTCATGCCCACAAAGATTACCGCCAAATCTCCTACGTGGGGTCCTCAAAATACCTTCAAATGTTTGATATAGGAGCGAAAACATCGAAAGTGGGAGGTAGTAGGACCAGGCGGATGCGTGCAATGGCTTCGTTGGGGGGGCTTTTAGGTGGGATATTTAAAGGGAATGACACTGGGGAGTCCACTAGGCAGCAGTACGCTTCAGTTGTGGGAGTCATCAATGGATTGGAAGCTGAGATGTCCGCATTGTCGGATTCGGAGCTGAGGGACAAGACTCCATTGTTGAAAGAGCGAGCCAAGCAGGGTGAATCTTTAGATTCCCTTTTACCTGTAAGTTTTTAGTAGTAAACCCCTATTCTTATTTGTTTCTGGGATAATATTGGCTTTTCTTGTGTTTTCAGAAGTTGTTTAGTTATTGAATATCAGAAATCGTAATTCAAGTGTAGTCTGTGTAGTCCCTCACCATCAATTTCTCAAAAGGTTAATTGTGTCTGAATGAAGGAATCACGGACTTTTGCTTGCATCAATTTTTTTTCTTTTCACAATTCTTTGTTTGCCCAATTATGGCTGATATCGTTGTTGCTTTCGATTATAACCAACCAAAAGCACGTACGTTGCAGGAAGCATTTGCTGTTGTCAGAGAGGCTTCAAAGCGGGTTCTAGGCCTTCGTCCTTTCGACGTCCAACTGATAGGTAAACTGTTTATGTATGATAGGTGAACAGCTGTTGTTATGACACTGGTGTGCTTACCTCATTTGAAACCATGGGTCAGTCACAAGCAAGTTGGAGCTTTGTTTACATCACTAGTGTGCCAAAAACTTACGTATATATGTTGATTTGCATGTTTCATAATATTTTCTTATGGTTCTTAGAGCTTTTCAATGCACATAAAACACGTTTTGCATTGTCTATGCAGAATAGCACCAATACATAATATTGATTTGCTTGCCTATCTAGAATTTCTGGGTTTGTTGTGTTCTTCACCTGGAGTCCGTGTTAGGGCTCAACACGTGTGTCTAACATCCCTAGGTTAAGTTTGTGTTTTTGTAGTCATAACTGGCCAATTTATGTTTAATAAGCTTTGTTCATGTAGGTGGCATGGTTCTTCATAAGGGAGAAATAGCTGAAATGAGGACTGGAGAAGGAAAGACCCTTGTTGCTATTTTACCAGCTTATCTAAATGCATTAACTGGAAAAGGAGTGCATGTTGTTACTGTCAATGATTATCTTGCTCGACGAGATTGTGAGTGGGTTGGTCAAGTTCCCCGTTTTCTTGGATTGAAGGTTGGCCTAATCCAACGTATGTCTCATTCTTTTATATTTGTTATACTCCATGTTTTGTATCCTTTAATATTTATTACAATTACTTATCAAAAAAAAAAAAATGTATTACAATTGCTTTGTATTTAGATGGATGGATACTTAGATGTAATCTTTCGGAGATTGATCATTTTAAAGCTTCTGTGTTTAATTGTTCAAGTGCTTTGTGCCTGACTCTTCCAGATTCTAAAAGTCTAATTTTGATTGGTTGTGTGTTTTACTAACATGGTAGTTAATAGTTCAAGAATTAGATCACCAAATTCTTTTGAAAACCATACCGGATCCAGTGAAGAACTCTCTCTCTCCACAAACTAATTCATTGCTAGAGTCACTTTCGATTTTTGGGTTTAGCAGCATGCTCCAATAATGGTTCAGACTAGCTAGTCACATATGCTCTTGATTTAGATCATGTATGAGCCACTTTGCCCTTGAAATTTGTTTCACTTGGTGGAAATTTGGGGACGGTTACTTAGTTGGCTGCTATGCAATTTTCATCAATATTAAGTGATGTATAGTTTGTGAAAGGAAAAAAAGGGAAGTTGTACATGTGTTTGCCACAGCATCCAGAGAGGAAGGGCAACTTAATGGTTTGATGGATAGACTTCGGATCGTGATTATGGCCTTGATTGATAATCTTGTGCTGGGCTATCTTTAAAAGTGATTCCTTCAGCTTACCAAAGGGGAGGAGGTGGATAGGTGCTTCAGAAGATACACTTGAAGGAAGTTAATCAATGTTCATCTGGCTGAATTCATAGTTTAGAAGAAACTTGATAACCACGTACTCTTGTTAGTTTTCATTAATCTTTGACTTAATCTATTTTGCCCCCAGTAAAACTTATTATTATTATTATTATTATTTTCTATTTCTATCAAGTCCTCCACAAAGTAGTTAAACTGCAGGTGGATCTTCCAAATGAAATGAGAAATTGGTATTCTACTCTTTGTCATTTTCCCTTTCTTTATTGTTCTTCTGCGCTAATCTTACCTCAATTAAGGGTTTGAACTCTTTCCTAACCCATTCTGCTTTTGTGTCTGTCAGAGCTTGTGTTCCCTTCCATGCCCTTTTGATCTTGTTTGTATTTAATATTGTTAACCAAAAATAGTCAGGAGTTGGGATTAACTTGACAATTGGCAACTAGATATATACCTACTTCTTACTTTATTTTATATCTTTCCTTCCTCTTAAAATTTATCTGGCTAACTTAATTTTATTTTCAAGCACCTCATATGAATGGAAAGTGTGAAATGCAACATGCTAATGAATTTATGAGTCTGGTTTAAAAATCAATTTTCTCTTGATTCTGTTATCTGCCTTTCTTCTTTTTCTCCATTTAATTGACATCAATGATTGATTGTATCTTTTGTATAAATCTATTTGTTTAGTTTTCATTCTTCTACTCTTTTCACTTATCAAAAAAATTTGTTTAGTCAATGACCTTTTACCGCTTAATTATATATTTTCTTTTTGTCTGTTAAAATACTTGTGGCTTTCAAGTTTTCATTCTGATTTACTTGTTGTCTGTTTCTTATTGATTTGGTTGAACTGTATTGATTTGCATTCTGCTGTTATCTTCTTATCTGGGGGGTTTGGTTTGTTTTTTAATAGTCACTGGGTATTGCTTCTACACATTGGCTTGTCAATTTAGCTTTTCAATATAATCTAACAACTGGCTGTATGTGTGGCAGAGAATATGACAAGTGAACAAAGAAGGGAAAATTACTTATGTGACATCACATATGTGACCAATAGTGAGCTTGGTTTTGATTTTTTGAGAGACAACCTTGCCACGGAAAGTAATTTTTGCTTTATGTGCTGTTTTATATGATTATTACTTCATTGCATGAATTGCAATCCATTCAAGAGCTTCCTGATTTCCATTTTTACCTTAGCTGAAGGAATTTTCTGACAATTTACAGAGTGTTGAGGAGCTTGTTTTGAGGAGTTTCAATTACTGTGTAATTGATGAGGTTGATTCCATCCTTATTGATGAAGCTAGAACTCCTCTCATCATATCTGGACCTGCAGAAAAACCTAGCGATCGGTATTATAAAGCTGCAAAGATAGCCGCAGCCTTTGAAAGGGATATACATTACACTGTAAGACTGTGAAGCACATTTTTTGACTGATAAAATTTATATGTTTGACAGGGATTCTTTCTGAACTTAACGAATTCCATTGGATCCATAAATAATACATTCGAATAATTTCTTGAATCCTTCAATATAAATTAATTCTATGCTGTTGCTGAATGGCCGGATTTGTATTACTAATTTTCTCCTTTTATTATTTTGCTTATTACACTGCAAAAGCTAATAGAATGGCCTACTTTTTTTTTTTTTTTTTTTTTTTTTTTTTTCTTTTTTTCCTTTTAGATTGATTTTGGCTGTGCAAAACGTAGTTTTATGGGGCATTATTATTATTTTTTATTGAATTTTATTTACATTGTTCAGTTTCATACAGTAACCAGTTCTTGGGTTGCTCGACTTCTTAAGAGGAACTGTGCCTTTTGACCGTCACAGATAGCTCTGTAATGCCTGTCCATGTTCCAAACATGCTGTTGAGTGTGTACATAATTTGATGTAGAACATGGACCTATGCAAGTATGCAACTGATATTGTTGGAAAATATGATGGATTGTGGGGATAAGACTTGTTTTTATCATAATACAGAAAAGGAATAAAATTGTAGTAAATAAAGTTTTCCTTTTGGGAAGAAATAAAAATGGCTGTTGTTGAAAGAAGTGTGTTTGAATAAGGATTTTAGTTATGCGAGGAAATGTGAAAAGGAAGTATTAGGAGGAGGATATTATTATATTTTGGAAAAGCATGTAGTTCTGATTTATGTATTAATAATATGTACCTATATAATTTGATTTGTCCTTAGAGTACTTTTGTCCTGGATTATAAGAATTTGCTACATCATCATTTCCATTCAGTCAACTCTGTCTAGTGTTCATTTTCATTAATGTAGCTCAATAAATTAATTACATCACCCATTTGTTGTTGATCCTGTGATGGTTCGCTATGAAATACTTTGAAAACAGATTGATTATTGGGCTCAACTGCTCTCAAAAGTAACACACGTAGAATAAATATATTGGTTCAGTTATCAGTGAAAGCAGTATTATTACACTTCTTAGGGTTTGGTCGCTATTGGTTGGGCCCAAACCTGTGGGCTTTGACTATAGCATTGCCCCTAGATCATTAGACATAAAAAATTGTTCCATTTATGAGGAAAACTTGTTCCATTCCTAGTAATCAGAAGTAGATTCATTGTGGATTAGCGTAGGATAATTTTTCAAAGTTCTTTTTCTTACTGAGGTTGTTGTTGCAGGTTGATGAGAAGCAGAAGACGGTTCTACTAATGGAACAGGGTTATGAGGATGCTGAAGCAATTCTGGATGTAAAGGATTTATATGATCCTCGAGAACAGTGGGCATCATTTGTTCTGAATGCAATAAAAGCGAAAGAATTATTTCTTAGAGATGTGAACTATATTATCCGTGGCAAGGAAGTTCTAATTGTGGATGAGTTTACTGGTCGAGTCATGCAGGTGAATCTTCATCTAGGATCTGTATCTCACAAGAAAATTTTAGCATGAGGAAATTTTTTGGCGAGCTGTATGATTTGTATATTGTTGAGTGCATTAGTTCCTTTCATTTACCCATTTACCAGAGAAAAGGAAACAACTTTCAACTGGAAGTTATGTTGCCCTTTCTGAAAAAAACTGAATTTTAACATCAAGTTTGATTCCCTAACTTATTCAGACAAATAAACACACAACTTCTCAGGGAAAGTAGTAATCTCTCTGTAACCCAATGTGGCAGATTATAGGAATATGAATATGAAGCTACAAAGCCCTCAGCAGACACAGCATAGATTGGCTTATTTTTGTCAGAATAATAAGGGCTAAGCAGTTGTTTCCGCAAATTCCTAAAACTTTCTATGTCTACATGTTTAACATCATTTTTTCCCAATCTTAGCAAAAGCTTATTCATGCAATAAAGCTAACCCTTAATCATGAATTGGTCCTTCCTGCAGAGGATCACTTATTCATATCCTTCTATTGTAATTCTGAATTTGTAATAGCTGTTGACCTATGTATAATTGGAAATAACACTATTTTCCCTTTTGTTTTACTGACGAAATTTGCCAGATTTAGGTTAAAGAGTTTAACAAATTTCTGTACTCAGAATTCAGTGTATATATAAGGTTCACTTGATTGTGTGTGTGGGTAGCAGTAGTCCTCAAACACAGCATGTGGCAGTCGCTTAATGAATTTCTTCAACTTATAGTATTCTGCTGTCACTATAATTTCCATGACCAGGATTACATGCACAGAATCTCTAGGATATGAAAAACAAGGGTAAAAAGGAAGCTGTTGATCTCTCAAGGCACACCATAATGTCTATTACTTGTCTTTTCTGTTAGGGGAGGCGGTGGAGTGATGGGCTTCACCAGGCAGTTGAAGCAAAAGAAGGTTTACCCATACAAAATGAGACTGTAACTCTGGCATCAATTAGCTACCAGAACTTCTTTCTCCAGGTTGGAGCTTCTTAGTCTCAGTATTAGCTTAAGCCTGTGGCAATTTATTCTCTCTGATTTCCTAATGCCTTTTTCCTTGCATTGTTGGCAGTTCCCTAAACTTTGTGGAATGACTGGCACTGCAGCAACTGAAAGTACTGAATTTGAGAGCATATACAAGCTGAAAGTTACAATTGTACCTACAAACAAGCCTATGATAAGAAAGGTATCTTCCAGCAAGCCATCTCTAAAGTTTTTGATGAAATGTAAAATAGGAGAAAATAGCGGAAGCGGAGAGAAAGAGGTTTACAAAGAAATTTGGGGTGGTTTAGTGTTAGACGCCTACGTCCACCACTATGAATTGCCCCAAGGGCTACACTGTGCTCGTATTCACTTGATTTGTTAACAATACAAATAGTTTCTATTTATAGGGAAAATGGGGTTAGGGGGAGATAATACAAGGTAAGGGATTTGATTACAATCACACATGAACAAGAAATAATCTAATAAGGAAAATATAAATCCAATAAAGAAATCCTATGTTTGAACATCCCTCCTCAACCTCAAGGTGGAAGCTTGAGTTTGGAAATAAAAGGAATTGTTTTTTTAAGCCAAAAACAATGGCATAAGTTAAGCTACCGATCGAGACAGCAACACCAACAAAGACAACACTACACAACGTTTTTTGACTTGGGAGAACATCGTGACAGTGGTTGGTTTCAATCTAGAGAAAAAAAAAAAAAAGAAAAAAGTGCGGCACTTTTGCTCTCCTTATGACCAAAGGAAGAGAAGATGAGCTATCGAAGGACTGAAACAAAGAGAGAACGAAAAACAAAAATTGCCCTTTAGTGATCAATTCTAGTCTTTGATACCATGGAAAGTTTGCATTGAAATGTAAAATGAGAGAAAATAGCAGAAGTGAAGAGAAAATGAACATAAAGGAATTTGGGGTGGTCCGGTGTTACACGCCTACGACCACCGCTAGGAATTTTCCTAAGGGCTACATTGTGCTCTTATTCACTTAATATCTTTACAATTCAAATGACTCCTATTTTTAGGGGAAATGGGGTGGGTGGAGAGAATACAAATAAGACTAGGATTTGATTACATAAACACATAATTGAGAAATAATCTAATAAGGAAAAGATAAACCCAATATAGAAATCCTATATCCTAACTAAGGTTGGCAATTTTTGACACAACTTGCAAACCCAATACGAACCCAACACAAAATTAGCGGATTAGGATTGAGGGGTAAGACCCGTTTAATTAAATGGGTCAGGTTATGGTTGACTTATATAGTTTTATATCCACGACTCGACTCGATATACAACACTAGAGCTGGCAACTTTTAATACGACCTAGGAACCCGATACGAACCAAACAGGAAATTAGCAGTTATAGTTAAGGGGTTTGACCCATTTAGTTAAATAGGTTGGATTAGAGTTGACCTATATAGTCTTGTATTCACTTTTCGACAAGGCCCGAATCCGATATGCGAATACAAATTGCCACCCCTAATTCTAACACCATCCATGTGTAACATATCTGCAGTACTGGTGGTTATTATCATTGCAACGCTGATTGCGTAACCTAATTACCTGAATGTGGAGTGTGTAAAACAAAGAAGAATTTATTATTAGATTTTTTTTTTTAATGTAAATGATTAAATAAATAGATTTCCCTAGGAGGAGGGGGAATTTACTTTTTCTTAGTTTTCATTTTAAATTATTTAAATCTAGAAACCTTTTTTAAGCCTATATATGTGAGTTCCATTGATGGTATGGAACTTATTTAAATATTTGAAGTCTGCCAATTTCCTTAAAATCTCTTTAATTTATTTCAGGATGA
>NC_081542.1:17433646-17439329 GCF_901000735.1 Corylus avellana
TGGAACGATTTAAGGACTTGAACCATGATCTGTTGGAAAATCATGAAATTGGAAAAGAGGATAATTTTCAAATGAGACTTTCCATCTTTGGATCATTTATTAATTTTTTTTTTTTTTTTGTTTCCATTTTGAACTATGAGACTTTCAAAAATTAAAGGTTGAAGAAGATATGAAGATACCAGATAGCATAGTATTAATTCAATTTTTAATGGTTTAATGCTACGAATTGAATACTATTGACTTTTTTTTTAATAAATTGCGACATGTGGCGCGAATTCATTTTTTTTAAAGGCTAAACCGGTTTTTTAAGACATAATTTTTTAACATTAATGAACCCATCACTTTTTACGAGTGCAAAACTATGTCGTTTTTGACTCTTTGAGTAAGAAATAAATAGTTAAACAATTGTTTATGTGTAAAACAAAATCGGTTTAAAAATTGGTAAAAAACAATGGTTTAAAAAATGGCTAAGAAATTAAGAGAAAATGGTTGAAAAAAAAGCGTTTGTATATATGTATAAGTATAATTTATAAGGACTTATAAGTTTATAACATACATTTGAACTAAGTCTCTAGGTACTTAATTATTGTTTTAATATGAACTTGTATTCTTATAACTTATGTCATATTATATATATATATAATTTGTTAATATTTGCTTGTATTTTAACTATTCAATATAGTTATAGATTTAATTAGTTAACAACTTAACCATATGTCATGATATTTCATATTAGTTACTATTTATGTAACTTGTGTTGATTAGCTTACTTTATTTTTGTTTTTGTAAAAGGGAAATAGTTAACTTACTTAGTAATACTAAGTTAGTAACTTATATGTTAACTAACAAGTATGTATATTATATATTCGTATATATAATCGTCATACAAATATTAAGTAACGTATAATTTTTTCTTTGTCAAAATAACCTATAGTTAATTATACTAAGTTAGTAATTTAATATATATTAACTTGGTTAATATGTTAGTTTATTAACTAACTAGTTACTAGTTAGTATGTTAATACTAATATATAACACATGTATAATAAAATAAGTAATATACATAGAAGTATTCAGTAACATGTACTTAATTATATTTACTTAATATATATTGATTAACTAGATAATATGTTCATTTATGATCTAACTAGTTAGTATGTCAACTAATACATATACATAAATATTAAATAATTCATATAACATATATTATTTAATTACTAATATACATATTTAAATATATATAACTATTTTTTTTGTAATATATATATATATGAACGAGCTAACAAGTCGTGCTAACGAGCCGGTTCGAGTCTTAAACGAATCGAGCTTACGAGTCCCCGTCGAGTTTTATCGAGCGAGCCGAGTATGTGTCACTAACTAATCGAGCGGGTTTTAACAGTAACAAGCGGGCTTGTACAGTGTCGAGCTCGAGTTCGGATCGAGCTTAACCGAGCGGGTATCGAGCGAGCTGTCGAGTTGTATTAGCTCGCTTACACCCCTACGTAGTATGTTTCGCCATCAACAGTCGGCACGCACACGCCACTATTCTGAAACCTCTTCCCCACATCATGTGCGACGGTGCGAAAGAACTTGCCGTTGACCACATATCTATTATATTGGACTGCTGAGACCATTGACCCTCTACAATGCATTACTAGTTTCTCACCCAACTCCTTCCTACGTCGATTGTCCGAACAGTCGACCTACGAGGTATATACAACGACGAAGTATAATTAGTGCATGACATTAGACTTACAAAGTCACGGTACCAATCGCAAAATTGATCAAAATGTTGGGTTTCCAATTGATCGTCCGTTGTTCGCCCCCTGTTTGCAGTTTGTCTTATCGAATCCTTGTGCATCCTACATATCCAATATAAAATCAATTTAATTTAATTCACAACTAACGCTGTTGCAAGATATGAGTATGCATATATTTATTACACAATACTCACGTCCATAGTTGGAGGAAGTCATCTGAGTTAAACAGAATGTAATGGTGAATCTGTATCAACATGAGTCGGTCGAGGACGACTCGGGTTCCAGCCCCTTTAGGCCCCATCCAGGGTTCGTTGCGGCCTATTGTGAAATGGCGGTGCGTTCTTTAAATTCATCGAACAGAACGTCACAAATTCGGTTACTATGTAGTCCTCCGCAATGCGGCCCTCAGGTGCCGCTATATTACGCACACTAGATTTGAACACCCTGAGACTCCTACATATCAAAACTAGTCAATTATTACATCTAATAATTATTTTTAAATAAATAAATGACAACAAAATTGTAGTTTTAATTTTTTTGGGAAAATGTTACCTCTCTGCCAGATACATCCACTTATACTGTACCGGTCCACCGAGTCGGCATTCACATACAAGATGTACCACAACATGAACCATGCTGGTGAAAAACTAGAGGGGAATATTTGTTCAAACTTGCACAGAGTGATATAGATCCAGCCTCAAGTCGGGCCATATTCTCTTGGGTCAACACTGTTGAACATATGCCCCTGAAGAATGCAGACATCTCAACTAGCAGTCTAACCACATTACCGGGCAGTGATCTACGCAATGCAATCAGGAGAAGTTGTTGCATCAATACGTGATTGTCATGACTCTTCAAATCCGATATTGTCCGGTCCTTAAGTTTTACACATATGAAAATGTTCGAGGCATATCCGTCTGGCACCCTTATATTTCGAAGCACTTTTAGGAAACTAGTTTTATCCTCTTTCGACATCGTGTGGCAAGCATGAGGCATATAGATTCTTCCATTATCACCTATGAAATGATGAAGTGCTGGTCTCAAACCCATTTTTTGCAAGTCTTTACGGGCTTTAAGGTTGTCTTTCGTTTTTCCCTTAATGTCCAGTATTATGCCAATTATATTGTCCATCACATTTTTCTCTATGTGCATGACATCAAGGTTGTGCTGCAATAAATTATCCTTCCAGTACGGCAAACGAAAGAAAATATTTTTCTTCTTCCACAATATATTATCAATCATCTTTCTCTTTGCATGTGAATTATCAATGTTAACTGACTTACCGGCACTCTCATCCCCAAATATCATCCCTTCTAACTGTTTTAAGATTTCATCTCCATCTGCAACATCAAGGGCACATTCTAGTTCTCGGTTACCATCAAATGTATTTTTATTCCGCCTCCATGGATGATCTATGGGCAAGTATCGCCTATGCCTCATAAAGCAAATCTTACTTCCATGTTTTAACTATTTAGAACTTGTTGCATGCATACAGCAAGGGCATGCCTTTTCACCCTTTGTAGGCCACTCAGACAAGTCCGCGTATGCCGAAAAGTCATTAATTGTCCACATCAGCTGCGCTCGGAGCATGAAATTCTTTTTCAATGAGACATCAAATGTTCGTACCCCCACATTTCATAGTAACTGCAATTCCTCAATTAACGGTTGCATGTAGACATCTATATCCATTCCAAGTGAACTTGGCCCTGGAATAAGCAGGGATAATATGAAAGACGTTTGCTTCATGCACATCCAAGGAGGGAGGTTGTACGGTACAAGCATTACAAGCCAAGTACTGTGGGATGTGCTCATGTTCCCAAAAGGATTAAATCCATCCGAGGTTAGGCCATGTTTTAAGTTTCTACTATCCGTTGAAAACTCAGGATATAAATTGTCGAATGACTTCCATGCTTCACCGTCGGCTGGATGCCTCAATACGGCGTCCTTAGTGTGGCCTTCTGCATGTCACCTCATATAGGGTGCAGTATGCTCTGACATAAAAAGCCTCTGTAGTCATGGTATGATGAAAAACCACCACAAAACCTTGACCGGACGTCTCTTACTCGACTCTATGGGGTGGCCATCCTCGTCCAAATGAATTTCGTCCTTCCACTTAGATTTTTCACATTTAACGCATGAATCTAAGTCCTTATTGCCCTTCCAGAACAACATACAATCATTGCAACAAGCCGGAATCTTCTCATACCCGAGTCCCATGTCCCTTAGAAACCGTTTCGCCTCATATGTATTAACTGACAGAGCTCCATCATCTGCAGGCAGAACTGATTGATTAGCTCGAGGAAACACGAGAATATCGTATTACTAACTCCACCCACACACTTCAAATTGTACAGATGTACAGTAGTACTCAGTTTGCTATGTTTGGTCTTATCATGAAGCGGTTTGTCTGCCTTTTTCAGCAATTCCTCGTACTTTCGTACGTCACCTCCATCGGATTCGTCATGCACAATGTCTTCTTCCTCTCCATGCACCTCAACCCGAGGCTCACTATTGTCATCTCTCACTTCGTGCATGCCGAATGCATCACGCAACATGGCGTGCATATTTCCAGCCTGTTCAGTGCTTGCACCCACAGCTGTTGCCGGACGCGATGAATTGGAGCCATCAACGGGAGCTCTAACAGGCCTCTCGCCATGATAAATCCAGTATGTGTATTGGGGCCACATTCCTTTCCCCCCTGTCAAGTGGTCGTATACCAAATCTGGGGGGTGTCTCCTGTTACAGCGACACGTCTTACAGGGGCACAAAATAAGTTTGTCTGGAGTGTCACAGTTCCTAACTGCGAAGTCCACAAACGCTCTGCATCCGTCTCTGTATTCCTTCGTACCCCTAGATTTCTTCATCCAACTCTTGTCCATAGTGTTACTACGTACATTATAAACATAAATATATAAGAATTACGCTAAACCTAATAACATGTACGTTCGTTGTTTTATTAATAACATGTACTCGATCTAATAAAAATTTGCAAAACCTAAACCAAACCAACCACGAAACAAATTGAAAAGCATAATTTGTTACGGGGACCTAAATAAAATCAAGCTCAATTATATATGTTTATGTCGCAATATTTTTAAAGAAATAAAGTTACATAATTTGTACTTCGTATGGAGACCCTAAATAAAATTCATCTAATTAACCACATATGTAGGTTATATAACCGCATTATGTATTTTTAATTATTATATTTGTAATCATTTATATAAATGATTACAAAAATAAATTTATTTTCTATTTTTTTATTTTTTACTATATAAATGATAATTTATATAATAAAGGTTTGCAAAACCTACACAAAATAAAAAAAGTAACCTAATAGCAATTAGATTTCTAAAAAACGTAAATATAAATATTTTGCATGCATGCACATATTGAACAATCCCCTACATTCCTACGTATGTACCTATCATACAAACATGCATGGACCATAAAAATATTATATTTCAACCAAACTAATAAGTTAATTAGCTAACAAAAACATTACATTATATATATATACAATGCTCACAAAAAATTATAAATATATATTATTAGATTATAAATATATAAATATAGAATATATATATATATATATACCTGATCGGTGATGATGAGAGGGAGATGGCCGGAAAATGAGTGAGTGGTGCGTTGGCCGTCAGTTGCCGGTGAGTTGTCGGCCGGAGATGAACATCGCCGGCGGAGAGAGCAGGTGGCGGTGGCTGGTGCGGCTGATTTAGGATGAAGAGTAGAGCAAACTAGGAAGCTCTAAAATCGAAGTGGTGAAGCTACTTGATAAGAGATCAAAGGGGGCTTTGTGAGAAGAAGTGGAAAAAATGCAGAAGAAATTAAGAAGAGGGTGCTGCGCGCGGGGGAGAGAAGAAGAAAAGAGGGAAAAAAAAAGAAAGAAAATGAGAGGAAGAAGA
>NC_081542.1:17439390-17450425 GCF_901000735.1 Corylus avellana
CACGTTACCTTTTTGTAACGTGCCATGTGGCACGTTACTACTAATATATAAAATATTATATATATTAATATTAATACTACTTAATTAATTCTATAATTAATATATATATATATATATATATATATACACTTATAAGTAAGTATATTAATTAATATATGTATATATATATTAATACACTTAATATATTATATATATCTTAATTAGTAGTTGATTGATATATATATATATATATATATATATATATATATATATAAAGTATATTTATACATGACAAAGAGCCGCTTTATTTAATTAATTTGTCCCTACTTGTATCTATTCCTCAACACTTGGCTCATTAATTAGCTAACTGGTAGTTGAATCGATCCAACACTACCTTCTTCGATCACTTGTATTTCACCCTTAAGCTCTATATATATCCAGGACGTTGATGGACGCCTCTATTTTGTCTCCACTTAATAAGTATCAATTAATTAATTATCAACGTATAAGTTGAAATATATATATATATATATATATATATATATATATATATATATATATATATATATATATATATATTGAGATAAATTGGTGGACTTTATTGATAATAATCATGTGTGGAGGAAAAAACTCCAAACAAAACAATCATCGAGATAGAGCCAAATGCTCCATCAAAATAATATCACTAATACAATTGGGGGTGGTATCCCTCCAAATTCTATCACTGGTATCAGTTGTTGCCGCTTTCGCCAACCTATGAGTCGCCTCATTTGCTTCACGAGGAACAAAGACACAATTCCATCTTGAGAAAGTGAATAGTATCCGTCTTGTGTCTTCTATTAGATGCCCAAATCGACTCCATATGCCCGTGTCATGTTGGATAGCCTCCACAATTTGCTTGGCATCTCCCTCCAGGATTAAATTTTGTACTTCCATATCTCTGCATAAACAAACAGCATGAAAGGCAGCGTATGCTTCCCCCATAGCTGGCTCTAATATACCCATCCTCGTTTTACATAGAGCAGCGATCACTTTCCCATTTTCGTCCCTGACGACAGCTCCGATCCCCACTCTTCCACTAACTTTATCAATAGCCACATCCCAGTTTGTCTTATGCCAACCTTGGTTAGGTGCTCGCCATACCTTCAAAGAAGTAGACCCATGCTTGTCCTCTGGTTTTTTCTGTTGTAACTGGGCATAGGCTAGTGTATCTTCTGTAGCTTTGTGGAGAATGACGTTGGGATCAACAAAAATTCCATCATGGACCCATTTGTTTCTGCGGAACCATACTTGGCGTGATATTTGAATAAATAGAGCAAAATCGGACAGGTCACATTTATTGAAAATGATCTCCGCAATCTGCATGTAGCTCCCCCCCTCTGTGGGCATCTTTTGGAATACTCTTTTACTGCAACCCCATATATCTTTTGCTGCTGAACAATCCCACAAGGCATGAAGAACTGTCTCCGGTTCTTGCTCACAAATGGGGCAATAAGGTTCTTGCACTACCTTACGTTGGAGTAAATTTGCCTTAGTGGGAAGTACATTGTGGCAAGCTCTCCAGAAAAAATTCTTTGTTGCGTTTGGAATTGGTAATTTCCACAGAATACATTCCTCCCTCTTTGTAGATCCTCCTGGCCAGCTCCTCATCTCCATCTCCTTTGCTAAGTGATAGGCACTTTTAACCGAGAAGATGCCCGAACTTGTACACCTCCAAATTCGTTTGTCCGGTTGCTGCATCTGGCTCACTTGTATAGAATTAATAGCCGTTACCTCCTCAGTTGTGAAGATGCTATTTAAAAGATGTTGATTCCACTCACCCCTTTCCCGATCAATTAATTCTTGTACCGTGCTATTTGGATTCAGCACCTTCGTAGGAGAATGGACTTTAAAAGTTGATGGTATTGGGATCCAAGCATCACCCCAAATCTTTATCGATTGCCCATTTCCTACTCTCCATATTAGGCCAGCCTCAAGTAGGTCCCTAGCTCCATGTATACTTCTCCATTCGAATGAGGGTTTTGAGCCCAACTTTGCCTCCAAAAAAGAGGAGTTGGAATAATATTTTGCCTTCAAAATTTTAGCTGTTAAGCTCTCCGGGGATTGTAATAAACGCCAACATTGTTTTGCTAGGAGGGCCTTGTTGAAACTCACCAAATCTCTGAAACCCAAGCCGCCCCGTTCCTTGGACAATCCCAATTGACTCCACCTCATCCAATGAATACGTGCTTCATTTTCTTGATGCCCCCACCAGAATTTCTGCATCATAGAATTGATTTCGGCACACAATCCCTTTGGCATGAGGAAGATGCTCATGCTGTAGGTAGGGATTGCTTGAATGATTGCTTTCAATAGGATCTCTTTCCCTGCTTGTGACAGGAACTTTAACTTCCAATCACTTAGTCGTCTCCAAACTCTGTCCTTGATACTCTTGAAAGCTTGCTTTCGAGATTTGCCCACAAGTGCCGGTAGCCCTAGGTAAGTGTCATATCTCTGAGTGTCTGGGATCCCTGATAGTCGTAAGATTTCCAGTCGAGTCTCTGTAATATTAAATATGCGTAATATTTAATATACGTAATATTAAATATGCGTAATATTACGTATATGGCGTGCATATATATTTCCATCATGCATGTTCAGGGCTTGCATCGGCCAGTTCTCTTAATTTATTAGTTAATTAATTGATCAATTAAGTAGTGTTATAATTTGCATGCTTGATGTTAATATAGGGCTATAATGCTAGTGCATATCCTGACTATGAAATAAAGCATGGTGTTAGTGTTTATAGAGCTGATAGCCTCTAGCGTGCTTGACACATAAGTAGTGATGCCTATAGTGTTGTAAAACACAAGCAGTAATGCATATTCTTTTCTAGAGGCATATCTTAGCCATATCTTTTTTGGGTTCTAATCTTTCTCTGAAGACTCACATGCAATCTAGATTATGATTTGCATGCCACAAAGTCTTAAGCGAGCCCCAATATTTTTTTCTCAAAGTTATTAATAATAGAATGAATTAATGTCAACAAAATTGTATGATCATTTACAAGATTACACTTGTATAAAAAATACACTTCTCATCTAGCAAATAATGCAAAGAGTGCCTTAAAAAATCTTTTTATCATCAAATGTTATTCTATTCCTTGGAGGAGGAATAGAATAACATTTGACGGCAAACAAGAATTTGAATGTGCCCCACATGTGCCAAGTGGAGATGAAATTCTTTGACAATTACAAGATATGGCAAATGGAGATGAGAATGCCGGTAAGGCAAGGTCGGATAATAAGAAAAAAGATAAGAAACCGAAGAAGAGTGGGCCGACAGACGGAGAAAGCGATACTGCTAACGTATTGTGGAAGAAGAAAAGTGTTTTCTTTAGGTTGCCGTATTGGAAAGATAATCTATTGCGGTACAACCTTAATGTCATGCACATTGAGAAAAATGTGATGGACAACATTCTTGCAACAATATTAGACATTCCAGGCAAAACGAAGGACAACATCCAAGCCCGCACAGACTTGCAAGAAATGGGGTTGAGACATACACTTCATCCGTACACGGGCGAGGATGGTCAAACATATATGCTCGTAGCTTGTCACACGATGTCTAAGAACGAGAAAACACATTTTTTGAAAGTGCTTCGAAATGTAAGGGTGCCAGACGGATATGCCTCGAATGTTTCCCGATGTGTACGACTTAGTGATCGTACGATATTCGGTTTGAAGAGCCATGATAGTCACGTAATTATGCAACAACTTCTCTCTATTGCATTGCATGGATCATTGCCAGGAAACGTGGTTAGACCACTTGTCGGGATGTCTGCATTCTTTCAGGGGCATATGTACAATGTCATTGACACGAGATGATATGGACCGATTAGAGGGTGGCATTTACATTACTTTGTGCTAGATTGAAAGGGTCTTCCCCCCAAGTTATTTTACTGTGATGGTTCACTTGGTCGTGCATCTTGTCCGTGAATGCCGATTTGGTGGACCGGTACAGTATAGGTGGATGTATCCGGCAGAGAGGTAAAATAACTTTACTAATATTCATATTTATTATTTTTTATCCGATATAAAACCGTCACTAACTATAATGAATGAATTATGATCATATGTAGAAGCCTTGGGGTGTTCAAATCTAATGTTCGCAATAAAGCAGCCCCTAATGGCTGCATTGCGGAGGGTTACATAGCAACGGAGTTGGTGGTGTTCTGCTCAAGGGATCTAGATCACGCACCAACATTTGACAATAGGACTGTAAGAAACCCGGATGGTTCAAAGAGGGCGGGAACATGAGTCATCCTCGACCGTGTCACATTGACACAAATTTACCGATACATTATTTTTAACTCTGATGAGTTCCTTCAACTACGGACGTAAGTCGTGTTAGTAGTGTATACAAGTTCAATATTACCTTGCACCCTTAGTTGTGAATTATAATATAATTTAAAATTTGTATTGTAGGGTGCACATGGATACACTTAGGCGATCATGCGATAGGGGGCGAACGACGGAGGATCAGTTGGAAACCCAACATCATATGCTGTTCTCCGATTGGTACCGTGACTACGTAAGACTACCGTAATGTTTAACTGTTACAGACCCATTATATTTAGTTATTGGTTCATAACAACTAACAAAACTAACTTTCTTATGGTCAATTGTACGTATGTGCTAACAGGTCGATCGATTGGACGATCGACAAAGAAAAGAATTAGGTGACAAACTGGTAATGCATTGTAGAGGGCCGAAGGCCACAGCGACCAGATATAACAGATATGTGGTTAACGAAAAACTGTTTCGCACTATTGCATTCGATGCTGAAAAAAGGACCCAGAACAGCGGGGTGTGTGTGCCAACAGTTGATGGCGAAACGTACTATGGGAAGTTGACGGAAATAATTGAGGTGGAGTACTTCGACAGGACTAAGTATGTTTTGTTTAAGTGCGATTGGGCGAACAACACGAGGAATAGGGGGTACAAAGTAGACGAGTATGGCATACTGCTTGTCAGCTTCAAAAACCTTGTCCACCGGGGCCAGAAAATTACTGATGAGCCGTATGTGCTAACGTCACAAGTTGACCAAGTCTTTTACGTCGAAGATGAAAGGAATCCTGATTGGGCTTGTGTTGTAAGAACTAAACCTAGAAACGTATACGACGTTGGACAAGGTGAAGGTTCCGATGATGAAAGTGTCAACTACCACGAGTGTGAGCCGCTCCTATTGACCAGCAATAATGAAGTGGATCCGCAAGATGACATTGACTACATCCGACGAGACTTAGATCCGTATGTGATTTAAAAAAATTTAAAACTTTAATAATATATATCGTTCACATTATTTTGACGTATTTAATGTTATTTCTTTCTACATTGATTGGTTATTGTGGTGCATTTTTTATCTATTATATACATAATTAATTTGGTATATTATGTGTTTTGCAGGTTGACATGAGTACAAGGGGGAAGAGTAGACGATGAGGGTCCTAACAGATAGACGACCAGGGGTATAGACCCTTACTTCCTGAGCATGGGGAAGGGTCTCAGCCGGTTCCATATCACACGGAGGCCTCATATGATCTTGGTACTCCATATCCTACCATGAGCGAGCTGGGTGTATGTGCACATGGAGAGGTAGATAGGATGTTCCCCTCCGAGTTGAACACGAGTATCCCATACAGTGAGCTATCGCAGCCAGATGACAACGTGACACAATACTATGGGGAGCATGAGGATGATGGCTCAGGTGACTTGGAGGCCGATGATCTTCCAGAAGTGTTGGGCGTTCGCCAGCTCCGGACAATAAGTAAGTATATATGCTTCAAAAACCCATTTTGAATATGTATAAAATTTATGTAGTTACTATTAATTTTCAAATAATTAACATTTGCAATTATTAATGCGTTAGGTATCAAGGGAGACGGGAGCACCCAATTTCAGGTGGTGGGCATCCCAGAATAGAACAAGAAGTGGGAGGTCCCCCTTGGCCAAAAAATCGTCTGCGAGTATAATAAGGCGTCGCAGCCCGTAGGATTTAGCGGGATGAAATTCAGAAGGGAGGCCGGCAACGTCATAAGGGCTGGGACTTATGTTAGGCTCCGAGATGAATGGGAGCATGCACATCCCCGTGCGAAGGAAGATGTATGGGACACTTTGATGGTATGGTTAAATTTTTTCTCATATTTTTGCACGTGTATTTCAATATTTTAAATGTTGTTAATGTGTGCAATTATACGCCTAATTTGTTCGACTTATATATGCAGACTCAGTTCTACATGCCGCCTGAGTATGATCTTGAGGCGATTAAAAGGGACGCCTTCAGAGATATGGGCACGAAGCTGAAGAGTTGGAGACACTCTGTAAAACGCTCATTAAAAATCCAAGCGGGCGATACTCCAGACTCAGTGAAGGCGAGAATGGGTGAGACTGCCATTAGGAAATACGACGCCGAGGACTTGAATGTCTTGTTTGCGAGATGGTGCGACCCGAAAAATCAGGTACGTCTGGAGTGTTTTCAGAATCTGTCTTCTTTATTGGTTTGCTTTGTTCATAGGCTTGTGATGATCGATCTCCCGTTGTTGATTATTATCCATATTTGGGTGTTCTCTAAAAAAATTTAGCTTTTTTATTTTTTTCATTTTCGTGATTCATGATGCATTGACATACAACTCAGAGATCATCATAATTTCTTCAACTCAGCAATTACGAGCTTCAAAACATTTTATGAATGACATATATAGAAGTTATTTTTTAAAGAAAAACTAGGAAGAAAAAGAAAAATATTCATGCTTCTTATTTTTAAGTTGTTATTCCCCAAAAAACAAGTTTTAGGAACCAAAAACAGAATATAGAAAAATGGGGAAAAAAAAAAACTATCCCAATGAAGGTAGATAAATTTGATCCATGATCCATCCCAATGACCAATCTAATTTGTGTTTTGAAACAACATGATCAATTGCATATATATATATATATATATAGTAAAGAAATATATGAATATATTTGAATAGGAAGAAAAAAGGAGCAATTGGCTAGTGGAATTAATTGTAATTGTTTAGTTTGATTAATTGTAATTGGGTTATGCCTGACATTTTAAGAGTGATATACATATAGAAGTTTGCTGCCAAGATGAAGGAATTGCGAGCAAGAAACAACACGCCTCACTGCACTGGGTCGATGAGCTTCGCTAGAACGACATATCAAGAGGTATTTATATATCTTTACTGCATATATATATAATCGGTTGTTTAGGTCGATCATTTTCTTAATTTTTTTTGTTTTTTTGTTGTTGTATTGATATATTTTCTATGCAGACCGTATCCGCGGGGGGCACTCCTCCAATTCGAGCGGAAAGTTACATCAAGACTCACACATGCAAGGAAGGTGGCTATCCGAATGACGTGGTCATGGACAGATGTGTAAGTACTCAAACTTATATATTTTGATAAATTATTTATGATTAACGTTCCTTATACGAGATACTAACTTGTTTTTTAATATACAGGAGAGGATGAAGGAATTGATGCCCACTGACCCGGCAAATACTAAGACTGTGACGGAAGGGACGATACGGTGGACACCTGATGACGCGTATGCTCAGGCGCATGGAAATAAGCCTAAGTATGCTGGCAGGGTCCGCCAGCTGGGTCCGAATGTGCGGCCGGTGCGGGGCAGCATACATTCATACTATACACCGTCCCAAACACGGTCTCAAAATTCTTGGAGCTCCTCGTTCTCACAGATGACAGATAGAATTAGAGAACTTGAGAAGGAGTGGGCAAACACAAAAAGTGCAATGGATGAGATGGCGAGGCAAATTGAAGCATAAAAAGCCCAGATAGCAGAGAAAGATGCTACGATTGAGGCTCGTTTCCGCCAGATCGAGGCAATGTTCGGGTCGACGTCTGGATCTGCGCCCCCTAGAGGTAATGATATATTTTATTTTGTTTTTCTAATAATTGTTAACTGTTAGAAACCCCTAGTTACAGCGGTCTAGAACTTACGTATATTTGCATCATATTATAGAGTAATTTTGAATTTTTGTATTGATTATTATTGGTTCACAACTCATTTGTAGGTAATGCAAAGTAAGAGTTGGGGAATGATTGTGTTGAGTTGGGCGCCACAGGGCTGGTCATCACTATTTGTTAAGTTCTATATACATATTACTGTTTATTGTTTTGTATATAGTTAGATCAAACTATATGTTTGTTGAGACTAATTGAAACTTATTTCTAGTAGATAATCCAGAAATGTTTTATTGTATATTTGTTTTGCCTTGTGTTAGAACGTTTTTTCGATGTATATATATGTTTTATTATGTGTTGTGTTGAAATGTAGTATGTGTGTTGGAATTTTGTTTAATGAAGTATGTGTTGGATATATGTTTGTTGAATATTGGATATATATTATTAATGAAGTTGTGTTGTATTGGATATATATTATTGGATATTTGATATATATTATTAATGAAGTTGTGTTGTGTTTGATATATTATTGGATATTTGATATATATTATTAATGAAGTTTTGTTGTGTTGGATATATGTATGTGGATTATGGATGTGTATTATGTTTGTGGATTATGGATTGGATTGGATTGGATTATGGATTGTGGATTATGTATGTGGACTATGGATTGGATTGAATTATGGATTATGGATTATGGATTATGTATGTGGATTGGATTGCATTATATATGTGGATTGGATTGTATTATGGATGTGTATTATGGATTGGATTGGATTATGGATTGTGGATATGTAGGTGGATTATGTATGTGGATTATGGATTTGATTGGATTGTGGATTATGTATGTGAATTGGATTGGATTAGATTAGATTGGATTGGATTGGATTATGTATGTGAATTGGATTGGATTGTGTATTATGGATTGGATTGGATTATGGATTGTGGATTATGTATGTGGATTGAATTGGATATGATTATGTATGTGGATTATGGATTGAATTGAATTGGATTGGATTATGTATGTGGATTAGAAATATTTGAATATTGGAATTGGAATATCAGGAATTATTAAAAAAAAAAAAAAAAAAAGGTTTTTGACGTGTCAAAAACCACACGCACATATTTTCGACGTGTCAAAAATGCCACGTCAAAAATCTTTTGACGTGTGGAGAATTTTGACGTGGCAATTTTTGCACATGAAAATTTTTTTTTGACGTGTTAAAAATGACACGTTAAAAGTTTTTGACGTGTCACTGTAAACATGTCAAAAATCTGGGTTTTTTGACACCCACCCTTTTGACCGTTGATGAACGTAAAAAATGACACGTCAAAAACCCCTGGTAAAAAATTATCCCCATTTTTGTAGTGTTAGTTGTTAAAGATCTTATCGCTACTTTATGGATTAGTAGGAGCAGTAGCAGTAGAAGTGTCTGGGACTCCATTCTATAGACTAGACGGCTTGGGCTAAGCATAGACGGTGTAATTTTATTGCTTATGAGATCATTGAATACTAGCACATTATGTGTTTGTGATTTTATGAATACTCTGGTGACGTTATGATCTTATATTAGGAGAATTATTTTTATTTTGTTTAAATATGAATATGTTACAATTGCTCCCAATCGCTCTACCTCTAGAACTTGGGGCGTTACAGAAACACTCTAATTATAGAGAGCATGAAGCTCTAGAGTTACAATATCAGAAATACATCTAGGGGTTTCCTCAATCCAAGTATGATCAACCATGGATGTCGTTGCTTCCTTTGCTAATACATGTGCAGCTTGGTTGGCATCTCTCTTCACATGACAAAACTTCCAAGTGCGAAGAGATCCCAAGACTACCTTTGTGTCCAAACGGCCTCAGGCTGGCCTCTGACTCCCCAAAAGCTTTGACTACAGTTAATGAATCCCCTTCTAGAATAATGTCAAGGAAGCCCAATTCCCTGCAAAATCCAGCTGCTCGAAGAGCCCCGCAAGCCTCGCCAGTACTCGGTTCTTGAATCATCTGAACTATTTCACTTTTTGCTGCATTAACCATTCCTTCATGGTCCCTCACAATGACACCAACCCCCATCCTTTTATTTTTAAAATCAAAGGAAACATCCCAATTGACTTTAGTTTATTCAATAGAAATAATCAAAACAATTAATAAAGAAAATGTTACGAGTACCAATTATGAGTATGCTATACATCATGTTAATTATATTCATATTTTGATAAAACATTTAATACCCATAACATTTCTTAATAAATTACGTGCAATTACATAAGCAAGAATGCAACCCTTCCTATATGATGGTACCTGTGCATAATTTAAAAAGCAAGTTGTCAACAACTCTAAAGAAAAAAGGCCATAAAACATTTAGGGAAAACTTCACTTTGGCCCTCTGAATTTCTACCCGATTTTACAAATTCCCATGAACTTCCAAATCTCTCATTTTGGACCCCTGAACTTTCAATTACTCTCAATTAGAGCCCTTACGTTAATTTTAGCCGTTAAAAATACAAAAAAAAAAATACCAAAATGTCTTTAATTTTCATTTTTTTTTAAATAAAAAAATGTTTTGGAAGTTGAATGTTAGGGTATAAACGTCATGTAACGTTTAAAATTTGACGGAGGGTCTACATTGAGAGTAATTGAAAGTTTAGAGGTCCAAAATGAGATATTTGAAAGTTCAGGGAGAGTTTATAAAATCGAATGAAAGTTTAGGGGACTAAAATGAAGTTTCTCCAAACATTTAATACCCATAACATTTCTTAATAAATTACGTGCAATTACATAAGCAAGAATGCAACCCTTCCTATATGATGGTACCTGTGCATAATTTAAAAAGCAAGTTGTCAACAACTCTAAAGAAAAAAGGCCATAAAACATTTAGGGAAAACTTTACTTTGGCCCCCTGAATTTCTACCCAATTTTACAAATCCCCATAAACTTCCAAATCTCTCATTTTGGACTTCTGAACTTTCAATTACTCTCAATTAGAACCCTTACGTTAATTTTAGCCGTTAAAAATACAAAAAAAAAAAAAAACCAAAATGTCTTTAATTTTCATTTTTTTTTAAATAAAAAAATGTTTTGGAA
>NC_081542.1:17450525-17451769 GCF_901000735.1 Corylus avellana
GAGAGCAATCTGAAAAAGATGTATAGGGAGAAGGGGTGAGTTCGATAAATCAATAAGTAGCCACAAAACCAAGATGCTATAAAACATGTTATACAGATTTCTATGTCAAAATCTCAGTTATGCACAATAACAATTTATGCAGAATAACATAATTAACAAAATAAGCATGCACTACAAAAAATCATGGGTGTAGTGACGTGGCAACTATTCGTTATTTTTTGCCACGTCACTGAATTATAACGTGTTAAACTACAACACATTGCTATTATTTTTGGTAACGTGTAATTTTTTACATGTCACCATATGGTGACGTGGTAGAAATGCCACGTTACCATATGGTAACGTGTCATAATGACACGTTACCATATATGGTAACGTGTTAGAATGACACGTTGCCAAAATTGGTAACGTGTTATTATGACACGTTACCATATGGTAACGTTGCATTTCTACCACGTCATTATTTGGTTAGAATTTTAAATAAATTAAAAAATAAAATTTTTTAGAAATTTGATGATAAAAAGATTTTTTCAGGCACTCTTTGCATTATTTGCTAGATGAGAAGTGTATTTTTTATACAAGTATAATCTTGTAAATGATCATACAATTTTGTTGACATTAATTCATTCTATTATTAATAACTTTGAGAAAAAAATATTGGGGCTCGCTTAAGACTTTGTGGCAGGCAAATCATAATCTAGATTGCATGTGAGTCTCCAGAGAAAGATTAGAACCCAAAAAAGATATGGCTAAGATATGCCTCTAGAAAAGAATATGCATTACTGCTTGTGTTTTACAACACTATAGGCATCACTACTTATGTGTCAAGCACGCTAGAGGCTATCAGCTCTATAAACACTAACACCATGCTTTATTTCATAGTCAGGTTATGCACTAGCATTATAGCCCTATATTAACATCAAGCATGCAAATTATAACACTACTTAATTGATCAATTAATTAACTAATAAATTAAGAGAACTGGCCGATGCAAGCCCTGAACATGCATGGTGGAAATATATATGCACGCCATATACGTAATATTACGCATATTTAATATTACGTGTATATATATATATATATATCTTATACGTTGATAATTAATTAATTAATTATTTGATAATTATTAAGTGGAGAAAAAATAGAGGTGTCTGTCGACGTCCTAGATATATATAGAGCTTAAGGGTGAAATACAAGTGAAGAAGGTAGTGTTGGATCGATTCATCTACCAGTTAGCTAATTAA
>NC_081542.1:17451869-17458909 GCF_901000735.1 Corylus avellana
CATTTTTTTTTTCTCCATCAGCCCGGCCGGTCACCTCTGCAGCATTTGTCTCACCTGCGTCCTCTCAGCCAGCCCGGCCATTTTCTCGCTTTTTCACGTGGTGTTTCTCCCTCTCGGTGGTTCTCTCTCTCCCCGACACACGTCACCGTCGTTGCTCGCTCCGGCGACCACGACCTCAAGCTTCGAAGGCCCTCTCACGCTCTCACTCGTTCTCCTACTCGAAAATCAAGTATATATATATATATATATATATTTTGTGAGTAATTTATTCATTTATTTATTTATTAGATAATTAAATAAATTATATAAAAATGTAATTTACAATGTATATTATTAAATATTTTTGATGTAGTTATATTAGCAAATTAATTTTATAGGTTAAGTAATTAATTTATTTGCTTAAGATATATGTTTTGTAATATTAATTACTTGTTTGACATATTTGGTTTGTATATGGTGAGAATATTGTTTAATGTATTTGCATGCATGCATGCACAATTACGTACCCTAATAGTTTGAAATTAGGTTTTTTTGGGGAATTTTGCATTTAGATTTAGACCCATATTTTGTGTAGGTTTTGCTTGTGCACCTTATCATAACAAAAAATAAAAATAAAAAAAACAAACAAATAACAAGGGCATATCTATTTTGGTCGATCGTTAATTAATGTTTAGATTTTGAAAATTTAGAATAAGTATGTAAATGCTAAGATGCGTAAGTACAAAGTAAAAAACAACTAACATTGGAAGCTGGATTTATTTTATCTACACTTCCCGTACAAATGCATAAATGCTATAATAAACGGAAAAAAGAAAGCCAACATTTAACTTAACTAGCTATAAGTAATTTATTTAGCGTCCCCATATATATGTAATTTATTTAGGGTGCCCGTATGTAAAAAAATTAATTTAGTTCTTACAAATTTAGATTATGTAAATATCATAAAAAATGATAACAAAAAAATTGCAGCAAATAAGATAGCCACATATATTTTATCAAGGGTCCCCATGTGGCACGTTAAATGTTTTTAAAATTGGACCTTAATTTTGTTTAGGTTTTGCATATTTAGATTATGTAGATGTTATGATTAAAAGTCAATGTATGTGTTTGTTTGTTAAAAGTGAAAATAAAAAAATTGAAACGATGTACTTAAAGAACCACAAAAAAAAAAAAAAAAAAAAAACATCTAGGTAACTAACTTAGATTTATTTTATTCAGTTAGGGTTCCAATAGCTAAAGCTACGGACAAGAGTTAGATGACAAAGTATAGGGGTACGAGAGAATATAAAGACGGGTGTAGATCATTCGTGGACTTTGCAGTTAGGAACTGTACAATCCCTGGTGGAAAAATTCACTGCCCCTGTAAGGTGTGTCGTAATAAGCAGCGCCACCCGCCGGATTTGGTATTTGACCACTTGAAAGGGGGTAAGGGAATAATGATTGCATACAGAACCTGGTATTATCACGGGGAGAAGCCTGTCCGGGCTCCTATTGCAATCTCTACGTCGACTACCACGAACACAGATCAGGGTTTAGGCGCAACACAGAGTGAAAACATGCAGTCAATGTTGCGTGATTTATTCGGCATGCACGGTGTCATGGAAGACAATTGTGAGCCTGAAGTTACGGTGCAGGGAAATGAAGAAACTGTGAATGAAGAAGCCGACGATGGTGACGTACTAAAGTACAATAACTTGCTTAAGAAGGCAGAGAAGCCACTTCATGATGGGACCAAACATAGCAAGCTTAGTGCTACTGTACATCTGTACAACTTGACGTATGTTGGCGGACTTAGTAACGCAATATTTTCATCTTCTCTTGAGTTTATCAATCAGTTGCTGCCTCCTAGTGATGAAACTTTGCTGGTTAATACATATGAGGCAAAAAAATTTCTAAGGGACATGGGCCTCGGGTATGAGAAGATCCCGGCGTGTCTTAATAATTGCATGTTATTCTGGAAGAACAATAAGGATTTGGATACATGTACTATTTGTGGAGTATCTAAGTGGAATGATGAAATTCAGTTGGATGAGGATGTGCAACCCATATCATCGAGTAAGAAACGCCGTTCAAGGTGTTGCGGTGGTTTCCACTCATACCACGACTACAGAGATTGTTTATGTCAGAGCATACTGCTCCTTATATGAGGTGGCATGCAGAAGGCCGGACTAAGGACGGTGTATTGAGGCATCCGGCCGATGGTGAAGCGTGGAGGGCATTCGATAATTTGCATCCAGACTTTTCGGCGGACAGCAAGAACGTCAGGCTTGGACTAACCTCGGATGGATTTAATCCATTCGGGAACATGAGCACATCCCACAGCACTTGGCCTGTAATTCTTGTACCGCACAACTTGCCTTCTTGGACGTGCATGAAACAAACTTCATTTATACTATCCCTGATAATCCCGGGCCCAAAGTCACCTGGAATGGATCTAAATGTTTACCTACGACCCTTAATTGATGAGTTACAGGAATTATGGACTGTAGGTGTACGCACATTTGACGTGTCCCAAAAAAAGAACTTTGTGCTTCGAGCCCAGTTGATGTGGACAATTAATGACGTCCCGGCATACGCAGATTTGTCTAGGTGGCCTAACAGGGGTGAGAAGACATGTCCCTGCTGTATGTATTGGACGAGGTCCAAGCGATTAAAACACGGCAGGAAATTTTGTTATATGGGGCACAGGCAATACTTGCCCATTGATCATCCTTGGAGGAGGAATAGAATAATATTTGACAGCAAACAAGAATTTGAATGTACCCCAGATGTGCCAAGTGGAGATGAAATTCTTTGACAATTACAAGATATGGCAAATGGAGATGAGAATGCCGGTAAGGCAAGGTCGGATAATAAGAAAAAAGACAAGAAACCGAAGAAGAGTGGGCCGACAGACGGAGAAGGCGATACTGCTATCGTATTGTGGAAGAAGAAAAGTGTTTTCTTTAGGTTGCCGTATTGGAAAGATAATCTATTGCGGCACAACCTTGATGTCATGCACATTGAGAAAAATGTGATGGACAACATTCTTGGCACAATATTAGACATTCCAGGCAAAACGAAGGACAACATCCAAGCCCGCACAGACTTGCAAGAAATGGGGTTGAAACATACACTTCATCTGTACACGGGCGAGGATGGTCAAACATATATGCCCGAAGCTTGTCACACGATGTCTAAGGATGAGAAAACGCATTTTTTGAAAGTGCTTCGAAATGTAAGGGTGCCGGACGGATATGCCTCAAATATTTCACGATGTGTACGACTTAATGATCGTACGATATTCGGTTTGAAGAGCCATGATAGTCACGTAATTATGCAACAACTTCTCCCTATTGCATTGCATGGATCATTGCCAGGAAATGTGGTTAGACCACTTGTCGGGATGTCTGCATTCTTTTAGGGGCATATGTTCAATGTCATTGACATGAGATGATATGGACCGATTAGAGGGTGGCATTTATATTACTTTGTGCTAGATTGAAAGGGTCTTCTCCCCAAGTTATTTTACTGTGATGGTTCACTTGGTCGTACATCTTGTCCGTGAATGCCGATTTGGTGGACCGGTACAGTATAGGTGGATGTATCCGGCAGAGAGGTAAAATAACTTTACTAATATTCATATTTATTATTTTTTATCCGATATAAAACCGTCACTAACTATAATGAATGAATTATGATCATATGTAAAAGCCTAGGGGTGTTCAAATCTAATGTTCGCAATAAAGCGGCCCCTGATGGCTGCATTGCGGAGGGTTACATAGCAACGGAGTTGGTGGCGTTCTGCTCAAGGGATCTAGATCACGCACCAACATTTGACAATAGGACTGTAAGAAACATGGATAGTTCAAAGAGGGCGGGAACACGAGTCATCCTCGACCGTGTCACATTGACACAAATTCACCGATACATTATTTTTAACTCGTATGAGTTCCTTCAACTACGGACGTAAGTCGTGCTAGTAGTGTATACAGGTTCAATATTACATTGCACCCTTAGTTGTGAATTATAATATAATTTAAATTTTGTATTGTAGGGTGCACATGGATACACTTAGGCGATCATGCGATAGGGGGCAAACGACGGAGGATCAGTTGGAAACCCAAAATCATATGCTGTTCTCCGATTGGTACCGTGACTACGTAAGACTACCGTGATGTTGAACTGTTACAGACCCATTTTATTTAGTTATTGGTTCATAACAACTAACAAAACTAACTTTCTTATGGTCAATTGTACGTATGTGCTAACAGGTCGATCGATTGGACGATCGACAAAGAAAAGAATTAGGTGACAAACTGGTAATGCATTGTAGAGGGCCGAAGGCCACAGCGACCAGATATAACAGATATGTGGTTAACGAAAAACTGTTTCGCACTATTGCATTCGATGCTGAAAAAAGGACCCAGAACAGCGGGGTGTGTGTGCCAACAGTTGATGGCGAAACGTACTATGGGAAGTTGACGGAAATAATTGAGGTGGAGTACTTCGACAGGACTAAGTATGTTTTGTTTAAGTGCGATTGGGCGAACAACACGAGGAATAGGGGGTACAAAGTAGACGAGTATGGCATACTGCTTGTCAGCTTCAAAAACCTTGTCCACCGGGGCCAGAAAATTACTGATGAGCCGTATGTGCTAACGTCACAAGTTGACCAAGTCTTTTACGTCGAAGATGAAAGGAATCCTGATTGGGCTTGTGTTGTAAGAACTAAACCTAGAAACGTATACGACGTTGGACAAGGTGAAGGTTCCGATGATGAAAGTGTCAACTACCACGAGTGTGAGCCGCTCCTATTGACCAGCAATAATGAAGTGGATCCGCAAGATGACATTGACTACATCCGACGAGACTTAGATCCGTATGTGATTTAAAAAAATTTAAAACTTTAATAATATATATCGTTCACATTATTTTGACGTATTTAATGTTATTTCTTTCTACATTGATTGGTTATTGTGGTGCATTTTTTATCTATTATATACATAATTAATTGGGTATATTATGTGTTTTGCAGGTTCACATGAGTACCAGGGGGAAGAGTAGACGACGGGGGTCCCTACAGATAGACGACCAGGGGTATAGACCCTTACTTCCTGAGCCTGGGGAAGGATCGCAGCCGGTTCCCTATCACACTAAGGCCTCATATGATCTTGGTACTCCATATCCTCTCATGAGCGAGCTGGGTGTATGTGCACATGGTGAGGCAGATAGGATGTTCCCCTCCGAGTTGAACACGAGTATCCCATACAATGAGCCATCGCAGCCAGATGACAACGTGACACAATACTATGGGGAGGATGAGGATGATGGCTCAGGTGACTTAGAGGCCGATGATCCTCCAGAAGTGTTGGGCGTTCGCCAGCTCCGTACAATAAGTATATATGCTTCAAAAATTCATTTTGAATATGTATAAAATTTATGTAGTTACTATTAATTTTCAAATAATTAACATTTGCAATTATTAATGTGTTAGGTATCAAGGGAGACGGGAGCACCCAATTTCAGGTGGTGGGCATCCCAGAATAGAACAAGAAGTGGGAGGTCCCCCTTGGCCAAAAAATCGTCTGCGAGTACAATAAGGCGTCGCAGCCCGTAGGATTTAGCGGGATGAAATTCAGAAGGGAGGCCGGCAACGTCATAAGGGCAGGGACTTATGTTAGGCTCCGGGATGAATGGGAGCATGTACATCCCCGTGCGAAGGAAGATGTATGGGACACTTTGATGGTATGGTTAAATTTTTTCTCATATTTTCGCACGTGTATTTCAATATTTTAAACGTTGTTAATGTGTGCAATTATACGCCTAATTTGTTCGACTTATATATGCAGACTCAGTTCTACATGCCGCCTGAGTATGATCTTGAGGCGATTAAAAGGGACGCCTTCAGAGATATGGCACGAAGCTGAAGAGTTGGAGACACTCTGTAAAACGCTCATTAAAAATCCAAGCGGGCGATACTCCAGACTCAGTGAAGGCGAGAATGGGTGAGGCTGCCATTAGGAAATACGACGCTGAGGACTTGAATATCTTGTTTACGAGATGGTGCGACCCGAAAAATCAAGTACGTCCGGAGTGTTTTCAGAATCTGTCTTCTTGATTGGTTTGCTTTGTTCATAGGCTTGTGATGATCGATCTCCTGTTGTTGATTATTATCCATGTTCGGGTGTTCTCTAAAAAAATTTAACTTTTTTATTTTTTTCATTTTCGTGATTCATGATGCATTGACATACAACTCAGAGATCATCATAATTTCTTCAACTCAGCAATTACGAGCTTCAAAACATTTTATGAATGACATATATAGAAGTTATTTTTTAAAGAAAAACTAGGAAGAAAAAGAAAAATATTCATGCTTCTTATTTTTAAGTTGTTATTCCCCAAAAAACAAGTTTTAGGAACCAAAAACAGAATATAGAAAAATGGGGAAAAAAAAAAACTATCCCAATGAAGGTAGATAAATTTGATCCATGATCCATCCCAATGACCAATCTAATTTGTGTTTTGAAACAACATGATCAATTGCATATATATATATATATATATAGTAAAGAAATATATGAATATATTTGAATAGGAAGAAAAAAGGAGCAATTGGCTAGTGGAATTAATTGTAATTGTTTAGTTTGATTAATTGTAATTGGGTTATGCCTGACATTTTAAGAGTGATATACATATAGAAGTTTGCTGCCAAGATGAAGGAATTGCGAGCAAGAAACAACACGCCTCACTGCACTGGGTCGATGAGCTTCGCTAGAGCGACATATCAAGAGGTATTTATATATCTTTACTACATATATATATATAATCGGTTGTTTAGGTCGATCATTTTCTTAATTTTTTTTGTTTTTTTGTTGTTGTATTGATATATTTTCTATGCAGACCGTATCCGCAGGGGGCACTCCTCCAACTCGAGCGGAAAGTTACATCAAGACTCACAGATGCAAGGAAGGTGGCTATCCGAATGACGTGGTCATGGACAGATGTGTAAGTATTCAAACATATATATTTTGATAAATTATTTATGATTAACGTTCCTT